>NC_081181.1:211868947-212182311 GCF_029867415.1 Vicia villosa
GATATCATTTCTCAATCCAAACAACATCCTACTGTTGATGACACCAACTCGAATAGTTCTCTTAGTCAAGAGGAGATTCTGGACTTGAAGAAGACTAATCCTCTAGAAGCTCTCTTTCGACTTCAGAAGCTGCGACCAAGTTCTCTTGACGTTCCTGTTCAGTCGACCAACCCTGACGCTGAAATTGATGCTTCTCTTGTCGAAGCTATATGCCAGCTAAAGGCTCATCTGAACGAACCTGAGTTTCTTGCTGTCCTTGAGAGTTCTGAACATCTTGGTGGAGAAATTCGCAAGCTTCTAGACTTACTAATCAAAGCTTCTCTTCCAGCAGTTGTTGTTCAATTTTTCTTTGATTTTGAGGCATACTTCGACCAGCTCTGGAAGGACCTTATGACAAAGAAGAACATCACTCGACAGGCAAAGAACAAAGAGCGTGAAATGGAGAGGGAATGGGATGCCAGTGCAGCTTCGACCAAAAAGGTTGAAGAATTTCAGGAGAAAACTTTAAAGTTTTCTGACAAGAAGGGAGAGATCGACAACAAGATTGCTGACTACAAGGCCCAAATCGATGCTCTTAACAAGAAGATTCAAGATCTTCAACAAGAGAAAATCACTTTGGCTCAAACTAAGGAAATCCCTTCGCCTGAAACTATTAACCAAGAGGTTTTGAAAGGACTTGGTCATGGTGAAAATGCCCTCAAATTGGAAAGCAACATTCGACAACTTAGACAAAATTTGTCTCGACTGGACTCGAAGATTGACTTTGAGTCAGCCAAGCTAGCCTATTTTAGGAACAACTTTCCAGCTTTGTAATTTTATTTTCGATTAGCTGGCTATATTTTGTAATGACTGCCAATGCACTTTATAAGAAACTTTTTGTAATGATTGGCCAAATTTTTAGCCATTTTAATATAATCTTGGTTTTATTCTATTATGCGAATTTCTTGAAGTATAGGTTTATATTTCTTCAAATATTTACCATTTATCCTCAAGATTCGACTATCTGAATTTAGTTCTTCAATTTCATATGCATTGTTTGAAAACATTTGCAAAATTTTGAACGGTCCTTCCCAACTTGGGGACCACTTACCCAATAACTTATTCCTTTGATCCATGGGTAAAATAACTTTCCATACATAATCACCTATCATGAATGTTTTTTCTTTGACTTTCTTGTTGTAAGCCTTCGCCACTTTTCTCTTTTGTTTTATTAACCTATCCAACGCTATTAGTCGTTCTTCGTCTAACTCTACTAATTCGTCTAACATCATACTCCAGTATTCATCAGACGAAAGACTGTTTTGTCGTTGAATTCTAGCTGACTGTAGATGAATTTCTGCAGGCAACACATCATCATGCCCAAACGTCAAACGAAATGGGGTAGTATTTATTGCTTCCTTTGGTGACGTTCGACAAGCCCAAAGTATTTGGTCGAGCGTTTGATGCCAGTTTCTTGGCTTTCTCCCTACATGTTTTTTTATCAAGTTTATAATAACTTTATTAGCAGCTTCGACTTGACCATTAGCCTGAGCATAATACGGAGTGGATGTTAGTAATTTAAATCCTGTTTCTGCTGCAAAAGCTTGCATCTTTCGACCAATAAAAACTGATCCCTGATCAGTAGTGATAGTTTCTGGAATTCCATATCTGTAAATAATGTGTTTTTGTATAAAACTAATCACTGCTTCTTGATCAGCATTAACCAGGGGAATTGCTTCTATCCATTTAGTAAAATAATCTATTCCTACTAAAATAAATCTTTGTTGTTTAGAATTTGCAGGTTTGATTTCTCCTATTAAATCCAAAGCCCACCCTCTAAAAGGCCAAGGTTTGACAATGGCATGCAATTCACTGGCTGGAACATGTTGAATGCCTGAAAATTTCTGGCACTCTTGGCACCCTCTTGCATATTCAATACAATCTTTTAACATTGTCGGCCAATATAAACCTTGTCTAAACAACAACCACTTCATCTTATGGCCTGATTGATGAGCTCCACAAACACCACTATGAACTTCTGACACAGCCAAATATGCTTCAGCTTCACTTAAGCATCTCAACAATACACCTTCAGTCGTTTTCTTGTATAAATCATTTCCCAATATCACATAGTTTAGAGCCTTGTATTTAATCTTTCGATCAGTTCCTCCGACCGGATTATTTAGGTACTGGACCAATGGGTTTCTCCAATCAGAAATTGTCATATTGTCGATGGCAAAAATTTCCAAGGCATGCCAATTTTCACTTTCAACTTCGTATCCTAGCCCCCCAAGTTTTGACGTCGACAATTGACCTAATCTGTCTAACACTTCATGAGTTTCTTTCTCTTTGATATCGACCATATCTTCTAACTTATTTTTAGAAACTCTATAGCCAGAAGCAATCTGTGCCAATTCATTAGCAATGTAATTCTCAGATCTTGGCACATGCAAGATCTCGACCTGTTCAAATTTCTCTAACAATCGTACCACTATTGCATAGTACACTATTAGATTTTCTTTGATGCATTTATACTCTTTCTTGATTTGTCGAATTACCAGCTCAGAATCACCTCGAATTTCAACTCGCTTTACCCCCAAGTCTATTAGGGCTTTCAAACCAGTTATCAAAGCTTCATATTCGACTTCGTTATTAGAACATACATCCTTCATTCTATAGTGGAACTTGGTTGGAAGTCCTTCAGGAGAAATAATCAGGACTCCAATGCCTGATCCATTTTTATGACTAGAACCATCAAAAAAACTTTCAGTTAGATTGATCGACTAGATTTGCTGATAGTTCAACTAACCCATGTTCGACTATAAAATCGGCCACGATTTGTCCTTTCATAGCTTTTAAAGGAACATATGTTAAGGAGAATTCAGTTAGCGCTAAGGCCTATTTACCAATTCGACTATGCAAAATTGGTTTAGACAACATATGTTTAATAACATCAAAATGAGAGGACACATACACATCAACAGGCTTTATATATTGCTTAAATTTGTTACATGAGAAATACAAGCATAAACATAACTTTTCAATATCATTATACCTAGTTTCAGCATCCACTAAGGTTCGACTTAGATAATATATAGCTCTTTCGACGCCATTATCATCCTCTTGGGCTAACATACTCCCAATTGTCGAACCTGATGCAGCTATGTACAATTTCATACTCTTTGTCCTATTGGGGGGTAACAAAATAGGAGGCTTAGTTAAATAAGCTTTTATTTGGTCGAACGCCTGTTGATGTTCTGGCTCCCATTTGAATTGATCTTGATTCTTGAGCTTCACAAGTGGTGAAAAAATCTTCGTTTTGCCACTTAGATTTGAAATAAATCTCCTCAAGAAATTAATTTTCCCCAACAATGACTGGAGTTGTTTCTTTGTTTCTGGCGCCTTTAGCTCCAAGATTGCTTTCGTCTTGTTCTCGTTGATCTCAATACCTTTCTTGTGAACCACGAAGCCCAGGAAATCCCCGGCATGGACACCGAAAGCACATTTTAAAGGATTCATTTTGAGTCCATATTTTCTCATTCGTTCAAAAGACTATCGAAGATGGTCTAAGTGACCATTTTCAGAGTTAGATTTTATTACAATATCATCGATATAGACCTGCATAAACTTGTCAATAAAATCATGAAACATGGAATTCATAGCTCGTCGATATGTAGCTCCAGCATTTTTTAAACCAAAGGGCATTACTACCCATTCATAAGTTCCTAAAGCACCTGGGCATCGAAACGCCGTCTTAGGTACATCTTCGTCAGCTATAAAATTTGGTTATAACCTGAATATCCATCTAATAAACTGAGATATTCAAATCCGGCTGCGGAATCGACTAACATTTTAGCAACAGACATGGGATATTCATCTTTAGGGGTGGCCTTATTTAAATCTTTGAAATCTATGCATATACGAAGGCTACCATTTTTCTTTATTACAGGCACTATATTAGCTAACCATTCGACATACCTCGCAGTTCGAATAAACTTGCTTTTCGGCAATCTTTCAATTTCTATTTTGATTTTTTCCATAACCTCTGGCGCAAATCTTCTAGGAAGCTGCTTGATAGGTTTCTTTCCTGGGTTTAAAGGTAATTGATGTTCGACCACACTTCGACTTAAACCAGGCATTTCATTGTAATCCCATGCAAAACAATCCTTATATTCTTTTAACAGTCGAACCAACTTGGTCTTTAGGTCACTTGTAAGTTTTGTACTTACATAAGTAGGTCTTCTAGTGACTCCGTCACCTAAGTCAACTTCCTCAAGAGGATCTTGAGCTTGCATTCTTTTTACCGATCCTAATGGATCCATTTCGAAGCCTAAAGGTTCGTCATCGTATATCCCATCAAACCTTTCGACCTGGTGATCGACTTCCTGGTTGTTTGCATTTTTTACCATCATGGCCTTAATGGCCATATTTTTCTCTAGTTCGGCTTCTAAAGCCGTTTTTTCCTTGTTCTCGGCCAAATAAGCCGTTATTCGAGCCAAGTATTCTGACTCAGTGGTCATCATCTTTGACTGTTGTCCTCTCCTCTGGAGGACTTTCATGATTCGATGGTTCATTAGGATCTTCTTTATTCCAAATGAAACCATAATTTGGGTCCAAGTTCAGATACTTAGACACACTTTCATCAGAAGAATACACCTCTTCTGCTTTGTAGCAAGGAGCTACATTTGCCAGATGCTGATCGAAATGCTTGCGACCACTCTCAGTTTTGTAATAGCTTTGGTCAGCTTCAACATTTTCCACTATACCATCTGGCCTCCAAATGGCCGCACGCTGATGCAAAGTAGAGGGAACTACCCCTATACCATGGATCCATTCTCGACCTAAAAGTAACTTGAAATTGGCTTGAGATGCAATCACCATAAAGATGGTTGACCTGACAGTCGAACCAACAGCTAATTTCACCTGAATTACTCCAAGTATTCCACTTGTCTTACCCTCATAATTAGACAGCACCATATTGTGGGGTCTTAAATCTTTGTCAGATTTTCCCACTTTCTGAAGTGAGGAATATGGCATTAAGTTCACAGCAGCCCCACCATCGACAAACACTTTATTTATTGGAACCCCATCCACTTTTGCCCTTATGAATAAAGGCTTCAAATGATACATCATTCCTCGATCTGGCTTCTCAAACACAACCTTTTGTTCTTCCACTACTCCTTTTCCCATTACATAATAACAAACAGGCGTCTCTTCTACATTATCGTCAGGGATAAAATCATCTTCATTCTCAGACACCTCAGATACTCTGTCGAACTCTGCTGGAAGTACAGATACAATTCCACAGTCAATTAACAACTCATCTGACTCTATGTCAAAGTTGTCGTCGACCTCTTCATCCGACAGTGGAGAATACTCAGGCTCTTTTTCTGTATTGAGAATCGGAGCATCATCATCAACTAATTCTTTGATGAGTTTCTTTCCCAGGATCATTCCTGCAGCCAACCTCTCATTTGCCACTTTGGCCTGCTCTTCAGTCAATCTCCTCTGAAAAGGTTTCGGCTGGTAGTGAGAAAAACCTGCCTGCATCATCTTTGAGTTTTCCTGGCCATTCTTATGGCTTCTTTGGTAACACCTCCAATGCGTTCGAGTCATAGGATTCTTTCCTTTGTAATTTGGAGATATATAGTCCTTCCTCTTAGACCCACTATCAGTCCAAGAGCCTTCAGCATTTGCTCCAGTACCTTGGATCTGCCATTCTGGACGTTTACCTCCTCTGAAGTTAATGGGTTTCACCCACTTATCCTCAGGGACATCCGTCTTGGGTCGAAAAGTATTTGGCTTTTCAAACCTCTTCCTGTACTCTCGAGCCTTTCGACTACTATTTTCCCCTGTATACATGAACTGACGATTCTTGCCTCGACGAGGGTCGAACCTCACTTTGTTTGCAGCATCAACATTGAAAACAGCATCACACCTTGGACATAATCCAACTTGAGAATTGTTGTTGTGACACCTCTCACGGAATTTCAAAAGGCTCTCCTTTGGTTCAGGATAGACCATGTTCAAGACTTTGCCATCAGTAGCACCATCTTGCTTTCCGCCGAAACCATCAGTAGTTTCGACCATCATCACATCAGCAAGCTCAGTATAGTGAGCCTCTTCGACTTGCAAGGGATCAATATCAACTTGCATTGATGACTTTGGCTTTTCTCCAAACTGTAACCTTCCTTCCTTCAAAGCTTTCTGCGCCAAATCCCTTAAAAGAACACATTGAGAAGTCTTATGACTCAGGAAATTATGAAATTTACAAAATCCTCTTTTTTTCTTTTGTTCAAGAGGAGGATTCTTAAGTCCTGGGGGTACTATGATTTTCCCATCAGTTACTAACAAATCGAATATCTCGTCACATTTTGTTATATCAAATGAATACGTTTTACTAGAAAATTTATCATTTTTACTTTCGATCGGATTTTTATCTTTTGAGGGCTTGAGTAATTTACAAATATATGGTGGTCCCGGCTTCAATTCAGCCACATTGACCTCTCCCTCTTCGTATTCACTATCACTATCAGAGTCGAACTCATTTGTAGTAACATAAGCTATCTTTTCTTTCTTATGATATTTACTAACTCTGGCTTTTTCAGCTTTTAGCCTTTCGACCTGGCGTACTCTGTTTGCCAGTTGTGCCATATCCCTTAAATGTTGGGTGTCTAATTTCTTCCTTATGGAATAATCTAACCCACCTACAGCCATTTCGACTAACTCATGTTCAGGAATTTGTGTGAAACATCTAGCTTTCAATAATCTGAAACGGTTGAGGTAGTCATCGACCGTTTCTGTACCCTTTCGCCTAACTCCAGCTAATTCTTTCAAACTAATCTTCGACTGTCCCATATAAAACTGTTCATGGAACAATCGTTCTAACTGACTCCATGAAAATACAGATTGTGGAGGTAAGGTCGTGAACCAAGTAAAGGCATTTTTTGTTAAAGAACTTGGGAAGTATTTCACTTTTAAATTCTCATTGTTTGCTAATTCTCCAGCCTCTGTCTAGAACCTAGTAATATGTTCGACTGTCGATTCGCCAGTCTCACCAGCAAATTTGGTAAATTTTGGAATTTTCCAACCCCTAGGCAATTCTGTCTGCCTTACGTACTCTGACAATGGGGAAACAAAATTTGGTCTATGCAAACCTACATTTATTCCATTCTGAACTAAGATTTGTTCGACTACATTCGAGATATTATTGTGTCCAACATTGACATCTTGCTGGATATTTCTAAGAACCTGATCAGCATCTTGATGCCTTTGTACTACTCTAGGGATTTCTTGTTCAATTTGGTCCCCATTTCTAGGAGTTTCAACTACTCTAACATTCGACCCTTGTGGAGTCGAAAGGTTTGGTTGTGGGGGCGCTCTAAAGAAATCTGCTATTCTGGCCATTTGTCTAGCCAATATTTCATAACTTTGGTTCGTATTGTTTATCATGGGAGTAAAAACAGTTCCCATTTGTTGAGTAAGGGCATTCACCATTTCATGATTACTTTCGTCTATTTGTTGTTGAATTGACAACATTGACGTAGTACTTAAAGATGGCAAAACCTGGTTATTGTAACCTATGCCCATATGTCGACCCCCTGGATTTGATGTGCTCGTTGCCATCATGCTGTCGGAGTACAATGAAGGATTAGTGTGTAAACCTTGCATCATAGATGTAGGCATTCCAAACTGAGGGTTAAAACCTGGTGGAGGTATCATTCCATGAAACGGCGGTCGTAATGGGTTAAACGGTGACCGTACATTCATTGGTGATGATACCAATGTTGCTGCCGTCGATCCACCAATATTTGTTGTTCTAACTGGGATGAATTTGCGGCATTTTGTGATGTTGTTCCGGTTAGAACAACTCCTTGATTTCCAGAAAGGTCAGAATTATTTGTATTAACTTCAGACATGTTAGTTAATTTTCGACCACTTCTTAGAATCATACATAACTGTTGCACTAACAAATATAAAACAAACAGCAATTGACGAGTCCGAATGGGCGTGCCAATTTGTTTACCCAGAAATATGGTAAACAAGTGCTAGTTTCCTTTTTAAAGGTTACTTTTGCGGAATCAACTAGAATATTCCAGGACTAATTGCTTTAATTTGTTTATTACGTGTATCTAGTCTATATTAAATGCAGCAATAACTTTAAAGTAAAAGTAAACACTGAAATTAAAGGCTTTTAAAATAACTAAAAGCAATAGAAAGCAGTAAATGTGCACTGAAAATGAAATATAACATAAAATGATTGCATAAATTAGACTGGTACGCATACGTACATTCCAAAGTTGCACTCGTTACTCATTTTGCACAGAGATTTGAGTTTACTTGTGTTTTGTAGAAAAATGCGGACCCCATACTGCTCCTATTGAACTTGCTTAAATAGGAAAAATAAAATAACTACTACTAACGGTCGACTGATTATCAGCCAACACGTGTCTTCGACATGCAATATCTTCAACTACGAGCCCTCCACGTGTCCTATGAGAACTGCCAGAAAACTGTTTAAAACTGTCTCCTTTGACTTCTGATGCTCTCCGACTTCATGGCTATACTTAAACAAAACGTCTAAGTTTTTTCTGTATGTTCTAGTCGAACCTGTATGGTATATTGACTAATTTTAGTCGAACCTTGGCAATGATGGTTTATTGGTAGTCGAACGTCAGTCTTGACTAAACAAAACTATTTAATCAGACTTTTTGCCTTAGATTCTTTAATAATCTCACCTTTTTTTTAGAGGTTACTTACCATTATTTAGCAAGTCGAAATCCTAGGGTAACACCCTCCCCTTCTTTTCTACTCGTTCAATTTTCCAAGTATTTTTTTGAATTCTCTTTAGAGAATCATATGTGTTCTTGCGAAAAACACTAAAGTGTGTGACTTCCCTATAGGAATATGATGAGCCTCAATGTAATTGATTTCTTTGGTATTCAGGGGAATTTGAGTGCTAATATGAGTGTAGTATTGACCCAAGAAAATGTGTCTTGATTATCCCTCTGTCAGGAGCCCCTTATATAGCCTTCATCATGAACACTTGTATTTAAGGAACACCTTCTGGATTCCCCTCAGTTTCATAATCATGAGAAACGTCTGACGTCACTATTAATTACCTCATTCAATTATCACATAACGGCCTCATTAATGATCTGACCCCAACTTCAACATCATCTCCAAAGTTAGATCGCGACCATCCCATAGCAAACTAGATCACGTACGAAAGCCTATCTGCTCTTAGACTCGTGCTCCCCGTCCGAGTAGACATATCTACCCGACAAGTGGGTTAGGCCGTTAGTAAAGCTTCTATACACTTGCTTCTCCACGACCTCCCTATGGCTCTAGTTTCAATCGGTTATAGATCCCGGCCCGACAAGAATATTTTTCGGGATCTACAGAATATGAATTTCTCTTTGTTTGAGAAATTACAAGTTTTCTTTTTTGGGTTATCTTTGAATCAGTGGCGGAGCCAGGAATTTTAGACAGCCTGGGCAAAAAGTTTGCCCCACTAATTATTCATCTGTTTTAATTTTTACACCCTATTATTTTATTAATTTTGCCCATAATTTTTTCTAAAAATCAACTATTAAGTCAGAGGAGTACAGAGAAAATAGGGGTTGAGCCCGGGATTGAGCCCGGGCTAGCTGGGCTCTAGAACCGCCCTTGCTTTGAATAATTATTTGAATACTTTTTTTTTAAGAAATTCTTTTGAGTGGTCAAATGATTATTATTGAATTCTCTTTGAAGAATTATTTGAGTTTCTCCTAGTTTAAAAAATTATTACAACTGATTTTTATATACTACATATTATGAGTGACATTTATATCATATTCAATTGGTCTTTCTACCATCAAATGGTTTATTTTTAAATCGATTATCTACCGTGCAAGTAGTAATCGTACTATATCAAGTTTCGCTGAATTTTAGACATTGTCATGAAACGTTTTAAAACTAGCGATCTAATTTACAACTCGACCCGATATTTCTTCAATAACAATTTTTTAAAATCATAAAACAGCAAATATTTAAATATTTATGAGAACTTTAAGAAATTCTATTAAAAAATTCTTTAATTAAAAAACACATTTAAATTTTTCCAATTAATTCAAACATCTACAAAATAATTAAACCAGTTTTCTAATGTCAAAGTGCAAACTAGTCATTAATGCTATGCCGTGAGAGTGCCGATCTGACACTTCGCCTTTTCTAATTTCTATGACCAAACCGCGTACATCGACAAAGAGGGAGGGGGTCTACATTGTGTGTCTGTGTATGCCACAAACCAATGAGACAAACAATCCTTATCGTGATTCAAGTACACCTTCAGTTTAGTTTCATTTCCTTAGTTACTGTGTTAATTTTGATATTCTAAATAACATATCAAACCATTTTAGTTTAACTTCAAAATTTATGAAGTCGAATAAACACATTTAGTTTGAATGCATGCAATTTACGCAAACGATAAAAAGTTATTAAATGCTATAAGTGTTGGTCTCTCTTATTTATATATCTAATTATGGCATGAAAATATAACTTAGGTGGTGGATCTTTCAATCCAAACTCAAACCACGTGTATGAAGGGACCATTATGATGAAACGTAACCATTCATTTTCTTCGAGTCAATTCACGTATTTTGTTCGTACTAGAAAAAAGACATATCCATCTTAATTTATTGATGGTCCTTATGAGTTATCAACATGGACATAGATATTGTTTTTTTTTCATGAGGGTCCTCAAAATAGCAATAATTGTTGCTGCTGGCCGGTCATTGAAAATTATTTAAAGAATCTGAGTTTCTATATATCAATGCGTGTCATTCTCAGTGAGGTCCCCATATTTTTACCCTCTCATGCACCATAGACAATCCAAAACCATGGCAATGACATTGACACTGTCTCTAGTCAATAATGCAATTGGATTTTGAATTCTATGTAGAGGTATATTCTAAGTCATAGCACAAACAATTTATTTTTTTCCCTTGCACTTAGGGCATTTACTAGGGTATTGTTATGATCCTCAACATTCCCTTTTTAACTTATGTTCCTATGATAAGAGTAACATGTATATAAATATGTTACTGTTAAATATCAACTATGAAAATGAAACATCTTAGTATCTTAACATTTCTAAGGTTGAATAGCTTTCAAACACTATATCATTCCTGTTGAAAAAACTGATTTTTTTTAACTTTATTTTATTTTTGAAAACAAAACAAAAATTAAAAAAAAAATTAAAATAGTTCAAAATATAAAACCAATTTATATATACAAATTGATTCTAGATTGAAGAGAAGCCATACTTTAATAATTAACTATTTTTTTTTATTAAAATAGTTATTGAAAACTAAACTAAACCATTAATATTACTTTGTTTGAACCATTAATATTACTTTGTTTGAGTAAAGTTCATGAATCACTCACACCTCCTAAGTGCATTCCACTTAGAGTTTAATTTTCATACAATATAATTTTTTAAATTATCAGCAAATCACAAGTGTAATTTAAAACATAGTTATGATTAATGTTAAATATTTGTAATAATCGGACATTAATAATTAAGTTTGTTAAATTTTCGAATTGGCTCTTAAATTTTCAGGAATTTATGATTTTTCTTCCGTACCAGGATAAAAATGGAGTAAGATCAAAGATAGTGATGAATCTTTTTTTCTCATGCGCCAGAGAGGGGGTTGACCTGCAAGGTTAACACTCTAAAACTTAAGTCAGTAAGTGAAAAAGAAGAGTCAATTGAATTTGAATTGAGTATCTGAATTGGTGCTCTCTCTCTCTCTCTCTCTCTCTCTCTCTCTCTCTCTCTCTCTCTCTCTCTCTCTCTCTCTCTCTCTCTCTCTCTCTCTCTCTCTCTCTCTCTCTCTCTCTCTATATATATATATATATATATATATATATATATATATATATATATATATATATATAAGGAAGAGTAAATAATAAACTTGCTATTTGTTAGGCGTGGATTATAGAGAGTTGTTGGATATACCTAGAGTTTGGATCCTCGGTGCTTATCTGCATAGTAGTTCCCGTGTGTTGAGAAGGTTCTGAAAGAATTGATGCTCTTTTGAGTGGTTAGTTAGGGATCCATATGGTCAGCCTAGAATAGCTACCCCCGAGCCTTATTTCTACGTAGCAAGGCAAGGATTTATCATATTAGCCTCGACGGCCGATTGCTCCTTCATTTACCCTGGAATAGAAGGAGTGGGCGTTTCAGTTTCTTGGGAATTCATGTCTTTAACGCTCCATATCTATGTTTACCCTGGATTTTGGTAAACGATTGCTAGTCTTCTAAATAGTAATTTGGTTACTTGCAGGATCGACATCTTAGGACATGTGTGTCTAAGTTTCTAAGGTTTGTTGTAGTTTGTGTTTAAAAAGTAAAGAGTTTGATATAATAAAGTAATGTAGAAATGGTTGGCAAAATGGAAAAGGATTGTAAAAAGAGTTCGACAAAACAATAAAGTGCAGGAAAAGTAACCTAATGAAATTGACTTTGCATTGGAAAAAAAGAAAATGGTGTTTCATACATACATTTCACTCACTGACTTTTTTCTTAATACGCTAGATATTTTGAGTAATTGTGAGTTTGTATACAATAGAACACCTCGAATCCTAACGCTAGAACCCCTATTTATACTAAATCAAAATAATTCTCTTCAAAACGGTATTTTCTTCAAAAATTGACACGTTTCTATTTGCATGCATCTTGTCTTTAACTCGTTTCCACGTGTCTTACGCTAGTGGATAAGACCAACAAACAGTTATTTAGCCTGATTTTGAATTATCCTTCTCCTGGTCGAACTCATATTCAATTCATTTAATATTTCACTAAGTCCCTCAACATGACTGTATCTCTAGGAACTTTAATCAGCCTTCTACAATTTTATATGTCAAAACAAATCTCCCATATATAAATTTGTCGAAGTAAACGTCAAAACTAGCTTCAAGTTACTCCAACTTTTATTCTACTTAAGTATTTGCCTAATCATACAACACGTTGAAAATATTTAGCTAACAAATTGTCCCCCAAAAATGTCTCTTTAGATCTAAGGGAGAAAGGAACATTTTTTGAAAATTTCAATACTTATGTTCCTTAACTATTCTGACGTCATGGCCATCATGGACATTTCTCAAACGTCTTTTCAAGAATTGAAATCTCTATGAAACGTAATGATAGCTCCTACTCCCTAGAAAAACGTGGGCCACCGCCAAATCAACCGTTGGATCAACCTTTAGAGCGCCAACACGTGTCCCATGATTTGAAGCCAACAGTCACTTTAGAAAGTGAACAGTTTCTCTCTTCCACTATAAATATTTCCTTCCTCATTCTTTTCCTTTTCTTTCCCTCAGCTTTCCACACTTTGTCTGCATTTTCTCTTCAAAAAACTAGTCATCTTCTTCGAACCTTCTTGCTTTTTCAACAATGGTGGCCTCCAAATCCAAGAAAAACAAGGATGCTAATGGTTCAAAGGATACGCTCACTCCTGCTAATACGATTCTTGGTCATCTTCTTTCTGGGATTCAAAAATATGTACCTGAACCTCCATTTATAGAAGAAAAAGGCTCGTATTTATCTATCACAAATAATTATTCCTTTCCTCATTTTTTGAAAAAGTCATGCACTGATGGGTCCTTTGCCTGACCCTAAGGCAAATACTAAAAAACTTAAATAATTTTTTCATGCTTATCATCGCACCAAGTCGTTACTTTGTTTAATAAAGCCAACGACTGCTGCTGATGAATCTAGCGCCAAATTGATGAATCAAACTAAAGCCTCTAAGGATAAATCTATCGACGAGACGATATAAACTAAGGCCTCAGGATCTAAAGACAAGTCCGTTGTCAAAAACAAAAACCCTATCGACGAGACGACATAAACTAAGGCCTCAGGGTCTAAAGACAAGTCTGTTGTCAAAAACGAAAACATTATCGATCTAAGTTACATGAGCAACTATTATCTAGTGTTTCACTCATGTCCCCTCTTTAAAGACCCTGTAAATTATCCACTCTGGTTGGCTAAAATTAAAAAGAAGAAAGCCCGTATTTGGAAGGATATGGGAAATTTTTACTTGATTCAACTGTTGAAGGTAGGTCCAGTGTATTGCCAAAATATGTTGGTCGCCTCTCTTTACTTCGGGGAAAGCACTACAAATACTTTTCAGCTTCCATGCGAAATGATTACCCACACACTCTACGACGTGGTTGCTATCACTGGTCTTCGAATAAATCACCTTCCCTTTGCGGCGGCGAATCATGTTTGAACGAGTATGAAGAAATATTGGAAGAAATTAAGAATATGTGTGAAAAAATGGATCACATGACACCTCTATTTATATCCAATCCACCACGTGGATCCACCAAAATAATTGGTGGATCCATTATAGATAAATCAAAGCATCTGCCAATTGCAATGTCGGAGCAGTACTTAAATAATAAAATAATCAATGCATTCGTCAATTGCAATGACGGAACTGTACTTAAATAATAAAATAAATAAAACATTTGTCAATTACAGTGTCAGAGTAGTACTTAAATAATAAAATAATCAAAGAAACCTCTAATTACAATGGCGCAGTTGTACTTAAATAATAAAAAATTAATTAATCTAATAACTATATATATATAAATCAATTTCAATTATTTTTTATTAATTTATTATAATTAAAATCAAATTTATATATATATATATATATATATATATATATATTAATTATAATATTTATTTTAATATTATTTTTAATATATTTTAACATATATTTGTTTTAAATATTAAATTTATTTTTAATGTACAACTCTGCCTTTTCAAAAGGCGGAAGTTTTGAAGAAAAAAAAAAAGGTGAAGGTCCGTTTGATGGAGATTCTTTTCTTTATTAAAAAGATGATATATTGATATAATGTTGAAATAAATGGTATATTATAATATATTTTTTTAAAAAAAAAGGGCTACATAGAAAAACTAATTCATGCAAAACAAACTATCATTGAAACTGTAACTAGATTTTAAATATATGTATAATTAAATTTAGTGTATATTGTGGTATCTAGTGGAATCTATTATTTTAGAATATTTAATTAGTTGTAATAATTTTTAGAAAATATAGATAAGCTATTTAAATAATTGAAAAATATAAAATTTCGTATGTCCATTAAAGAACTCAAATAGATTATTTGAAAATATAGATTAACCACTATTAAACCACAGTGAAAACTTCATATACGAATTAAATAAATAAAAATTAAAACAAATTCACACGTACAATACAATCTTCCAAATTTTATAATTTTTGCTAAACATAAAAGAACCTTTAAAATAATTTCTTATCTCAAATTCAAGATATTTTAATATATAAAAATCAACGGTAGCATCATATTTACCTAGTTTTAAAAATTGAGATAAAATCACTCAAAAAATTATTGAGATCCCAAATTTAAAAAAATTGTAAAACTATATATTTTTAAAAAATAGTTATCTTGTAAAAATATACTATCATCTTTTAAATATATTTTTATTTCAATTTTCTTGTCAGAACAATCATCTAGAACCTTCTTAGATACCATTTTTCTTTGAACTTTTTTTCTTCCGTTCAGTCATACAAATTTTGCCACGACAAAATTAAACTTTTAAAAGCCTAGGTGTAGTAGCAAAAGAGTAGGCGTTAATACTTAATATTAACAATCCATTACTTTTCTAAACATTGCCGAGCAAACTGAAAGTCCATAAGATGACTAGTCGTACAGTGGATAAGGCCTAGGAATGGAGCAAAAGTTCCATTGGTTTTATACATTGGCATGGTTATCAAATAGGAGGAATCTCCCCCAAGACCCTACACTTTGACATCTCACCCCCTATAAATTATATGAAAACTCAAAAATATTATTTTTAACATTTAAGTAAAGAAAAAATTAAAGCAAAATCAATAATTCGCACTCACATTTGAAATTCTGGAGAAAAAAAAATTGTATTTTCTATCAAGTAAATCAAATGAATTGTTGAAGAATTTTTAAAATATCAAGTGAGAAGAAAAAGACATTAGTTGGTAGGTTAACTTTTAGTCAAAAAGTCAACACCCAATCAACTGTCAATGTTTGATTTGGTCAATGGTGAATAGCTGACTCGGTTAATGGAATTATTGGTCGACGGTTCGGTTGGCACAGTTGAGCGATTTGTGGATATTAGACTAAGTTGTTTCTATTCGTGGAATCATTAATGTTAAAATATTATATAAATATTTTTTATATTAATTAAGACATAATCTAAGATATAAATAGATGCTCTATACAGTGGCGGAGCCAGGAATTTTAGATAGCCTGGGAAAAAAATTTAACTGCAAATTACATGTGACATAATATATAAATAGTCATAAAGTGCGCTACATAAGAGAGATGAAACCTAACATGCGAATATTGTGCTAAATAAAACTAGGAGGTAAGTGCCCTCTCTAAGACCTCTTTGCGGTGAATATTCGAATAATATCAACATCTTTAATTGACTTGAATATCTCCCGCTCGGTGTAACATATCATCAAGTCATTGAACCACAAATTGTTGATTTTGTTGAGCAAATTAGACTTGATAATCCTCATTGCTGAAAAAACTCTTTCAACGGATGTTGTCGACACCGATAATATCAAAGTCAACTCAATGAATTTGTAGACTAATATATTACTTAAGGAGAGACTGATGCAGTTGAAATCCATGTGAACCTGAACTCTCAGAAGATTCTGAGTTATTTAATTTATGAATGAATTTAATTGTCTTAAATTTAATAATAAACTTAACTAAGAAAGAACTTGAGGAGAGCTTACAAACCTTATCTTAATGGACTATTTAGCTTAGGAGGAGCTTCTGTTCTATCAATTAATTTATATAGGGGATATAAAACTATTAGAAATTAAGTAATTAAAAAAAAGAAACAAACAGTAGCAAAACAAAATTAAATAAAAATTTTATTGAATAATAAAAACCTAATCAAATAAAATTACATGTTTTCTATTTTTTTTAATAAAATAAATAACCTAATAATAATAAAAGAAAACATTTTTTGTGTTTTTTAAAATATTTTTTAACACTAGAATAAATTAAGTAAATTAGACAAAAGATTAAATAAATTAATTTTAATAAACTAAAAGGACTTGTTTTTGCTTTTATTTATTTTGATTTAAGTATATGCATTAAATATTTTTTGGGCTTTTTTTTATATGTGTTTTAACAAAGCAATACATTCATGTTATAGAATTATAATATATGTTTATTTTTATGATAGTCATGACTAATAATAAAAAATAATACTGACATAGGAATATATAAGGAATATATAAGACAAGTCTTATATATTAGGGAAATGTTAACCAGTGCTCCAAGAGCACTCTTTAAGTAATTAAAATGGTAAGTTTTTTTTAAAAATGTGTGTATTTAATCCATTAAAAATGTATTAGAAATTAAAATATTGAGTTTTATAAAAAAAAATTCTTTATTGAGTATCTTAACGAGTGCCCCGAGGACACTCGTTAGCAAGAACCTCTGTTGTAATCATTATTTAGTTTTAAGGGATTTTTTTTTAATTTTTGTTTTGATTCACAAATAATTAATTGGGTTGGGTCTGGACCATTGGTTATTCATCTGTTTTAATTTTCACACTCTATTTTTATTAATTTTGCCCCTGATTTTATCTAAAAATTGATCATTGAATTGGGAAGAGTACAAAGAACAAGGGGTTGAGCCCAGGCGCATGCCCGGGCTGGCTGGGTAATAGAACCGCCAGTGTGCTCTAACATACTCTAAATTAATTTAATAATACTATAACATAATTATAATCTTTTAAAAAAATATTAATGGGTTATATTTTGGTTTGGTTAATGACTTGTTAGATTTTTGTAGTTATAGATGTGTATTTCTATCATTTTTGTCTAAACATCCTGCAAAATGTAGTATGAAAAACATGGGAGTGGTGTAGCAATCCTCTAGAAAATTTAGAGAGATAAGGGTAAAAATTCATCTGATTGTGTTTTTGAAATTTGGGAAACCTTTTGAGGTATATAAAGGAATTAACATTTCTAAATATCTTAAAAAACACTTAGGTAGGAAATAAAATTTGTTCTTGGGAACTTAAGTGACTATTTTCTTGTAACTCATTTGTAACCTTTTGTAACAACTTTTAGAAGTATAGTGAAACAAAGAATTGATTTTTCCCCATAACAGTTGGTTTGCCCAAACTGGCTAAAGAATTTACAAAAACACAGTCATGTGAATTTGCTTTCACTTTTGACAGGTTATTGTGTTACTTAAGACCTATTTTGGATGTCATTATTTTGTCCTCGAGTGTCAAATCTATTTGTATTATTGAAACTCTGGAAAAAATTTCAAAAAGGATTTTGAATTATGCTATCAATTGTTTACAATAAATGGCGTCTACCGTGGGGAAAATGAATATTGTTTACTAGTGAGCACCATGGATAAATAGAAGTTTGAGAAAATTTCCAGAGACATTGATTCTGGGTTGTGAAAATTGAATATGCAAGCAATTTTAACTCAAGAGAAGTGTATTGAATATTGTAAAAACTCTACTCATGTAAAAACTCATTACCCAAATTCTTTGAGCATTTCAAGGATCTCTTTCTTTATGGTATAGAAGGTAGTATTAATTTAGATGATGTCCACACAATTGTGAGATCTAAAGAATTTTCAAAGGTGAAATATTTGAAGATTGGCGATAATGGTGAAGGCTTGAGTGTCTCAAGATGAAGAAGTGAGTATGGAGGGGTGTACAAATCTAAGAGATTTGACAATTGCTTCATCTTATTCTTCTTTATAAAACACATGGCGCCAATTGCTCCAATATAGGATCCTCTTAGGTGTGTTTAACAATAATAAATTCTACATTTGTAAACCATACTTTTCATTTGGTTCTATCGAACAATAACAACAACATTTCTCAAGAACTACAATAACTTATGACTCTACGTTTTTTATTCAATGGAATTGTAACTACCATTGTTGCAACTATCTTCGTCATAATCACAAGGGCTTAATTCACTATAACCAAACTTAATTACAACCACAAATACCTATTGTTAATGTCTTCTTGAGAATTTTGGCTATACTCTATTCTCTCAAGGAACAAAATCAACTCAAAAATTGAGACACAAAGGTCTGTTTACCAAGTTGCTTCTATATAAAGTTGATTACATAAATGAAATACAATAAATAGCACAAAAATATTTTTGAGCAAGTGTATGAACAAAAGTTTCTTGCTTTATACTTTTCTATTACACGGAGTTTTCAGTGTTTTTGTTCAAAAGATTGTTGTGCAAAGTTGTTTTTCCATTCTTCTAAGTCTTCTTTATATAGGAAAAGAAAGATTCGTTGAAGGGTGAAGACGAAATTCCACAATTTCTTAGTTGTATCCTTGCATAAGGAATAACAAAAAATGGGAGGAAAAATAGTACAATAGTACTGTCCTTTCTCCACAAAATCAATATAGTGGAAGGAAAATGGGAGGCAAAATGGTACAATAAGACTTTCCTTTCTCCACAAAATCAGTATAATGGGAGGAATATTTGATCTTGTACCATGTACTATTTTCTCACGTAAAACTTTTTGATCTTATTTTCTAATCTTTAGAGGCTCGAAATGCGTGTTGATGAAGCATGTTTAGAAGCATCAAAATTTGTATGAGAGTCTTCAGAACCTTGTCTTTAGAGTCTTCAGAACTTGGTCTTCATAATCTTCAGAACTTGTGATGTGCAGAATGTCAGAGCTTAAAAATCTTTAGAAGCTCCTTTATCAGAGTCAGAAGCCATTTGATAAGCATACTTTCATAACCATTGTCAAAGAGCATTCCAGAACTTGACGTTTATTTGAAAAGCACACTTTGTTATCTCTTCAGAGTTAGAGTGTGTTAACTTCAGAAACTGATGATGTCACACGTCACTTCTTCAAAGTCATAACATGTTAGCATTCAAATACACACCAGACAAAATCATTAGGGTATAAAATTGTTCTCTAAGAAATAATGTATTATTATCATCAAAATTAAAGGTCAGATACAAACATTCTCTAGGCGAGATAACTACCTCACTAGGCGAGGTAATACGGTTTAGAGACTTCTTGGCTAAGTTGCTTTATAGTGAAGGAATAGTTTTCTTGTTAGGCAAGAAAACGTGGCTCGTTAAGTGAAGTATGACGGCCAAAGACCACTTGAGGATGAAGAAAAAAAGACTCAATATGATAGCTAAAAGCCTCGTTATGCAATGATGTCTCAGCAAAACTCTATAAATAGCAGTTCAAGCAATTCATTTAAGCAATCAGAGAATAAAGCTAGTTATCACAGTTTTACACCATAAATTCAGAAGACTCGACATGAGAGAAAGAAAGAGGGAATATTGAAGGCGGAAAACGTTGTCCGAGAAATCGACGCAGATGTTATTCCAATTCTTTCTTCTAGATCTTCATTGTAAACCTATTATGAGTAAGAGTAGCTAATATCTCTTTTGTTGGGGTTAGATGTAGTCGTTTGAATAATACTCATGTATCAATCTTAATCATGGCATTTTGTGTAATTCTAGTTATGCTTTGATATTGATGATCATCGATATGCTTAATAATTGTTTTAGAGTAGCTAACTAGAACATGTTTTTATGGTTTTGAATCGATATTAAGAAATAATTTTCTTTACTAGGTCAAAAAATTCATATGCTAGATGCTAAACTTTTGAGGTAGATTTATATTTAACATCCACAGACACTATCAAATCTTAATGTTATTGTTTTGGTTAATAGGCCGAGAGACCGTCTATTGAGAAATATAGTTGATTTAATGTTGTTGATTTAGAGATAATAATTAATGTAGCGTGATAGGTGGTACTATTAATTTATGATTACAAATGCATATTACTGGTCACGATAGTATATGAGGATAAGATGATGAGATCTAACCCCCAACAAGCTTTCTCATATGTTAAACACAAAATTTATTTACGGTTATTTTATCGTTAATCTTGAAACAAACAAACTTCTACACAAATTTTCTTAAATCATAGAAATTTTTGAACAAAATTTGAAACTGCATTAGTAATTGTGGAAACGAAAAATCTTTAATACTTACTTTTATTTACTTAACAACATACAACGATTAGTAGCTCTTTGATACGCGCACTATTGGATCGACGTCGTATCGTTAGTGCTGACATGCAAAATATTATCTTGCAAGGTTTTGTTGTGGCAATGTAACTCTTCCATAGCGACATGCATATCTGCTATGGCTCCTTGGTCACCATTCTTGTTATTGGTAGTGTTGCGTCTCACCGTTAAGAACGATGATTAGAGCAACAAATGTTTTAGATGAGATTGCAATTTTGGTCAGTTTTACGGTGGCCCACAATGAACAACAATTGTAGTTTTGGTAAATAAAATAGGGGTTACCTCTCTTGTGATGAGATGCACAAAAAGGGCTTGATGAGTTTCAATATGTAAAAAGTGAATGTTCTACCCAACTGTCTGACTGAGATATTTATAGATGCAGTTATTTGATTTAGAAGTCACTATAAAGATTGGTTCACATGTTTGTTAATCCAGCAACGAGCCCCTGACTTTGACATAATAATGGGAGTTAGAATAGTGAGTTATCTCTCTCATAGTACTTTAACCTATAAAGGCTCGGGACGACATCAGTTACTTTCCTAACACATGGCTTGGCATGTTCACCCATGACAGAGGATTTCTAAGCTGAATTGGGCCTCATGCTCGACGCATGACCTCGCCCTTTTGCACCCAAGCGTCTTTCGTATTATTTGCAAACAAAAGAATCAATAAATCAAATTCTTTGCGACTTAATTGAAATTATTTCAATTTAGTAGTATACATATTTGATAGAAAACATTTTTTAGAGAAATATTATAAGATTGAAATTGAATATAATATAATATGATAATGATATATCATTAATATATGTTTTGATCCAAAATATTATTATTATTAAAAAATTAATTGTAAAATTAAATGTCAAAATATTAAGGGAACCATTCAATAATTTGCAATAATACAATCAATTTTGGGACAAAAAACAACTTTATAAAAGAGAAAATAATAATGTAAATTTGACCTCATAAACAAACACACACGCAAAACGGAATATGTCAATATCATGGAATTTTGGACCATATATGATTTGCAAGAAACCAAAAAATTAAAAGAAAAAATCTTTTTATTAAAAAATAAGTCAACTTTCAACATGCTGAACTAGACAATATAAGACGGCCAACTAACCTAATGCTTCATGAAACATGGAGGAAGTTTCCAAACAGTAAAGTACCAAAAATAACCCCAACAAAGAAAAGTAACCGATATATTCATAAGGGTATTTTGGTCTAGAAAGAAATATTAATAGACTCTACTCGTTTTTTCAATATTAGAAAAAAAAATTAAAAACTCCGCGTCCGCGTCAGGGTTTTAATCTTCAAAAACTTATAAATAGAAAAATTCAACACAACACGTTTAATAATCAATTAAGTTAATAGCTTATATAATAACCCCCTCAACTTCTCCACTTTCCCTCGTTCCTCTTCACGTTCACAAACACCAATCAAAGAATCAAGAAAAGCGATTATGGAAGAAGAAGGTTGCGAATGCAGACCCCTGGGTTTCTTGCTTGGATTACCCTTCGCTCTCTTGGCTTTGATTTTATCTCTAGTTGGAGCAGTTATCTGGACTTTAGGGTAAATAATCTCTTCCACTTTTCTGATATTTCTTTTATCAAATCATATATAGTGTGACAGATCTAGATTAGTCCAATTAATCTCTTTTTTCTTCAACTTTTTGATGATTTTTTTGGTTAATTTTGTGCAGTTCTATATTGAGTTGTTTGTGTCCATGTTGCATTTGCTGTACTGGATTGGCGAATTTGGCTGTGAGTCTTGTGAAGCTTCCGATTAAGGTTCTAAGATGGTTTACTCATCAAATTCCTTGCTAGATGATGATTCGTAGGGTTACGACATTGACTCGTTTTTTCTTTGAATTTGTTTAATTGTGTGTGATTAATTGGTTTAATTAATTATGATATTGACTCGTTTTAGCAATTTTTAGCATTAATTTTTATTTAATTTGTTTATTTGTGTATGATTAATTGGTTTAATTACGATATATTCAACCGTTTTTTTTTATGTATTTGATTTGATTTTTTTTTTTTTTTGAGTATTTGATTCTTTATTTTTCAAGGAAAGAAAAAAACTGAATACGCCATATACATTACTATTTACTATTACTATTCTAACTTTTCGCTACTGACTATAGATTATATACTGGCAGTTCATGACTCCATGTTTACATTTCAGTTTTTCTGCACACAAGACAATCCATAAATTTCTTTGAAATTTAAATGTAACACAATTATAAAATAAATAATCAACTAAACACAAACTCAGATAACTTATAACAATGTAAAGGTTGGGTTTGTTTCAAGGTTAGAAAAATTATTCTTTGAAATAATATTTTTAAGATTACTATTTTTTGGAATAATGTTTCAACTTATTTGTTTGGTAAGAATTTAGTTTCTTAGGAATAATGATAAAATTTGTTTAATTTAAAATATGAAAAAATAATAATAAATTAAATGTGAGTGATAATGAAAAGTTAGAGTTGGTTGAACTTATTCTCACCCTTTAAGTCTTGGAATAAGAATAGAAAAATCATGTATAAATAAAAATATGAAGAATAAAAAATGTCTTAGAATAATTTTTTAAAACTTGAATTAAGCATGAGAATGTTGAATTTCCATGAACATATTCCTATAAGATATATTTATACTCTCCATCCAAAATGACATGGTTTCAATGAGTTAAAAAAATAAACAGAAACATAAAAAGATAAAAAAATATAAAAAATAAATTCATCTATTTGTTGTTTTGTCCGATGAACCGACTAGGTTATATCTATTTTTACTAAGCCAATTGTAACTACGTTTCCATAATCTTATCAGACTGTCTTATTCTCTGTTCTCAATCTAATTGATCTCAGATGCCAGTCGGGATCAAATTTTAACAAACGTCAACTAATTTTAAATTAAAGTTATTATAATTCCAAATTAAAATATATAATATTATTAGAAAATAAATTAAATTAGGAAATTTCTTTATCAACCTCCCAATCTTCTTGGTCACTTCGAGCGAAAATCCCAAAATGCCCCTATATTTCAGAAATGTATTTTCGAAACCACTTTTTTTTTTGAAAAAAGATTGATTTCGGAAGTGCACTTCCGAAAACACTTTATTTTTATGAAAAAAGTGTTTTCAGAGATGTATTTCCGAAAATGCAATTTTTTTCCAATATAAAGGTGAATTCGGAGATGCACTTCCGAATTCAACTCCCCTTTTCGGAAGTACACTTCCGAAATATTGTCTGATACTGAAAACAAAAATCAAGGTGAATCAATTGTATTAATTAAAATTATATAATTACCAAGATTAGATTAAAATTAATTGATTATATAATTGTCTAATAAAATTAATTGATTATATAATTGCCTAATAAAATTAATTGATTAATTTCCAATATTAGATTAAGTGTTCTTTAAAAAAATAAAAAGTTGTATTTAATTATATTTATGTGTGCCAATTACTAATTCTTTTAATTTTGGTACTTTAATTCTATACATAAAATTTTAAATTAGTAAAAATAATTATTCAATCTTTTCTTTTTGATAAAACTTTAAAATATTATTATTTTCTTAATTTAATTGTTTATTTTTTAATCTTCATTTATTTTTTTAATATATATTTTATCAATGATATGTCATTAAATAATCATTAGAACATATAAATTAATCAAAAAAATTATATATATTTTAATATACTGAATATACAAGTACCGTGAGTATTTTATATACCATTGATAAAACTTTAAAATATTATTATTTTACTAATTTAATTATTTATAACTTTAATCTTTATTAATTTATTTTTTAACTATTATTAACTATTTAAAAATTAAATAGTTGAATTATTAAATAAATTATTTATAAAATTGTAACTATTTAACTAAACTATTGAGATTATCTAAAAATTATTACGTTAATTATAAAATAGCTAAATTATAAATATAAATAGTTTAATAGTTAATTACAAAATATAATTTTAACTTTAACTAAAATTTATTACGTTAATTCTAAAATATCTAAAACTAATAAAATTTATTAAAAAATTCAATTAAAATTTTAATTTTAAGCTTAACTCAAATTTATAAATAAATTAATAAAATTTAAAATTTAAATAGGAAAATTATTAAACTAATAATAATTTAAATTTGTATTGATGAAATGTCATTAAAAAATCATTTGAAATACAAGTGCACCACGTGAAACTTTGCAAAAAAAAATTAAAATTAAAATAGTAGCAAATAATTTAGAGGAATCAAAATTTATAATTTTTTTAATATACTAAAAATAATAGTTGATAGATTCAAAAGAATAAAGAAACAAAGCATCAAAATGAAAAAAAATTATTAATTGATAGAAATAAAATGAACTGAAATATTTTAAGATGTTTTATTTGATCGGTCCAAAATTTAAAATAGTTGTTCCCTATAATTAAAATCGATATATTTGTCATAAGAAACATTATTGTCAATTTATTAACTAATAAATATTATAAATCTTTATACTTCCGCATGACTGGTTCTGGAGCAAAGAAGCGGAATCGGGGGCGGCCACCGAAAACTCCGGTACCTCCGATTCCGGCGACGCACCATCCACTGTCACCGAGTAAGCCATTGGTGACGCCGACTACTAAGACCAGTGTTACGGTTACAGATGTAGAAACTACTGAGGAAAGAAAGACAGAGGAGAACCAATCGACCGAAACCCTAATTGTGAAGACGAATGAGGAACCTTCAAAGAAATCGGAGATGAAGGATCGAAAACTATGGGTCGACGTTGTTGCTGAGAACCGGAATCCGGCCAAGGGGATGACAATGAGGTACATAGCTCCGACGATAACTGATGGTAAAGTTGAAATTGAAGTAGATGAAGATGATGCTCAACGTGAAATACAGTATTGGCAAAATTCGCTTATTATGTATGTGCTTGGTGAGGATCTGAGCATGAATGCGGTGAAGAACTATATGATGAAGACTTGGAACTTTGTCCAACTACCTGACATCTTCTTTCATGATGAGGGTTACTTCATTCTTCGATTCAAGAACGATGATGACATGGATGCTGTCTTGATGAGAGGACCATATACCTACAGGGGAGTGCCAATGATTCTTAAGGAATGGAGAGCAGGTTTCGACCTAAGGAAGGACATGATGAGAACGATCCCGATCTGGATTAAATTCCCTATGTTACCTCTTCATCTATGGGGTAATGCTAACCTGAGTATGTTGGCAAGTGCTATTGGGAATCCTATAGTCACAGATGAATGTACTGCAAACAAATTACGTGTGTCATATGCTAGAGTCCTAGTGGACGTTGATATCACTCAGAAACTACTTGAAGAGATTACTATCAAGGACAAAGAGGGACGTATTGTTGTTCAGAAAGTGGAATATGAATGGAGGCCAAAGTATTGTGATAAGTGTCAATTAGTTGGGCATAACTGTGAGGCAAGACAAAAGAAGAAGTTGTGGCAACCCAAAGGAAAGATAGTCAATGATGCTGAGCAATTAGAGGAAAAGCAACCAGAGGAAATGGAAGCACCTAGCAGTGAGGTAATTACCAAATCTGATAACTCTAATAATGTTCACAGTGGTCTGTTTGATGAGAATATATGGACTGTTATTGGTAAACATGGGAGTGGTAAAGGGAAACCAAATGAGAGTATTGGAACCCCTGCTCAGGTGATATGTGAGAATGGCTATGGGATATTAGGTGGTTTGAGTGAGCCTCTAGTATCCATAGATAGAGGACCATGTTAATATCGTGGAATGTTAGGGGGTTAAATAAAAGTGGGAAGATCAGAGAGGTTAACTCCCACCTCTCTAGGATCAAGCCTATTATTAGTATATTGGTGGAAACAAGAGTTAAAGATAGTAAAGCTAGCAAGGTAAGGGAACAACTTAGTATGAAAGGGAGTTACTTTGACAATTATAGTGCTCATCCCAATGGTAGAATCTGGATTTGTTGGGATACAAGTAAAGTTGATTTGAAGTTGATGAATTGTTCTAGCCAGCATATCCACTGTGGAGTTCATGCTTTAAATGGTGATTTCTTGTTTTGGCTGACTGGGATCTATGCTCATAACCAGCTTGACTTAAGGAAAAGACTGTGGAAGAACATTTTAGGTATCTACTCTAAGCAAACTGGCCCCTGGTGTGTTATTGGAGACTTCAACAATGTTTTAGGTGCCCAAGACAGGATTGGAGGGAAACTGGTTCATGGTAATGAGTACATTGACCTTGAGCAAATGATGCAGGATACGCAATTATCAGAAATGGATAGTGTGGGGGATTACTTCACTTGGTCTAATAAGCAGGTGGCAGGTACTATCTACTCTCGGATAGATAGGGCCATTTGTAATGTAGAATGGTTCTTGAAATATAACAACCATAGTTTAAACATTCTGCCTCCCAATCTATCCGACCATGCTTTACTATACATTAAAGGCCCTCAAGAGATGCAGCGCAATAATTGTTTCAAGTTCAACAACTACCTTTTGGAGATTGTAGGATTTCAGGATATGGCTAAAAAATCCTGGGAGAAGGCTGTTAAAGGAAACCCTATGCAGGCCCTTTGGAAGAAACTTAAGAGACTAAAGTATGTTGTGAAAGAGTTTAGTAAAACTGCTGGGAATATGCAAACTAAGATTAATGAAACTAGGAACAAGCTCCACGATGCTCATATTTCCCTTATGCTTAATAGGAATGATGGTTGTTTGCTTGAGAGTATTAAAGGTTTGTCAGCAGATTTAATCAAATATCATGAGTATGAGGTAGCTAGACTGGCTCAAAGGACTAAAATCAATTGGATCAGGGGAGGTGATGAAAATTCCAAGTTCTTTTTTGCTTATCTTAAAGCCAGGCAGAACAAGAATAGCATCAACTTTCTTCAACTTGAGAATGGTGACATTATTGAGGATCAGAAGGGCATTGAGAGAGAAGTGATGAGATTTTATGGCAGCCTTATGGGTGACTGTTCTATGAATATTAAGCACATTGATGTAGAAGCTATGAGAGAGGGCTAGCAGCTTGACTTGGACCAAAAACATTACCTTATCAGTCCTGTCTCACATCAGGAGATTGATGATGCAATCAAGAATATTGGTGATAATAAGTCACCAGGTAGTGATGGATTCAGTGCAAAAGTTTTTAAACAGTGCTGGTACTTCATGAAGAATGACATCAGAGCTGCAGTTTATGAATTTTTCAGTACTGGGAGAATGCATAGACAGTTTAATGATACCATTGTTACATTGATTCCTAAAGGAGATAGTGCAAAGAGTATCAAAGAATATCGTCCAATTGCTGGATGTAATGTTTTTGTGAAGATTATCTCGAAGGTTCTCACTGCCAGGCTGAGAAAGATGTTACCTGATGTTATTAGTAAGAATCAAGCTGCATTCATTGCAGGGCAGGATATCCACAGTCATATACACTTGGCTTATGAGTTGATACAAGGTTATAGGAGGAAAAATGGTACACCGAGATGCATGTTTCAGATAGATCTCCAGAAAGCATATGACATGGTTCACTGGAGGGCTCTGGAGGATATCATGAAGGAGATGGGGTTTCCTAATATTTTTGTAGGGTGGATCATGAATCTTGTATCAACTGTGCAGCATAAGTTCAAGATTAATGGTGCCTTGTCTGACAGTATGCAAGCAAAGAGAGGAATTAGACAGGGTGACCCTGTTTCTCCCCTCCTCTTTGTGATTATGGTGGAATACCTTAACAGGTGTATGGTGAAAATGCAGAAGAAACCTGAATTCAAGCATCATGCAAAGTGTAAAAGTTTGGGCATAACTAATCTTGCTTTTGCTGACGATATTCTTTTATTCTGCAGGGGTGATATGGTTTCGGTTAGCATTATGATGGATACTTTTACTCAATTCTCTGAATCTACAGGTCTCATAATTAATCCCAGGAAATGCAAGGCATTTTATGGTAGTGTGGATGAGGATAGTAAAAGGAAGATCAAAACTATCACTGGATTTGATGATGGTGCTTTTCCTGTCAAATACTTGGGAGTGCCTCTCAATAGTTGCAAGCTTGGTATCCAACATTACCTCCCTCTCATTGAAAGAATCACTGGCAGAATCAGACATTGGTCTTCGAAACTTCTGAGTTACGCAGGCCATGTGCAACTTATTAGAAGTGTGATAGGGTCTATAGCTCAGTATTGGATGCTGAATTTTCCTCTGCCAAAAGCTGTTATCAAAAGTATTGACTCTATTTGTAGGATCTTTTTATGGACAGGGAAATCTGATAAAAGCAAAAAGAGTCCGGTTGCCTGGAGCAAGGTTTGCAGTCCTATCAAAAGTGGTGGCTTAGGTTTGACTAATCTGACTGTTTGGAATCGGGTTGCAATTCTGAAATGTCTATGGGACATTTGTAATAAAAGTGATAGATTATGGATCCAATGGATACATAAGATCTATGTCAAGAATGGAGATGTTATGACACTCAATATAGGGATGAACTGGACCTGGAAGATGAAGAAGATTATCAAAGAGAGGGCGGTTCTGGTCAATCTGCAGCACCATTGGGAGCAAATGAATTCTGCTGGGAATTTCTCAATGAGGAAAACGTATCATATGCTTATGGAGGGTAGCCAGACTGTGAGCTGGCATGGGCTGATGAAAAAGAACTTGGCTCGTCCTAGGGCACGCATTACCTTGTGGCTGCTCTGTCATGGGCACCTATCTACTAAGGATAGACTTTGCAGATTTGGTATTATAGATAGCTCTATGTGCAGTATGTGTGGACAAGAGGAAGAAACTGCAGATCATGTTTTCTTCTCTTGTATTAAAACTGCTGGAATTTGGCAAGGGGTTCTAAACTGGATAGGAAGCTGTCACAGCCCCCAGCCTTGGAGCATCGATCTTCAAAGATTTTTGGATAGAACAAAGGGTAAAGGATGGAGAGCTAGATTGTTTCAATTAGCTCTGACCGAGACTGTTCATGAAGTATGGCTTTATAGGAATTCTATTGTTTTTTGTAAAGAGGATACTAGCAAAAATATCATAGATAATATCATAGATAAAATAGTTTACAGAGGGTGGAAAAATAGGAAGATTGGATTGCAATTAGCCAATCTAATGCTTTAGGTGATTGGGTTTAGGCTGAATCCTTGGATTGCCTTGGTTGTATAATGTTTTTTGAATTAATATATATTCGTTGGTTCAAAAAAAAATATTATAAATCTTTGAAGATCTTAATTTTAAACCACCATTTTAAAATAATTCTATACTTCAAAACTTCTGCGTTTTTTCGGAAGTGTACTTCCGAAATTCAAAAAATGGGATTTCGGAAATGCATTTTCGAATTCTTGAGAAAATTTGGAAAAAAAATTATTTCGAAAATGTATTTCTGAAGTAGGGGTATTCAGGGGTTTTCGCTGGGGTTAGCCCCATAGGTAGATGAAGAAAGAAATTCTCTTAAATTAACTCTTTTCTTTGTGCTCTTAGTAAGTCCTCATCAAATTCATGTTATAAGTTGTAGGTATCAGTTCTTAAGCATTTCGTCGTCATATGATTTGTGTTTGATGGACTCATGGTCGTCCAACTTGACATACTCACCAAAGTTATCAAATTATGTTTGAATATTTTACAGCAAAAGAAATTGAACACAATACAATGAAATGGAATGGAACTCAATATAATACATAATTTCATTATATTATTTGGATATTTTATAATGAAACTTTAAAAAAAACCATTCATGTTTGAAAAGTTACGTTGTATGATACAAAATGTTGGATTATAAAGAATCATCACAGAAATAAACTAAGTATTGATAGTGTTAGTAAGATTAGATTAGATTAAAAATTACAATATTAGAGTGATGATTGAGGCACTACTTATATTAGAAAAAATGATAAAAATTAAACATAAATGGTTTCAACTTTTCGATATAGCCTTTGTTTGGTACGACATGTTTTCGAACTTATAGCTTATGTCTTATTTCTTATAAGCTCATATGGTAATTTAGACCTGTTTAGTAACGGTCTTTTCATCACGAGTGTATAGCTTATTTTACTAGCTTATAGGTTATTTTCCAGACGCTATTTCAAATAGCGTTTTAGTTTATATCTTATAGCTTATTATTTTTTTCTATTTTTTTATCCTTATTATTTTAATTAAAATTCATTTTTAATCCTTATAATTTATTTTAATTAAAATAAAATAATTATATATTAAATATATTTTATGTCATTTTATATTTATAAGTTAATTGAACCGATAATTTTACCAAACACTTCAATTAACTTATAAGCTACCAGTGTCAACCATCCGCTATAAGCCATCAGTCATAAGTTATAAGCTATCAATTAACTTATCAGTCAATCGCTATTTTTACCAACCGGATCCATAGAGTTGTAGATTACGATAGTAAAATCGGTCCATAAGATAGAAAATACTCAAACCACGAAAGATAGAGAAAGACTATAAGAAAAACATAATTTTTGTTAAAAATAATTTAATTTATGTAACACCCCCGCCCTCGACACTCACAACTTTTTTTTTCTACTTTTTCGTTGTTGAGTTTATTGTTTAGTGATTGTGGAATTTTTTTCATCCTTTTTATGATACACATTCAACTTGATTAAAAAAAATTTAGTAACACTTTTTAATAATTTAATTTAAATCCACCATATGAACATGGATAATACAATCATAAAAATAGAAAATATCGTGAAGAATAAGAGATGAAGAAACATTTCAAGTGATATAAAATAAAAATAACGGTGAACAAATATCGTGTTATCAAAATGTTTATACTTGTTAAAAAAGTACAATAAGAGACAACACTTGGTTGTGTAAGGCGGTCTGAGGGTTTAGGATATTTGAGTGCGTCTAGGGATAGCTCACGTAGATCGGAGACCCCTTCCATTCGGAGGATGAGGTATATATATGAAACTTCATTAGACCTGGATCAGAGGCTAAGATGAGTGATTTCCTTCTATTTCAGATGAAGGTACGAGAGTGAGAAGATGAGCCTCTTCCTCTAATATTGGAAAGGGACATTATCCTTTAACTGATTATATGCGCCATAAACCTCGTTAGTGGAGTTGATAGAAGACTTGGTTAAGATAGGGCAGCCAGGCCCAAGCCCAACACGACGAGGAGTTTAGTCGTCCCAAGTGCCCTTTTGGTTCAAGCGACTTATGACGTGTTGTTAGTTAGTCACCCCATACTGGGCACTCACTTCTTTGAACTATTCCTCATAGAGCCCAACAAGATTATCCCAGTCCACAATCCTTCAAGCACGGAGTCACGAAAAGTGTTGAGTGATTAATAAATATGATATGACTTTAGCCTCTATCGAAAGGGAACTTGGACAATTCACCCCAAACACGATGGTGAGTTCCTCAAGAAAAGCTTTGAGGCAAGTCCCTCAAGTTGATCTTGGGAAGAGTCCCTCAAGAGGGGTTGGGGCAAGCCCTTCAAGCGGGACTTAGGGCGAGTCTCTCACGCGGAGCTTGGGGCGGGTCCTTTGAACGTCACTGCTAGTGGCACCTACAACATTAAATACCTCTAATGATGCGTTTTCCTTAAGAAGATAAAATGAATAAGGACCCCGCATGCGCCAGTGACATGGGGAGAAAAAATTGGCATGACTAGAGAGGTCATCGTTACTTATTCTTTATAGCATGTGATTCTATAAAAGGGGCAGTTTATCCCATTTTCAAGCATGATACCATATTTTCATTTCTCATAAAAAGTTGTTTGTCTTCTCGAGGTCTTTTTTTCTACTAGAGAGGTCATCATTACTTAAGAGTAATGTTTATTACTAAGGGAACAATATAAAACCATAAATTAAATTAAAAAATCACATAACTAATTAAACCTAAATAATAAATATATACCAAAAATAAAATATTAAAGTTTTTATTTTATATATATATATATATATATATATATATATATATATATATATATATATATATATATATATATATATATATATATATATATATATATATATATATATATATATATATATAGACACACACAAATGAGATTAGATAGACTGACTCACATTCACGTAAGGCCTAACTTATTTTATATTTATTTAAATAATATTTTCAATATTTTTTTATTACAATGAAGACATACTTAAATATATATTATTTACTAATAATATAATTGAAATTTTTATTCTATTAAAATATTAATTAAATAAATGTAAAATAAGTTAGGCCTTACGTGAATGTAGTGAGTCAGTCTATCTTATCTCATTTGTGTGTGTTTGTTTAAATATATAAAATATATATAAACCCACATATACAAATGATCAGATAAGATAGACTGACTCGCCTAACTTATTTTACATTTATTTAATTAATATTTTAAATATTTTTTTATTACAACGAAGACATACTTAAATATACATGAATTTCTATTTATTAATAATATATTTTATTTGACTTAAATCAAATTATACTTTTTAAATACTTTAATAATCTAAACTTATTCTTTACATTATTCTTTTGCATTTTTAAATATATTACAATAAACTAAAAAAAATAATTTTGATATAAACTAGTAACATAGTATATTAAAATAACTTTATGATATACTATAAGCCAAATTCATGAATTCAGCATATTTACTACTAGTATACGCAATATGTTAGAACAAGAAATGTTCTGATCAATATTCTTAGTTTTGATGATAACATTAAGTATGAATTTTGTATAAGACAATGTGGTACTCTAATCCTTTACGTTTTCCATTTCAGGAAAAGTATAAAAGAGTATGCACAAATCAGCGTTCAGAAGCACTGACTCAGAAAGTTCTGGATGGCTTCATCAGAACATGATCTGGCAAGACATCAGAAGATGGTCATGCAGAATCAGAACATGAACTGGAAAGCATCAGAAGATGGAAGTCAGAAGTAGAAGCTCTAAAGTTCTGATGGTATCACGCTCAAAACTCTTCAAAGTCAAAAGACAGAAGATGCTCTGCACCAAAGCTGATGACTCTGATATTCAAACGTTGTTATCTATAAATCTGAGTCCAGGAGAAAGTACAAGATGAAAGGCTGTAACGTCAAATCTCTGACTGATAAAAGGAACGTTAGAAGCTACAAAAGGCAAAGTCAGTAAAAGCAGCAAAAGCATGGCTCGAGATAGTTGACAAAAATGTGAAACATTAAATGCAGCGTTGTACTATTCACGCAAAGCATTAAATGCATCCCAACGGTCATTTCCTCTCAAGCGCCTATAAATAGAAGTTCTGATCAGAAGTTATATACAACCCTTGCGCAAAAACTTACAGAAACACTATCAAATTCAAAAGCTAAAGAACTTCATCTTCAACCTCACAAACTCTTTGTAATATTTAGTTAGTGTTAAGAATAGAACTTAAGAGAAATATCACAGTTGTGATTACAGCTTTATTAGAAGCATTCAAACTCTTGTAAACTTTATTTTACATTGATTTTAAAAAGATTTTCTAGAGTGATCAAGTTGTGATCTATAGACTCTAGAAGACTTAGAGGGTATCTAAGTGGAAAACCATTGTAATCAGTTGGATTGGTGGATTAAATCCTCAGTTGAGGTAAATCACCTTGTCAAGGGTGGACTGGAGTAGTTTGGTTAACAACGAACCAGGATAAAAATAATTGTGTTCATTGTTTTTATCTTCAAAGTTTTTGAGTTACACTTATTCAATCCCCCCCTTTCTAAGTGTTTTTCACTCCTTCACAATTGTGGTCAAATACAACAAAATCCAAAACCCACCCAATCTTATAAATTTATGGAACTTTTCATTTTTTCTCAAGCCATCAAAACATTTTTTAACGCCACAAAAAATCGAAAAACAATCTTCAACAACTACAAATTAGTGAACCACAAAGTGTAAATAAGACAAAGAGAAAGCGAGAAGAAGAAGCGCAAAAACTTGTCATGGGTGTACGTTGTCTATTACAAGCTTCTTCAGGTTGATAGGAATGCTAAAGACGATGAATTGAATGAATAAAGCTTACAGAAATCTCACTATAAAATGACATCCTGACAAAAATCCAAGCTTTTATTGGTCATATTGGTTCGATTGAACTTGCTGGATATGCATGTGTCATTACTGTTTTGTTTAGATTTATAAATGGAATATTAGTAACTCTTTTTTCTCATACTTTTAGTGGTATATAGTGTAGTTTATCGGTTTCATTTTTTTGGATTAATTATGTTTAGCCTTTATGGAATTAGTCTGCGTATCAATGTTTTAAAAATTGAGTTTGAGATCAAAGTGTTGAGATATTCAAATTTCAATTGATTGAATAACGATTGAACAGAGTAATTTATAAATAAATAAAGACGAAAATAATTAAATCAACTAGAGTTTTACTTGATTCTATCTAGTTAGAGTGTCTCAACTAGATCGAATCAAGTTAAACTCTAGTAGATGCAATTCTTTCAATATTTTTTTCCATAAAAATAGTTACCTTTTTTCAATTCTCATATTATATTATATTTATTTATTTATAAATTCACCCCCACTCAATCGTACTTCAATCAATTGAAACATGATCTGAATATCTCATCTTTTCAATCTCTAACTCAGTTTTTAACACATCGATGTACAAACTAATTCCATAAAGAATAAACATATTTAATTCAAAGATATTAAATCAATAAACTATAGTCTATACCACTAGAGTCTATTCCAATTATAAATCTAAATAGAGCAGTGATGACAAGTGCATATCTAGCAAGTTCAGTTGAACCAATATGGTCAGCAAGCTTAAGTTGCAATAGTTTTGGAGTTGTTTTCATTATCTTCATGCTTCTCTAATCTCACAAGTTCTATATCATGTTCTTGTAAATTTCCGAACAATGTTGTAGAAAATAGTTTAGATATACTTTTCTTTTCTGATATTATTGTCACCTTCGATTCCCATGCATTTGTTAATGATCTAAGGACATTGAGATTCAATTCATTATTTGTAAAAGATTTTCCAAGAGCCATCAAATGATTAGTTAAGTGAGTGAATCTCTTTTGTAAATCAAGAATTGATTCACCAGGCTGCATTCTAAACATTTCATGTTCTTGTAATAAAGTGTTTAGTTTATATCTTTTTACCTCTATCGTGCCTTCACGTGTCACTTCTAAAGTATCTCAATTTTTTTTGTTTTACAATAAATAAAATATGCGAAAGAATTCCTCCATACCTTGGGTTGATTGAAGAATATTCTTTGCCTTTTTGTTAAACAACACTTTCTTCTCGACTTCTTCATTCCAAAAGCCTTTTACTTTTTCTTGTTAACATTATTAATGACCATCTTAATTATGCGTGGACCATTTTCAACAGCAACTCGTATTTCTTCTCATTGTGCTTCTATACATGCCTGCATGCGAATTTTCCAAAATTCATAATATTCATCGACGGAACATGAAGGTTTGTTCTTACTGCCATCATCTCCAAAAATAGGATTAGCATAAGCCATAATTTTTGGATCGAGAAGCAAGCTACCTTAACCTGCTTTGATGCCAAATGTAAACATGAGAGTTCAATCTAAGAGAGGGGGGGTGGTGAATTAGGTTTTAAGACTTTTTTGGTTATTTTAGAGATGTTATGGATCTTTTTATTTTTTCAGAAAATATATGATAATCAGATGAATGATAAAGTAGAAAAATAAAATGTAGTAAGTAAATTGACACAAGGATATATCCTGGTTCCCCTTTTCAAACAAGGGCAGTCCAGTCCCCTCACATCTTGTGAGAGATTTCACTATGTTAGATATTTATACAAGTCTTACACCAAGACCTCTCTTACAATCTTCTAGCATAAACACCAAACTTATGGTGGAATTTGAATCAAACAAATTCAAAGAACCTTTTTCCAATAATCACCAACATTATGATGATTATCGCATAAACAAGAAATCACACCACTTTCTATTTACAATAGTTAGAAAGCACATTACTTTCTATTAATCCAAATGTCACCACACACTTGGTGATAAATATAAATTATGAATACAACTTAGAATAATATTTTCAACTTGGATTGAGTTCCAAGATATAAAAATTTTGATTTTCTTTTCCACTTGAATACAATTCAAGAATATATATATATATATATATATATATATATATATATATATATATATATATATATATATATATATATATATATATATATATATATATATATATATATATATATATATATATATATATATATATATATATATATATATATATATATATATATATATATATATATATATATATATATATATATATATATATATATATATATATATATATATATATATATATATATATATATATATGAATGAATGAGTAAGTTATATAAGAATGTGAGAATTTAATAACAACCATTTGATTTATATTTAATGGTTGAGAATAAAAGATATTTTTAAAATTTGATTAATGATTTCTATTTTCTCTTAATGACACATGATTTGGTGAAGACAACAATTTAATCTCAATCTTTTCTTTTTAAATCTGATGGTGCTAATTCATTCTCACATTCTTATATAACTTACTAATTCTCAGTAGATATATATATATATATATATATGTGTGTGTGTGTGTGTGTGTGTGTGTGTGTGTGTGTGTGTGTGTGTTAAGTGCTCAATATGTTTAAGAAACTTTTATATGATGTATGGAATTTAAGCTAAAAATGTTTCTTTGAAAAAAAAATGAGAAGAGGTGATTTGATTCATGAAAAATTATGATATTTATAGTTATATGATACCTCTAGAAACAATGACAATGTTTAAAGAAATTTTCATGATCAATTAGCAATCATTTGGAAAAGGTTTGATGAACTAGTGCAATGAAAAGGTAAGACAATGATTCAAAATTTTTAAAAAATTGCAGAGGTAAATCAATTTACCTATGGTGTCAATCGATTTACCTGTCTTCAACGTTCAAAAAATTGGAGAAAATATACTAGGTTAATCGATTTACCTTTGTTCATTTTCAAAATTTCACTTGGCAAAGATTATGTCAATCAATTTACATAGGGATGTAACCCGTTTACCTTTCAAAAAACTTGAAAATTCTCTAAGTTAAAGATGCAATTTTTAAACAATGCATGCAAAAATGTTAGGAATGATTTAGATAAAAATGTTCGAGCTCCTAACATATATACCTAAATAAAATATCATTGATACCTCAATCTTCATGATTCAATCCTTTGATTTTCGAAGCTTAGGCAATTTTAATACTTGATTTCAATCTTTTTCTTCTTTGATATTTCTTCATCGATAAATTTTTGTCTTCATCAAAACTAAGTTAAGATAAATGAAGAACATCTTCTTCACAATCTCTCCCTTTTTTATGATGACAAAATAGATTGAGGGGAAGTTTTTGTTTGATACTTAATTGCTCTCCTATATTGTATATCTCTCCTATATGACAACTCTTCACCCCACGTCCGTATAATAAAATTCACCATTGGACTGAAAGCTAATATTATATATATATATATATATATATATATATATATATATATATATATATATATATATATATATATATATATATATATATATATATATATATATATATATATATATATATATATATATATATATATATAATGTCTATTAAATTTCACATCAATCAAAAATAATTTGATATGTTAAAGAGAGTGTGAGATATTGGATCGAACTCTAGTATTGTCGAAGGGTAGTTTCTTGGTTAGACAGTTCGACAGAGTTAAGCATGAAGTCGAAGGATTGTTCACATGCTGGTGTCAAAGTGTGCATGCTGTAGTCGAAGATGGGTCTAGCATGCAGATGTCGAAGATGCTAGGGTTGTTAGCATGTTAAATTAGGTTTTAGTGTTTAAACCCTAATTTGTTAAGTTAGCTTGTTTATTAAGTTGGCTTGTGTAATGGGCCTTGCTGAAAAAGCCCATTAGTTAGTATGTTAGGTTTTATTATAAATAGCATACTAGTCTCTCATCATTGCTAAGCTGCAAATCCTAATTTAGGGTGAGAGAGGTTATTTGTTATTCTTGTAAACTTGTAATCTTGTTCTAAGAGAAAGTGAAAGAATAACAGTTATAACCAATTATTGTGTTCTTCCTATCCTCTCTAATTCCCTATTACACTTTGTTATTGGTATCGTTTTTCACAACAAATTGGTGCGGTGAGCGTGGAGAAGATGCCTTCAACAAAGTATGAGATTGAAAAGTTCACCGGAGTGAATGATTTCGGTCTGTGGCGCTTGAAGATGAAAGCCCTACTGGTTCAGCAGGGTTGTTTGGAAGCGTTGAAGGGAGAGGCAGCCATGAATGCAGAATTGACGGCAGCGGAGAAGACGAATATGATCGAGAAAGCACACAGCGCAATTTTGTTGAGCCTTGGTGATAAGGTTCTCCGGCAGGTATCAAAGGAGACGACGGCATCAGGGTTATGGGTGAAACTTGAAAGTTTGTATATGACCAAATCGCTGGTAAATCGACTCTACCTGAAGCAAGCTTTGTATTCATTCAAGATGATTGAAGGCAAAGTATTGGCTGAGCAGTTGGATATGTTCAACAAGCTGATTCTTGATCTTGAAAATATTGATGTGAAGATCGATGATGAAGATCAAGCGTTGTTACTATTGTGTTCTTTGCCTTGATCACATGCTCACTTCAAAGAAACTCTCTTGTATGGAAAGGAGTCCCTGACGTTTGAAGAAGTTCAATCAGCCTTGTACTCTAAGGACTTGAATGAACGAAAGGAGCATAAACCTTCGACTGTTGGCGAAGGTTTGGCCGTTAAAGGAAAACTCTTACGAAAGGATGGTAAGTTCGACAAGAAGAAAGGCAAAAGCCAGTCGAAGACTTTCAGTGGCGAAGCATCTGGCATTCGATGCTACCATTGTAAAAAGGAGGGTCACACAAGAAAGGTGTGCCCTGAACGCTTGAAATATCATGGAGGTAAGGATAATGGCAACGCTGCCATTGTTCAAGATGATTTCGAATAATCTGATGTTCTTGTGGTTTCAAGCAGTGACTCTAAGAAGGAGTGGATTATGGATTCAGGTTGCACTTGGCACATGACTCCAAACAAAGACTTGTTCGAGGAATTATGTGATCAAGATGGTGGATCAGTATTGCTGGGAAACAACAAGGCTTGCAAGATTGCAGGTGTTGGATCTGTGAGATTCAAGCTCCATGATGAGTCAATAAGGTTGTTGACTGAAGTCAGGTATGTTCCTGATTTGAAGAGAAATCTGCTTTCTCTTGGTGAATTCGACAAGAAAGGATATGTTTTCCAAGGAGAGAAAAGTATCCTAAGAGTCATGAAGGGTTCGAAGGAAGTCTTGAGAGGCGTGAAGAAACAAGGCTTGTATACCCTTGAGGCTGAAGTTGTAAGTGGTTCGACAAATGTTGCATCCACGAAACCTTTGTCGAAAACAGAAATCTGACACATGAGATTGGGCCATGTCAGTGAAAGGGGTCTGGTCGAATTAGGGAAACAAAATCTGCTTGGTGGAGACAAAGTCGAAAAGCTGAAGTTTTGTGAACCCTGTGTACTTGGAAAATCTTGCAGAGTGAAGTTCAACAAAGGCAAACAAAGAACACATGGATCCCTTGATTACATCCATGCTGATCTTTGGGGGCCTGCAAGGTGTCCATCACATTCAGGAGCAAGGTATTTTCTATCCATGGTAGATGATTATTCCAGAAAATTATGGGTATTCATCCAGAAGACTAAGGATGAAACTTTTGAGAATTTCAAAAGTTGGAAGACTCTGGTTGAAAATCAGACTGGCAGAAAGGTCAAGAGGTTGAGAACCGACAATGGCCTTGAATTTTGCAATGAGGCATTCGACAGTTTTTGTGCTGCCTCTGGTATTGCAAGGCATAGAACTACTGCAGGTACTCCACAGCAAAATGGTTTGGCTGAAAGGTTTAATCGAACTATTTTGGAGAGAGTCAGATGCATGTTGACTAGTGCGGGGTTAACAAAGGTGTTCTGGGCTGAGGCTGTTTCGACAGCAACATATCTGATAAACAGATGTCCTTCGACAACGTTAGATATGAAGACACCTGAAGAAGTTTGGTCGGGACATCCACCAGATCTCGACAAACTGAGAGTATTTGGCTGCGTAGCCTATGCTCACATTAGGCAAGACAAGGTCGAACCTAGAGCTCTGAAATGCATGTTCATGGGATACCCTGGAGGAGTCAAAGCTTATAGGCTATGGTGCCTAGAGCCAGGTCACAAGAGGTGTATCACCAGTCGAGATGTAGTTTTCAATGAAGCTGAAATGGCTTTTAAGAAAACTGATGATGTTGGTCGAAGTACAGATACATCTGACGAAGAGCTGGAACAGGTAGAGATTCCTGTTGAGGTGGAGCATGTTGATGCTGAATTGCATATCCCAGATGAAGTCGAAGAAGAAGCAGAAGATGCTGAAGTTGAGGAAACTGACGATGACTACCTATTGTCGAGAGATAGGTCGAGAAGAGTCATCAAGCCACCTCAGAGACTTGGATATGCAGATCTTATAGCTTATGCCTTAATCTCTGCAAGTGAGGTTCTAGACGAAGAACCTAGAGACTATAAGGAAGTTATGAGTAGTCGAAATAAGACTGAATGGCTGAAGGCCATGGATGATGAGATAAAATCTCTTCATGATAATCATACCTGGGAACTGATCAAGAAACCTGCTGGGGCAAGGTTAGTCAGCTGTAAATGGATTTTCAAAGTTAAGGAAGGAATTGAAGGAGTGACGTCGAAAAGATACAAGGCGAGGTTAGTTGCAAGGGGTTTCACTCAGAAAGAAGGTGTCGACTTCAATGATGTGTTTTCTCCTGTTGTGAAGCATAGGTCCATTCGAATGTTGCTTGCCATGGTGGCACAGTTCGATCTTGAACTAGAACAGATGGATGTGAAGACTGCGTTCTTGTATGGTGATTTAGATGAAACGATCCTGATGAGGCAACCTGAAGGGTATGTCGAAAAGGGGAAGGAAGATTATGTGTGCAAGTTAAAGAGATCTTTGTATGGGCTGAAACAATCTCCTCGACAGTGGAATAGGAGATTCGACAAGTTCATGGCACGCATAAGTTTCATTAGAAGTCAGTTCGACCACTGCGTTTACTTCAGATTTCGATCTGGTAATTCATTTGTTATTTTGTTGCTTTATGTGGATGATATTCTCATAGCAAGCAACAATGTTGAAGATGTGACAAGGGTGAAGGCTGAACTCAATAAGGAGTTCGATATGAAGGATCTGGGAGCCGCTTCCAGGATTCTTGGAATTGACATTCGAAGAGATAGAAAGAAGTCGAAGTTATGCTTATCTCAAAAGGCATATCTACGGAAGATTCTTGAAAAGTTTGGTATGTCGAATTCGAAGCCAGTTGTGACTCCAACAAACCCTCAATTCAAGCTGAGTATTGATCAGTGTCCCAATACTGATGTCGAAAGAGCCTATATGAATAGCATTCCGTATGCTAATATAGTTGGTTCTTTGATGTATGCTATGGTTTGTACTAGACCCGATATAGCTTACGCAGTCAGTCTTGTAAGCAGGTACATGGCGAATCCTGGAAAGGCTCACTGGCAAGCATTGAAGTGGATTTTAAGGTACATAAATGGGTCTCTGAATAGAGTCCTAATTTATGGTGGAGCCTTGGGTGAAGATAGTAGAGCAGTAATAGAAGGATATGTCGACTCTGATTATGCAGGTTGTATGGATTCCAGAAAATCTATTTCTGGATATGTTTTCACTATGTTTGGCACTGCAATTAGTTGGAAAGCAACACTTCAGAAGGTTGTTGCTCTATCAACCACTGAAGCGGAGTATATTGCCCTAACTGAAGCTGTGAAAGAAGCATTGTGGCTTGAAGGTTTTGCGAAGGAGCTGAAACTTCAAGGTCGAGGTATCACTGTTAAATGTGATAGTCAAAGTGCAATACACCTGTCGAAGAATTCAGCCTATCATGAGCGAACTAAGCACATTGATGTGAGGCTGCATTTCGTCAGAGGAGTAATCGAGCGTGGAGAAGTCCAAGTGCTGAAGGTTTCGACTGAAGACAATGCTGCTGATATGATCACCAAGACATTGTCGAGTTGCAAGTTTTTCCACTGTATGCAGCTGATAAAGCTGCATGAAGAAAGCTAGTTTGTTCCTTGACGTTGTAGAGTTAGGTCCAAGGTGGAGATTTGTGAGATATTGGATCGAACTCTAGTATTGTCGAAGGGTAGTTTCTTGGTTAGACAGTTCGACAGAGTTAAGCATGAAGTCGAAGGATTGTTCACATGCTGGTGTCGAAGTGTGCATGCTGTAGTCGAAGATGGGTCTAGCATGCAGATGTCGAAGATGCTAGGGTTGTTAGCATGTTAAATTAGGTTTTAGTGTTTAAACCCTAATTTGTTAAGTTAGCTTGTTTATTAAGTTGGCTTGTGTAATGGGCCTTGCTGAAAAAGCCCATTAGTTAGTATGTTAGGTTTTATTATAAATAGCATACTAGTCTCTCATCATTGCTAAGCTGCAAATCCTAATTTAGGGTGAGAGAGGTTATTTGTTATTCTTGTAAACTTGTAATCTTGTTCTAAGAGAAAGTGAAAGAATAACAGTTATAACCAATTATTGTGTTCCTCTTCTTCCGTGTCCTTTATTCTTCCTTGTTTTATACTTTGTTCTTGGCATTGAATTCACAACAGAGAGTGATAAAAATTAACGGTTTTCATAAAAGTTTGGTAATACGTTAGTTTTTATGCATCTCGTTGACACGTCAAATGATTTTCAATTGATGTAAAATTTTACATACATGATTTATATTATAATAGCTTTCAATCCTACGGTGAATTTTGTTATACGAATTTGCGGTAAAGAGTTATCAAAGGTGTCATGTTACTAAGTCTGACATATATGACGTAAGACCTAATTTATTTTATGTTTAGTCAAATAACTTTTTCAATATTTTTTTATTACAATGACGACATTCTTAAATATATATGATTTTTAATTAATATTATTATTTTATTTAACTTTATATTAAATTATACCTTTTAAATATTTTTATAAGTTAAACTTATTATTCTACATTATATTATTCCGCTGCTAATTTTTTTATAAATAACTTTAAACCCTTATTTTTAAAAATTTTGTTTTCTATCAAAAGTTTTCTAATGTTAACCATTTATTTTTCTTGTGTTTAGAGTCACTTCTCTGACATTTTTGACAAAATTAACTATAAATGACCTAATTAACTAACAAAGGTGTTTTAAAGAGTCTTAAAAGTAACGTTTATTAACTAAAGGAACAACATGAAATCATAAATTAAATTAAGAAACCACATGAAAAATTAAACCTAAATAATAAACATATACCATTTGTTTCGACCTCGGGGTCGGAACCAGAAAGGGGCCACAAACGTCTTGCATGGTGTCGAGGAAAAGGAGAGGGGGTGTACCTGCAAGGTACTCCGGCGATCACGTCAGTACGATCACAAATACGAGTAAGTGTATAGGGTTATGAAAAATGTGTTACCTGATCCTCTCAAGGGAGAGAGTTTATATAATGCCCCAGCGTGTGACCAACGGTCCGAGTTTTTGGGCAAAGCCGAGGGTTTAGGCCTAAATCCCGTAACTGCCAGAATTATAGGAGTAGACCTAAGGATTCTGGGGGACTGCTTGACACTAGTCGTTAGGCGAGCAGAAGGGCGATTCTGGTCGACACGAGATGAGATCTAGGAAGCCAAATGAACGCCTAGGGACGCGGGAGCCGATCTGCTTGACTGGGTTGCGTAGTGCTCGGTGTCGGGCGCAAGAAGAATGCCTTCTCCGCCTGTGAGTGATTGGGTCTAGGTCATTGGGCCGTCTTAAAGGTGGACGTGAATTGGGCCGTTTCTTAGTGTCGGACAAGTCCATAACACCATTAAAATTTAAAATAAATATGTAAATAATCTTTTGATCCCTATAAATTAGCGTGTTTTTGTTTTTTTTTTCTGTTTTTTTAAACAAATTCTTAGATGTGTCAATTTTTTATTTATTTCCGTCTTTGTAAGTTAGAAAGTTTTTGGTTTTTGTCCTTGTAAAACTCAAAATTTTGCTAAGTTATTGGGTCGAAAACCAAAACACTTTCAAAATTATAAGGATAGAAAAAAAAAAGACACATTTAAGAATTTGTTAAAAAAAATAGAAACGGAAATCAAATGGGTCTCAGCATTTAAGGACCTATTAAAAAAAAGAACGAAAATAAAAAATACAAAAAATGCGCTAGTTTATATGAAAAAAAAAGCTATTTATAAAATAAAATATCAAATTTTTTATTTAAGAAGATATAAAAAAAATTAATAAATATACAAATGAGATAAGATAAACCGACTCACATTGAGATAAGATCTAATTTAATTTAAGTTTAGTCAAATAACTTTTTCAATATTATTAGACATTCTTAAATATATATATAAATTTTTTTATTAATAATATTATTTTATTTGACTTTTTAAAATCAAATTATATATAATAAATATTTTAATAATTTAAATTTATTATTCTACATTACTTTTTTGCATTTTTAAATATATTATAATAAACTAAAAAAAGAAAAATCAAATTTCATTTAAACTATAGTAATATAGTGAATTAAAATAAAGTTTATGATAAGCATCTATATTCCAAGTTCATGAATTTGTTAACCCCTCTAGCTATGTATACGCAATAGTGGCGAGATACAACACAATCGTGCGAAGCTCAAAACCCACCCAACCTTATAAATTTCTGGAACTTTCCGTTCCTTTCTCAACCCATCATCAAGACAATTTCCAACGCCGCTGAAAACCCAAACAATCTTCTTCAAGGTGAACCACAAATTGCAAAGCTGACGAAGAGAAAGCGAGAACAACGACAAGAAGAAGCGCAACAACCTGCCATGGGTGTTGACTATTACAAGCTTCTTCAGGTTGATAGGAACGCTAAGGATGATGACTTGAAGAAAGCTTACAGGAAACTCGCTATGAAGTGGCATCCTGATAAGAACCCTAATAATAAGAAAGAAGCTGAAGCCAAATTTAAGCAAATCTCTGAAGCTTATGATGTAAGTTTGAGACAGTTTTTAGTGGATCTCGGTTAAAGTTTCGATTTTTATTGTTTTTAGATTCTGGGTTGTGCTGAATTTGTGTTGGGGTTAATTTTTTTTATTGTTTTTATTGTTTGTGTTAGGTTTTGAGTGATTCTCAGAAGAGGGCTGTGTATGATCAATATGGGGAAGATGGGTTGAAGGGGCAAATGCCACCAACACCTGATGCTTTTAGTGGTGGTGGTGGTGGAGCCAGTTATTATTCTCCGGCAGACATACCACCTTCGTTTCGGTTCAATCAGCGGAATGCTGATGATATTTTTGCTGAGTTTTTTGGGGTTTCAAGTCCCTTTGGTGGGATGGGAGGATTTGGAAGAGGGGCTGGTGGTTCTGGTGGGATGGGAGTGAGGCTTCCGAATGGTGTGTTTGTTGATAATGTGTTTGGATCGTTTGGGGATGGAGGAGGAAGTGGAGGTCATGTGCATCAGAGTGCGCCTCGGAAGGCGCCGCCTATTGAGAACAAGTTGCCGTGTGCTCTTGAGGATATATATAAAGGGGCCACAAGGAAGATGAAGATCACCAGAGAAGTTATTGATGTTCATGGGTGAGTTGTTGTTCTTACCTGCCTAGTTTTTTTTTCTGGGTTCATTTTGCAATGATATGTTTACTATTGTCGATTATTAGATATTTAAATGAGTTCAATTTCAGTTTGGTACACTGTAGAGTTGCTGAGATTCACATGTTTGGCCTTGTAGATTGGTTGATTAGCAATTATGATTTGATTCATCATAACTGATTCTTTTGTGTTTCATTTTGAAGCAAGTGTTTTGCCGATTTTATCAGTCATTTATCCATGTTTTTGTTAATCCATCTTGCTGAGAACATGCTGGTCGACATTGTAGGTTGTAGTTCTGGTTGATGCAATGTTTGTGGCATTTGCTTCTTTGTTGAAAGATGAAAACTACTTAGGAGTTATAGTAAATGTTTAAATGCTTCCAATATGCTTTGGTTCATACTGCGGTCCCAATGTGAAATACTGATGCTTCAGAATTAAATTGAATTCAATCACCCAAGTTAGGGTTGCCTTGAGTTTTTCCATATAGAACAATTTCTTGGTAGGTTTTGGTTTTGCACTTGCAGCAGAAGTATTGCTCAGTTGTAGTTGACATCAGATAAAATGTATATGCCTGTTATGAATCTAGAGTTCTATTGTTATAGATTTGTTATTGTTTTTATTCTAAGTAATGAGTTAAGGAAACTTTAAATTTTAATCATGAAGTACTGTTTATAGCTAGTAAATGGCTGCTTGGCGAATTGCTCTGTCAAGAACTTTCGATTTAATAACCATGTCGTCGATTTAATAACCATGTCGTAAAGTTACACTAAAAAATTTGATTAAAACCGCAGTAGTATTTTTCGGATTAGGAATACTAGAATTGTGATGTTTGACAATGCTCTTTCCATTAGATAACAGTGTATATAAATGGTGAATCCCATTGTGTGTTTGTTATGAAGTTTGTGTATCTGATTTTTGAGATTCTATTAGTCCTATTTCATTATAGTCTAGGAGTAGAGAAGTCTTCTGCAACTGAACATATCAATGAAGTTTGTTACTATGATATTTTATCCTTCTATTGTTTAATGTTGCAATGGCTTGGTGTTTGTTAAACGGAATCAATAATCGGTGTGCCCTAGTCTAATGTAATAATGGGTTCGGGGCTGGCATTTTCATTGTTTTGGCTAGGAACATGGATTGTTTTTCGAGCATAATAGATTTTCTATCTTAGTTTGCATTTATATCCTCTAACTAAATCATCTAGTATTCCAGATAAGGTGTAAATATCTGAAATTTATGTATGATATTAGATATTGATATCTCTCATTACGGAATTATTAGTGTTGTAGAATGCCCTATTGATGACTTTTCTTTCATTTCCTTCTCGGTGCAGCAAAGTCATTCAGGTGGACGAGATCTTGACGATTAACATCAAACCTGGTTGGAAGAAGGGCACAAAGATCACCTTCCCAGAGAAGGGAAACGAGCATCCAAATTCGATACCTGCTGATATCGTTTTCGTCATTGATGAAAAACCACACAGCGTGTTCACTCGCGAAGGAAATGATCTGGTTGCAACACAAAAGATCTCTCTTGCAGAAGCATTATCTGGCTGCACAGTGAATCTCACCACACTCGATGGTAGAAACTTGACTATAGTGGTCAACAATGTCGTTCATCCCGAGTACGAGGAAGTTGTTCCAAGAGAAGGAATGCCGCTGCCAAAGGATCCAACAAAGAAGGGAAACTTGAGGATAAAGTTCAACATCAAATTTCCATCTCGGCTCTCTGTTGATCAGAAAACGGGATTGAAGAAAGTCTTAGCTGCATAAAGTAAGAAATTTATTGGCACACCTTGGCTTCCTTGCATGAACAAATTGTAAATTAGATTTACCATAATCTTGACAGAAGGCTATTGGGAAATTTGGTTGTTTTTTTTATATAGAATATTATTACTTAGTATAGTGATTCAAATTTTTGGATTGATATTTGGTCTATTTTATGGTTGGTTATACAATGAGCTAAAATTTAGTTATATTTATAGCAGTGGTTAATGTTCATTAAGATTTTGGTACATGCTGCACACAGTCTTGTAGATAGGAATAATGATTTTTCCCTCTTGAATGAATTATGGTAGAAGTGTCATGATTGCCAATGTTTTTATAAGTATTTGAAGGAATTGTCTGAGTTGAGATGATTGAATCTGGATTTGTGGTAAGATTGTCTGTGCTGAAATTTTTAAGTGCAAATGGTTAAGTTGTTTGATAAGCAAGTATATGTTCATGGAAGAAAACATGTCTTGATACAATTTTTTTTTTTGAGGCCATGTCAAGAAGGACATTGCATTTCTTGCCAGATGTATATCCTAAGAAAAATACTTTTTATTTTTTTATTTTTTATCTTACTTTTGGATCAAGTTTGGTTGTGTGCACATGAAGGGTAGAAACACAACATGTGTGCCAAATGCTTTTAATGAGTTTATGTCTGGAATTTTATAATAAAGGAATCAGTAAGGTGATTTGTTGTGTAGAATTAGAGTGACCACTCTATTTATTGATGAATGAGGCAAATTGAATGATTTAGGACCAATAAGATTTTGGTAATTTGGATTCGTATGAGGGTTTTGTCAACATTGAGTATGTGCTGATGCTTTATTTCAATTCTACCAACATACTTGATAGAAAGTGATGTTACCAACATACTTGATAGATATAAAGCTACCATTAGAAAGAATAATTTTTAGAAAGATTAATTTTTACAAGCTTATTTTGTAACAAGCGTTAAACAAATGTAAAGAATAACACACATGATCATTGGCACCATACTCCAACCCGATCTAAGAATTAAATTTTCTAACTGATTTAATACAAATATTGCAAATGATACCTGAGGTGGACTCAATAAGTAGATGATTGTGAGATATGAATGAAGATGAAACTTGGTTGAGGGTTGAAGCTTGATATGGGTTTTTTAAGTTTGCTTGTTGGTCTAAGTTGACAAGTTGATCATACTGAGTTTAAGAAATAGAAACATTGTTGTTTGTAGATGAAGCCACCATAGTTTCACTTCTAGGTTGAGTGATAGAAACATAGATGAAGAAGTTGGGCTTGACTTTGGGCCTAAGCCAAAAGTGTGGAGGGTTTTTACTAGAAGACGGGGCAAAGGAATAAAGTAATTTAGGGAATAACTATAGGAGCAAAGAGCATTAAATTGGGAGATGGAAATAAGGTATTTTCTCAAGGGGTGTATGAAGGAGTTAGTATAAATTTGGGTCCAATGGTGATAGTGGTGGATTCATTGGTTTTGGATTTAGGTGAGTTGGATATAGTCTTGGGAGTTTCATGGCCGAGTACTTTAGGGAACATGGTGATGGATTGGAAGGCTCTGTCTATGCAATTTTGGCATTAAGATGAGCTAGTAATGTTATAAAGGTAGGGAGGGAAACCAGAACAACAAGGTTTTCTCAACAACTTCTTGGAAGATAGACATGAGAGAAGAGATGAATTGTGGAGTTGGTCAAAAGGTGAAAAGAAGTTAGATGGTGTAGAAAAAAAATAAAAAAAGAGCTGAAAATTATGTTGAGTCAATTTCAGAGCATATTCCAAGAATACATAAGGCTTCCTCCTAAGAGGTCTCAAGTGAATCAAATCAAGATGTTCTCATATCATAATTCTGTTAATGTGAGGCCATATAGGTATCCACATCATCAAAAAGAAGATATTGAAAGGCAAGTGTCAGAATTACTGGAAGCAAGTGTGATTCGTTCTAGTATGAGCGTATTTTCAAGCCATGTTATCTCAGTTAAGAAGAAATATGGGAGTTGGAGGATGTGTATGGACTATAGAGCTCTCAACAAGGCTACAATACCAAATAAGTACCCTATAGAACTAATTGATGAGTTATTCGGAGCAACAATTTTTTCTAAAATTGATTTAAAATCTAGTTATCATCAAATTAGAGTAGCAGACGAGGACATCCATAAACTGGATTTTAGAAATTATAATGGACATTATGAATACTTAGTAATGCCATTTGGGTTGATGAATGCCCCAGCCACATTTCAGGCCATTATGAATGACATTTTCGGACCATTTTTGAGGAAATTCATATTAGTTTTTTTTTTATGATATCCTAGTCTATAGTAAGAATATGTCTGATCATGAGAACCATCTGAAGCAAGTGTTGTCTGTTTTACCATCCAATTGTTTTGTTGCTAATCAATCTAAATGCAAGTTTGGTTGTCAACAAATAGATTATTTGGGACACATAATTTATGGCACAAGGATGTCAGTAGACCCTGAGAAGATTAGATGTATAGTGGACCTGTCTGAACCCAAACATGTAAAAGGTGTACGTGGATTTTTGGCTAAACCTTTGACTGAAATGACCAAGAAAGATAATTTTAAGTGGAGTCCAAAAGCCTCTAAGACTTTCTGTCAACTGAAGACAATCATGGCCACCTCTCCTGTATTAGCCCTGCCTAATTTTTCCCTACCCTTTAAAGTGGAATGTGATGCATCCGAAAGGGATATTGGGTCAATTTTGATGCAAAATAGACAACCTGTAGCTTTTTTTCAGCAAGGCTTTGTTTGATGGCAATTTATCAAAATCCGTGTATGGAAAAGAGCTTATGGCATTAGTAATATCTATACGGCGCTGGAGACTTTATCTCTTGGGGAAGCAATTTAGTGTGTTTACTGACCACAAAAAGCTTGAAACACTTCCTTCAACAAAGAAAATTTCCACACCAGACCAACAATGTTGGTTAGCTAAGTTGCTTGGGTACCAATTTGAATTCAAATATAATCTAGAAGGTGAGAATAAAGCAGCTGATGCTTTATCCAGATGTTATGGGGATGTGGAGATGAATTTTATAGTCTCTTACCAAAAATGGTTGGAGGGTCAGAAATTGTTACAAGAAGTGCAACATGATCTGGAATTCAGAAGATCGTTGTTGAATTGATGGCCTCACTAGATACAAGGCCAGGTTTTACTGTGCAACAGGGTACCTTATTTTATCATGGCAGGTTGGTTTTGTCCCCAAACTCTCCCTCAATCCCATTGTTGTTACAAGAAATTCACAACACACCTACAAGAGGTCATTCGGGGTACCTCGTGACCTATAGAAGGTTGGCCGAGAATTCATATTGGGTGGGATATACGACCCCCCTGCCATTAGGGCGAGATTTGATTTCCCCTCCTAAAGTATTTTTTTTTTTGTGATTCCCCCCTTATAAAACAAAGAATCTATTTTCAAAACCCCATATCCCTTGTTTAGCTGACTAGGCAAGGGGAAGTTGGCTGATTGGACATGGAGAACTTGGCTACGTGGCATCCTCGACTTATAATATAGATTAATAATTCTAAAAAATTTGATTCCCATGGAAATCGAATCCAGGAACACACGAATAGCAACCAAACTCCCAACCAGTGAACCAAATCATTTCTTTTGTATTAATCTTGCTCTAGGTAGTACATTATATATATATATATATATATATATATATATATATATATAGAGAGAGAGAGAGAGAGAGAGAGAGAGAAAGAGAGAGAGAGAGAGAGAGAGAGAGAGAGAGAGAGAGAGAGAGAGAGAGAGAGAGAGAGAGAGAGAGAGAGAGAGAGAGAGAATAAGTTATATGAGAATGTGAGAATGAATAAGAACCATCAAATTTAAAAAGGAATGGTTGGGATTAAATTGTGATCTTCACTAAATCATGTGTCATTAAGAGGAAAGAGAAATTATTAATCAAATTTTAAAAAATAATTAATTATTAATCCAATAGTTGTTATTACATTATCACATTCTCATATAACTTACCCATTCTTATATGATATATATATATATATATATATATATATATATATATATATATATATATATATATATATATATATATATATTTATAAACATTTTTATCAAAAATGGTATGTATATATAATTATTATTCAATTTTTTTAATTATTAATTATTGCTCGTTTTTATAATGGTGCAGAGAAGCTTTTTTGACAAATTAAATTATTCAAAAACAACGTTATATTTTTTAATTTCAGTATGTATTAGTGTGTGTATATATAATCACAAATAAATAAATAAATAATATTTAAAAAGCCACATGGATGCCACCTTGTAAGATTCCCCACGCCCAATCAACCAAACAAGGGATCGGGGGTTCTGAAAACAGAATCTTTATTTTATAAGGGGTATCACAAAAAAAAATTACTTCATGGGGGGAACCAAATCTCGCCCTAATGGCAGGGGGTCGTATATTTAACCCCTGTTACAAGAATTTCACAAGGTCATTCGGGGTACCTCGTGAGCTATAGAAAGTTGGTTGAGAATTTATATTGGGTGGGAATGCTAAGGCAGATCAAATATTTTGTGAGAGCTTGTGACATATTCTAGAGAGAAAAGTATGCAGCTACTACCCCAGGTGGTCTCCTACAGCCTTTTCTTATTCCCAATGCCATTTAGGAGGATTTGTCCTTATATTTTATCACTGGCCTTCCAAAATATAAGGGTTATGCAACTGTACTTGTGGTAGTGGACAAACTATCTAAGTACAATCACTTTATCCTTCTATGACACCCCTACACTTCCAAGTCCATAGAAGAGTTATTTGTGAAAGAGATTGTCAGACTCCATGATGTTCCTACTTCTACCATCAGTGATAAAGACCCTTTGTTTTTGACTCATTTTTGGATGGAATTAATTAAGTTACAAGGCACAAAATTGAAGTTGAGCTTTGCCTACCACCCACAAACTGATGAGCAAACCAAGGTGTTAAATAAATGCTTGGAGAGTTATCTAAGGTGTTTTGTATCGAATAGCCAAATTTCGGGTCTCATTGGATTCCCTGGGAAAAATATTGGTATAACACTACTTTTCATGTTTCTATTGGGAAGACACCTTTTGAAGTGGTGTATGGAAGACCATTTCTCATCTTGTTAATATTTTTAAGCAACGAGACAAAGGTAGTTGTTGTGGCATTGGATTTAAGTGAAATGGACGAGGCCTTGAATCAACTTAATTAAAAGTCATTTGTTGCATGTTGAGCAACAAATGAAGAAGTATGCAGATACAAAAGAGAATAAATGCATAATTTGATGTCAGTGAATAGGTGTTTTTGAAGCTTTGTTTTCATTTTTATACATAGAAGGGTCGTTAAAGGCAAATATGATTTAGCCTTTGCATGGCTCTAGATCTTGTTTCACCATTACCTACTTTGGTGAAAATTTTGAAGTATAATACATTGCAGGAGCTTGTGTCATTTACGAGGATCCTTATGATAAAATGATTATTAATTTGAGGACCTATGTGCTTGCAGGTATAATTAAGAAGTGATCCAAGATTATAAAGCTTGTGCATAGCAATATTCAAGAAGTAAGTGTTTAGCTTTGATGATGACATGGTTTTGATAATAATAAAACTCAAGATGAAGCAACTATGAAAGTTATCTCAATTGGTCAAATATGCACAAGGTGGTTGATCAAGATCACGTTATCCTTCATAATCAAGCTAAAGACAATTTTGTTAAAGTTAACACGGTAGTCCAACGAATCTCAAATGAAGACTTAGGGTTTATGATCACTGTCGGTTTAAATCTTCAACATCTTAAATGATGGTAACTAATAAGGAAATATCTCAAGCTTCATCACGAAGACTCAAGGCTCTTATGGGATGATAAAATCAATGATAATGCCAAGACTTGATGCTTCAAAGTGTGAAAGAGATGAAATGTGAACGCTCGCTTGATAATTCCTGTTTGAGTGATCAATGTATTGTAAAGACACAATGATGTTTTTGGAAATGTTATGGCTAAATATTACACACACTTAAAACATTGAAAAGCTCACACTTTTTAATTAAAACAGCCAAAAAATGTTTTTAGAGTTTAGACAGTTGATTAGGGGATTGTCTGCTTAGTTTATGAGATTTTTCTAAGTTGTTCAATTGATTAGATTTATAGTCTAATTGATTATATAATGCATAATCGATTCAATAACGGATTAGGAAAATCTCTTAATGATTGGTAATAACTCTCTATCTAAACCGTACATTTTGGAGAATAATATTCGATTATTTACAGTGCCTAATTGGTTAGCTAGCCGATCATATCACTTCACTGGCCCATTGATTGTTTCCAAATTCACACCATTTTCTGGCCTATAAATAGAGAGTTTCTCTATCATTTTAACTCATCCCGAAAATCCCCATTTTTCATTTCTATCATAATCTCTCTAAATCATTTATACTTTTCTCATATATTTTAGTCATATCGCTTTCATTACGTATTTGAGTTTAGTAAGAAATTTTATTCTGGGTGAGGGCTTAATTATAAATTTACCAAGAGTATTTTCTTATCTTGAGTAAATTATTCTTTATTAAGAAATAATTATTTTGGTTGAGACTTGAGAGTTAAACCATTGGAAAAGCTCTTGTTTGTATTTGGAGGATTTTTCGAAGTCTCTATTTGGTTCTAAGCTCCGCCATTAAAGAAAAACTCTCTTTTTAGTTTGTGGAGATCAACTAATGAAAAATATTCACAACGATTCTTAAGCTAAGTCTGGTCTAAAGCTCTATTGGTTCGAGATCAGCCTGGTGTAAAATCTCAATCAGATTGTGAGTTCATTCCGGTTAAAAGCTCAGTAGGTTCTAGATCATTCCTGTCAAAAATTTGATGTTGTTCATGGTTAGCCCGAGTAAAACCCCGATTCTATTTGGAGTATAGTCAACTCAAAACTCTGGTTCGATTCAAGATCAGCCCATGCAAAACCTATGTTTGGTGCGAAGACTAGTCGCTTCAAGCTTGTTCGTTGTTTGGTTTGAAGATTAACCGCTTCAAGTTCAACCTGTTGTTTGATTGTATGTTAGACTGAAATTTTATTTCCTTGTATAAGGGGATTCATGGACTTAACCTTCTAAAAGCTCTCAAGCAATAATGGATACTCTCAAAATCAATTCTCAGGAAGAGGAATAGGTCACTTCATTTGACTAAATCTCTATAATTTTCTAGTGTCAAATTCTCTTCCCATATCTCTTTTATTTTCCACTTAATCTCTTTACTTTGAATTTCTGCTGCATACTTATTCAAATTTTTCAATAAAATATTTTCAAACTTTAATTTTTAAAATGATTTTGTTTTAAATCAACGATTTTCAAACCTCCATAATTCACCCTCCCCTCTTGTGTATGGAGTCACATGTTCAATGATTACGAACAGTGGAAGACAACGTTGGAAATTTCATCCACCTTCTCATGATCTCTAAATCCCATGATTGGTCTATCGTCTCCTTGCTCCTTGCTTAAGGGTGTAAATTAGTTAGATCCTATAATAAGGGATCTATTTTTTTTGAATGGTTCTTTCCTGATGGTATCTACAACGAAAGTTGAAGAAGAACTCGATCCAAAAATATTTTAGATCGCGCCCATCTGAACGCGACTGTCGACTGATGTGGATTCGAATTAGAAGACCATTTAGATTACACATCCAGTCGTGAAAATTTATAGGAATTAATGGTCAATTGCCACAGACGGCGTCAATGTTTCATGTTGGAATCAAAATTGTTAATGCAACTCTTTGGTGTGATAGCACAGGTGTATTCCCAGTGCGGTTGTGCGGGGTGGACCTGCAATGTTAGCATTTCAATGCACAAATTAATTTTCTGAGTAATGGTGATGGAATGAATTATTGATTGATAAATCATACATGTTTCTATATCAATCACAATATTTATAAGATGGTCGAAGTTGAATTCCCTAATTTTGGACTTAGTATCGGCCTTAAAACATTTACTGTCATGATTTTTTTAATATTATTTTATTAAACCCTAACACATATTTTTTATTGACCTCAACAACCAGATTTAAATGTACCAACAAAAAAAATTTACCTTCCTTACACTTGCACACATTTTAAGCATCCATATCAACAAATTTTCTACACCCAGGATAAACTTGCAGAAGGTATTTTAAAAAAATGAAATTATATCATCTATAATCTATATTCCTTTTAGTTTATGAACATGTACCTTCCGGGGAGTATTCCCCTTCTATTTCCATTACTATCATCTCTATTCACATCTCAAAATTTAGCAAAATAAAATCTAATATCTATTAAATACTAATCAATCGACCAAACTACCAATAATAACCTTTTCTCAAAAATATATATATACTACGAAAAGGACATTTTAGTAACTAACAAATTAACACTATAACTTTTCTCCTTTCCAATAACTATTTGACACTTGGCAATTAAAATCCTTTCTCCCACTTCTTTATTGCCATTTGTTTTCATTTCATTGGCTTATTTATTTGAAAATCACTTTCATTTTCAGTTTTTCTTCTTTCAATTCAACCATATGCTGCTGGCATTGAAATGTGCACCCACTCTCTCTCTCTTGGTCCTATTTCTCTCTCTGTTCTTCCTATTTTTTCTTCTTTGATTTAATTACTTTATAAACAACTGAACATTTCTAAATATATAACAAACTCCAATAGTGTATGATTTTAAGATGTAGTCGTATAGGTTTTTAACAACTCCAACTTTATCATTTGAAATTCAATTAAAATATTATTTTTTTATTAATATTTCACATATTATACTTTTTCTAATTGATAAATATTTAAAATGATGATTGATTATATATTTAGAAATGTTCAATTGTTTATAATAGTTTTAATAAACTATTAATTGATATGCATTATACAAATTTTATCATTTTATATTTATAGGTGTTTTTAAATAAATTATGCACCGATTAAAATTAATTGACCAAACAGACTAAATTGCCGTTTCACTTAAAAATTATTTATACATAAAAAAGGATAATTATGTAACTAACAATATAACATTACATTTTTTTTTACTTTTCAATAACCAAAAGTCAATTGTTTTTCTCTCATTGGTCCAATTTAATTTTTTCCTCTTTCCCTCCATAACATCCTTGGATATTTCTCATCACTTTCAACAATTTTCTCTTTGTGTTCTTCTCTTTCAAATTTTGCATTTATATCTAAAACTTTATATTTGTATTGGTTATATTTCATTTTTTTCAACTCACATGTTCTTACATATTATTAGACTGTATTTTACGGGTCATTATCAACAAAATATATATTTTATTTATTTTTTAAATGTTAAAATTATTTTTATTCTCTTTCCGTCTCATGGGTCAATTTTTTCTTTATATAATTATTTAATATTAAGTAATTTATTTCAAATTTATTTGTATTTAAATAATTTTATACCATATCAATTGCATGATAGTATTTAATAACATTAAAAACGTATTTATCTCACGGGTCACTAACAAGTAAATATTTATTTTACTTTAATCAATCATTATTTTAATTTAAGAAACAAAATCTTTATTTTTAAATATTAATTTTTCTCCATCTAACAATTATATTTTTTCTTCTTTGATTATTTAATATAATTAAATCTATATGATTACCTCATTTAAAAAAAAGATAAATCATTTCAAATTTTACATTTGTATTTGATATTATCTAAATATTATGACATTAAGACTCATTCATGTGTTATCACATTAACAAATATTTTATTGTTATTTTTTATTTCATGATTAATATTTGAAGATTCTAAATTACTAAATATATTTTTTAGTTATTTACACAATATTATAATCCCGCACGGGTCTCTTACTAGTATTACAGTAAAAATTAGGATCCAATGAGACAAGAGATAGTACATCACACATTCAACATTCCTTGATCATTCCCTATTTATCATACTTAGAAGGAAATTTCTTTACCCACTTCCTAACCTTCTTGGTCACTTCTGGTGAATTTACAAATATACCCCTTATTTCGGAAGTTCATTTTCGAAAACGTACTTTTATTGAAAAAAAAGGTGTTTTCGGAAATGCATCTCCGAAAAGGTGAATATTTTAATGAAAAATATTGATTTCGGAGATGCATCTCCGAAATAAAGTTGTTTTTCAGAAAATTGGTGTATTCGGAAGTGCATCTCCGAATTCACCCCCCTTGGAGGAATTCGGAAATGCACTTCCGAAATAAGGTCTGGACAGAAGAAAAATAACAAACAAGAACGATTCGCTTTATTTAATCGGATGAAGATTACATCGATCACATTACATAAGATTAAAGTTACATATTGTTAAACACGGGTAGGTGAGGATGAGTAAACATTTTGATAACGTCGGCCCCCGATCTTTGAACTCAACATCACTGAACCAAACCCAACCCTTGTTCACCTACCTCCTCCTTTTCATATTCCCGGTAATTACACTTTCTTTACTTTTACTGTTTTTTTGTTCTTACATTCCACTCACATTACTCTCATGATCATGAAGCCCTCACATTACTCTCATGATCATGAAACCCTAATGGGAAAATACACCTAATTTAGGGTTTGTTTTGATTATTCATCCAATGTTTTTACCAAGAGGTGTAGAAATTGTTGCCCTTTTGTTAACACAGCTGTTATCATTTAAACATGTTGTAAAATATCTTGTAGGATACTGTATGAGTACAGTTAATGAGTACTAGTACATTCATATATATGAAGCGTGCTTTAGTCAAGTTTAACCCGATTGACTCTCATATGAGTGGAAATTTGAAAAGTCCCGATCCTGATGATAAAAGAATGAGGTTAGAAAGACGATGGAGGAGATGCTGCAACATGTTAGAAAGTCCTGATCCTCTAGAAATCCATACCACATTGTAACTTACCAACATAATAAACAACAACAAAAACTATACACTTAAAGTTCAAAAAACTTATAAGCAAACTATACTTACATCATAGTGGTGTAGATCCTTATCAGCCACTCGCAACTGAAAATGATTAGCACGAACTTGAATTTTCCTTACCAATTGATCGTAATCAGGTCGGTTAGGGAACCTAACCGCCTTCTGAGATGACGGAGCCGACTCTAGAGTAGCCTTCTGTTTAACTTCGGCAGTCAGGCTCTCGATGGAAATCGGAGCCGAACTCAAGGAAGCAACCGGTGCAGCAACAGATGGAGTAACAACCGGCTCTGCAACAGATGGAACAAACGGCGCTGCAACAGGTGGACGAACAACCGGAGCTGCAACATATGGAGGAAAAATGGGTGAGAGAGCAGGCTTTTAAGTAGGAAGAAAAGACACTTCGAAATTTCAAATCAGGTTGATTACAACTCGTTCTGCATTTACTATCATTTAAGAGACTTCTCAATTTACTATCAATGCGATTACAATTTTTGTCCTGTAATGGTGAATAATTCAGAGATGAAAAATGGTTTGATTTTAATGGAAGCTTTGGAGAGGGTTTGGGTTTGTTTTGGAGAAAAATGATGAAATAGTGAAGGAGGGAAAATGGTATATGAACACTTTTCCGAAAGGTTACCTGATTGTAAATTTTTTGAATTTTCATGCATTTCGGAAATGCATCTCCGAAAACACCAAATTTTTGGTGTTTTCGAAAATGCATTTCCGAAGTCTAATAAAATCTATAAAAAAAATTACTTCGGAGATGCATCTCCGAAGCAGGAGTAAGTTGGAGATTTCGCTGGGGTGACCCCATAGAAAGGTGGGTAAAGAAAAAACCTACTTAGAATTTGGCTTCCTCTCTTTAGTGTTTTTTCCTTACTCCCACGTGGCTTGGGCCCATCCAAATATTTAGGTCAATATCAATGATTATTGGAGCCTGTGTTCATATTCCTTACATCTACAATATAATATAAGAAAAGTGAAATTCTGAAAAGTACCGAAATGCTTCTATTTTGTAATCAAATTCTTTGCTTCGTTGGAGTAAAGATCTTCATTAAAAAAATAATCCATTACTATAAATGTGTAATTAATGTCATTATTTTTAAAAATATGTGCAAATATATATTTTATTTACATTAAAATTATAGTAATGGACACCTCCATTTTTTTTAGAAATGGAGAGAATCCTTACTTGCTTCATTACTGCACATGCTACAAATACTTAAAACCAAAATCTAATAATACTTTAATATAATAATACTATTTGTTAATATTTTTATAATATTTGCTTTCATCCTGCTCATGTAATTAATGTATTGCTAAATACTTTAACATATATAATTTTTTACTATTATTAGATCAGTAACACAATGTATAAAATATTTTAACAATTTTTTAATATAACAAAATAAATTAATATATCTTTCTATCTTTTATTTTTATTTTCAAATATTATTTTCTTTTTTATATTTATAAGATTTCTCTTTAATTTTTCTCATACTCTTTTCATTCATAATTTTTTTAGCTTCTATTTTTCTATTACATTTTTTTAGCTTCTAATATCCACATATTTTATAACAAAATTATATTTTGTACTAAAAAATCTTACTGACCTAAATGTTTTTACGGGTACCAGACATTTTTTTATATATTCAATTTATTTTTTCACGGATATCGAACATTTTTCTATACATTCAATTATTTTTTTTCACGAGTACCAGACATTTTTCTATATACTCAATTATTATTTTTTCACGGGTACCAGACTTTTTTCTATACATTCAATTATTATTTTTTCACGGATATTAGATATTTTTCTATACATTCAATTGGCATTGGCTAATATGCATAAGGATTTTCCTTATGCACCATGCATAAGTCAATCTAAGCCATTGGATCATGTTTTTAATCCAATATTGAGTATTGAGTAATGAGTATTGAGTGGTGAGTATTGAGTTTTGAGTAGTGAGTGTTGAGTATTGAGTAATAACAATTGATCTTTAGAATTTGATCTAATGATCCAAGGGTCCATAATAATCTATGCACGGTGCATAGATTTTTATCTATGCATGGTAACTGCACCCCATTCAATTATTATTTTTTCACGGGTATCAGATATTTTTCTATACATTCAATTATTATTTTTTCACGGGTACCAGACATTTTTCTATACATTCAATTATTATTTTCTCACGGGTATCAAATATTTTTCTATTAAAACATAATCTAAAATAAATGCGCGTTCCGTACCAGAATCCGTGCTAACGCACGAGTTTGTTACTAGTTTTATCAAAAATTTAATCTGCCACTTGTTGGCATATCAGATACCTCACAACATGCATGTTTTTAATGTTATATTTTTATTTAAAGTTATTGATTTTTTTTATAAAATATAAATACATATTAGAAATTTTAAAATTACACAGACAATTTTGAAAAAAAAAATGTCAAAAAATTTAAATTTTTTTGAACTAGTATAAATTACTATCGACAATTTTAAAATGAACTAACAAAAATATAATTTATAATTAACAATTTAAAATAAACTATCAAAAATTTAATTTGTTATTAGAAATTTATAATAAACTACAGAAATTTTATTTGCTCTTTTTGAACCAACTTTCTCCATAAACAACTTTAAAATTAATAAAATATGTGGGGTGTCATAATTAAGATTTGATCTTTGAGGTAGCTATGACAGTTAAATTCTCTATTTTTATCCTCCTTAAAATCAAATCATAATTTAGAGTCTATTGGAGTTCAGAATCCTTAACATAGATTACCATTTAAAAAATACTAACAATTCAACTTGAAGTTTTTCAACAAACCTTTCGAGACTTTGGGGAGCAAAGTCGAGTCAAAAAGAAGAACACAACTAAAATTTCGGAATTTGTTGGTAATGTTGATCTTGAATGATTCATGAACAATAATAATCATTGATTGAGAACTAATACAGTGTAACTTTTTAGGTGCCACTAAATTCAATATTAGATGTTCCACCATCATATAGGCTCATAGCAAATTTCAACGATAGTGTCCATCATTTTAAGTTGTATACATGTATGGAATTGAAGATTTTAACATTTTGTCTATAAAGCCCTATTTTTATATTCAGCATTTCACCATTTTATTGATATAAATAGCAAAGCATGATTATAATGACAAAGGATGTAAATAAATAAAAAAAATCAAAAACTTGGTATTCGATGAAAATATGGGTTGATAGTTAGTGTAACTTATAGAAAGAAAAAACAAAAAATTTAGTAAGCATAAGATACATAAACAATTTCTTTAAATTCTGAACTAAAAAACAAAAACAGTAATAAGGGTGAAAATTCAAAAAGGCAACCAGAAAGTGGTTTAGTTCAATAGTAATTTTCTGGTTTAAGACAACCCAACCCTTGAAATTTGAAAGGACTCCTACTACACACAAGGTTTCAAAGGTTTCGGATCTTGCCCGTGTAAAGGGGGCCCCTCAATCCTAGTCTTATGAATTTGGAAACATCTTTCTTATTTTCAACAATTCCTATATCTTTAAAGTTGACCCATAGCCATAGCCATAGCCATAGCCATAGCATAGTCTTGGACTCGAAATTTCTCTAGTATTTTCGGTGTTTACTATACAGCTACATAAGTTGCATGGCTATTAAAATTTTTTTTTTATGTAATCTAGAGAATACTTTTAATATAAAATATTATATTTTTAAAATTTAATTAAATTTTTAGTTGTTTAACCTAGTTATTAGTTTTATTTTAAATTTTATAATTAAGTTTTATAATTTAATTTTGTTAATTTTATAATTTAGTTAATTCTTTCTATTACTCTATTTCTCTCAAAATAATTTGCATTATTTCTATTACTCTATTTCTCTCAACATAAAGTGAAAGAATAATAAATATAAAGTATTATTTTTTTAAAGTAAAATATGGGATTAAAACAAAAAGAGAATACAAAAGAGAGAGGTGGGACCGGACCAAACTCTCTCAAGGATTAGAAAATCTAAAACTAGAAAAACCTAGCTATAATTTATGAATTACAAGAGGAATGATTAAAGAAGGGGTCATGTTCCAAACTAATGGGAGGGGAGTATCCAAGCCTCAAGGGATACAAGTCCAAAGAGGCAAACAAATCAACACATTGATTTAGTACTTCGCAAAAGATATGAGATTTATACAAAGACATCGATTTAAGGAGCACCTTGCAATTTCCAGAAACCAAAAAGAAGTCATTAAAGAGATCAAAAAGTACATTTAAATCTTCTGAAATAAAAACCTTATAATATTTATTTAAGGGTTTTGCTAACCAGTGCTCCAGGACACTCTTTAAACATACTAAATAAAAAAAATATTCTTTATAAAAATCAACATTTCAATTTCTAATACATTTTTAATGCATTAAATACACGCATTTTAATAAAAACTTATCTCTTTAATCACTTAAAGAGTGTCCCAAGACCTTAATAATATTAGTTAAATAAGAAAAATAGTAACACCAATAACTTTTTTATTTGGTGCTAAAATTGGTTTCATTGTATCTCTAAAAATACCTTAGTCGGTTAGTATATTTTAATATTCTTTAAATTCTATGCGCTAAAAAAGGTTTGTAATATTTTCTTTTTACTTTTCTTAAATTATAAAACATGAAATAATCTACATACTATACAAGCTTAATAGAATTACTACATGTAAGGTAAATAGAAACAACATATAATTGAGAATAAATCTTTCAAATAGAGAATAACTTCAAAATCAATAATATATCAGTTACTTTCCAAATAACATGACAATCAATTTATGTTATTGAATCACACACATACACTGCATTCATATGATGTGGACCTCATTTTGTCGTTCAAACTCGTCCTTACAGTCAAAGACACAGCAGTTTCTTCAAACTGTTCATACTACACACCCACCGCTTCATTTCTCTCCCAATCCTTCTCTGAAAATTGTTCTCAATCACTAATCAACACTTAACTAATAAACACAAATGTTGAATTGAATGAACACCACAAACATAGGAAAATGTCGAACCCATTGTTCCTCGTACTCCTGTTTCTGTTTTCTCTCTCACTATTTTCTTCTTCCACTTTCTCTCTCAACCAAGACGGTCTCTTTCTCCTTGAAGCTAAACTCCACCTCTCCGACCCTTCAAATTCCCTCTCCACCTGGAACCACCGCGACCCCACTCCCTGCAACTGGACCGGCATCCATTGCAACAACCTCACCTCCGCCGTCACCTCCATCAACCTCCCTGACTCCAACCTCTCCGGCCCCTTCCCCACTTCCCTCTGCCGCCTCTCTTCTCTCTCCTACCTCTCCCTCCCCAACAACAACCTCAACTCCACCCTCCCTTCCACTATCTCCGCCTGCACCACCCTCCGCCATCTCAACCTCTCCCTCAACCTCCTCTCCGGTCAACTCCCCTCCACTCTCTCCACTCTCCCCTTCCTCCAAACCCTCGACCTCTCCTTCAACAACTTCTCCGGCAACATCCCTCAATCCTTCGCCAACTTTCAACAACTCCAAACTCTCATCCTCGTCAACAACCTCTTCACCGACACAATCCCTTCCTCTCTAAGCAACATCTCATCTCTCAAACAGCTTCACCTCGCTTACAACACCTTCCTCTCTGAAGCTCCGATCCCAACCGAATTCGGAAGCCTCGTCAACCTTGAAAATCTATGGCTCTCCGGTTGCAACCTTATCGGTCCCATTCCCGTTTCTCTCCGTAAACTCGTTAACCTCAAGAACCTAGACTTGTCGCAGAACATGCTCAACGGAACCATACCGGAAACTGTGATATCCGGATTAACCAGCATTGTTCAAATCGAGCTTTATCAAAACTCTTTCTCCGGCGAGTTGCCGCGTGTCGGTGTATCCAACTTGACTCGGTTGGAACGTTTCGATGCTTCGGAAAATTACCTGACTGGGACGATTCCCGGTGAGTTGTGTCGTTTGAAGAAACTCGGGTCTCTTAATCTGTACAATAATCAACTCGAGGGTTCTCTGCCGGAGAGTTTAGCTTCGTCGGAGAGTCTATACATGCTTGTTTTGTTCAACAACTCACTCTCTGGGAATCTACCAACTGGTTTGGGGAGCAAGTCGAGGTTACAGATGCTTGATGTTTCGTTTAATCAATTTTCCGGTAACATTCCGGCGAGTCTGTGCTCTCAGGGAACGTTGCAGGAGCTGTTGATGATTTACAATTCGTTTTCCGGGGAAATTCCGGAGAGTCTTGGAAACTGTTTGAGCTTAACAAGGGTTAGGCTTGGGAACAATAACCTCTCTGGTGTTGTTCCTTCTGGTTTTTGGGGTTTGCCCCGTGTGTATCTACTTGAGCTTGTTGAGAATTCTTTTTCTGGGTCAATTTCTAATGCAATTTCAAGAGCTAGTAATCTTTCAATTTTGTTGATTTCAGGGAATAGGTTTAACGGGTCGATTCCCGAGTCAATCGGGTCATTGAATAATCTCGGAGTGTTTGTTGCTAGCGGTAATAGTCTTACCGGTCGGATTCCGAGCAGTATGGTTAAGTTAAGCCAATTGGGCAGGCTTGTTCTTAGGGATAATCAGTTTTCTGGAGAGATTCCTCATGGAGTTGGTGATTGGAAGCAGCTCAATGAGCTTGATTTAGCGAATAATAGGTTTGTTGGTGATATTCCAAGTGAATTAGGAACCTTGCCGGGGCTTAATTTTCTTGATCTTTCTGGTAATCTTCTTTCTGGTGAAATTCCAATGGAGCTGCAAAATTTGAAGCTTAATTTTTTAAACCTGTCGAATAACCAGTTATCAGGGGAAATTCCACCTCTTTATGCTAATGAGTATTTTAAGGACAGTTTTGTAGGAAATCCTGGTCTATGCGGCGATATCTCTGGATTGTGTCCGATTTCGGGCGAGAAGAGTAAGAATAAGAACTTTGTGTGGGTTTTCAGGTTCATATTTGTACTTGCTGGTGTTGTGTTAGTTGTCGGGGTGGCTTGGTTTTACTTCAAATTCTGGAATTTCAAGAAGACGAAGAAAGGATTTCATTTGTCGAAATGGAGGTCGTTTCATAAAATAGCGTTTAGTAAGTTTGAGATTGTGAAACTGATGAGTGAAGATAACGTGATAGGGAGTGGATCTTCCGGGAAGGTATACAAAGTGGTGCTGAGTAACGGAGAGACAGTTGCGGTGAAGAAATTATGGGGAGCAAAGAAGACGAAAAATGGAAATGTTGATGATCATGAAAAGGATGGATTTGAAGTCGAAGTTGACACATTGGGAAAGATTAGGCACAAGAATATTGTAAGGTTATGGTGTTGTTATAACAATGGTGATAGTAAGCTTCTGGTTTACGAGTACATGCCAAATGGAAGCATTGCTGATTTTTTGCATAGTAGCAAGAAAAACTTGTTGGATTGGCCAACTAGACTTAAAATCGCTATCGATGCAGCTGAAGGACTCTCTTATTTGCATCATGATTGTGTAGTTCCTATTGTTCACAGAGATGTAAAATCTAGTAACATTTTGCTAGATGAAGAATTTGGTGCAAAAATTGCTGATTTTGGAGTTGCGAAATTTGTTAGAGGTGTTGGCAATGGCACAGAAGAACCCATGTCTATGATTGCAGGATCTTATGGTTACATTGCACCAGGTAGTAATACTAATAATGCATTAATCATTGATGTTCCTGTCTTTAGAATCTTGTTCTCAACATGCGTCAATTCTATGCAAATTAATCGTGCTATAAACTAATCGCGCTTTCATTTTAATGATGCAGAATATGCGTATACTCTTAGGGTGAATGAAAAGAGTGACATTTATAGTTTTGGTGTAGTGATTTTGGAGTTGGTAACTGGAAAACAAGCTATTGATCAAGAGTATGGAGAAAAAGATTTGGTAAAATGGGTTTCTTCGAAATTGAACGAGGAAGAACTGGATCAAGTGATTGATCGAACTCTTGATTATTCGAAATACAAAGAAGAAATAAACAAAGTACTCAAGTTGGGAATTGTTTGCACAAGCTCTCTTCCTATAAACCGTCCTTCGATGAGAAGTGTGGTGAAAATGCTGCATGAAGTAACATCAGGTTCCAAATCCAGAAGTGGAAGATTCTCTCCTTACTATCAAGAAATAGTCTCTGATAATGATCATTCGGAATCATAAAACTAGATTTACTTGTCATCATTAAACTATATAGTAATATTTACATGGAGTTCTTAAACTACATAATATCAGGAAAATTTGTTAATAGATATCCTCAAATGTTTCATGCAGCATGCTTCAGCCCATATCTACTTGTCTGCTTATGCTTTGCTTAGAGCCTTAGACAATGAGATACTTTTTGGAGGGCTTGTTGTTATCGTTATTGAGATTTTTATTCATAAAAATAAAGGTTAAATAAGTTATTAGTCCCTATAAATATTTCAGTTTTCATTTTTAGTCTCTCCCTACCTTTATGCAACGGTTTTTACAAAAAAAACCGTTGTCAAAATCCTGGAGGAACTAAAAATAAAACTGCAATATTTATAGGGACTAAAAATTTATTTAACCCTAAAAATAATTTCAAATTTGGCAACTTTTTCAAGTTGAAATACTTTTAATGGACTTGTTATCATTGAATTCGAATCCTAACAAATCTCACATCCTGTTTTTTTTTCTTCTTCTTTCTTTAATTAAAGTGTGATTCAACTTAGTATGATTGCAATAGAAAACAACAGTGATTGACATCATACTCAGACTCAAAGCATGATTTCATAATCAAGTGTGCAACAACTTCACATCTCAATGGATATTTCCCTGCAAAGCTTCCTAGTTTGAACGGACGGAATTAAGGAATTAAGATAATTGATGCAAGCAAATAAAGATTGTGTTTGAATATCAAGATTGTAAATCAAATGAAAACATGGGGAGATAATGTGTACAATCAATAAGTGGTTAAAAAGATCTTGAGTCCAATCATGTAGTAGTGGGCTATTGAGGAATCAAAGGATTTTGAAAACATGACCAAAGAAGAATGAAAAAGATCACTTGAAGTTCATAATCAAAGAGTGAATGAAAGATGATACGACAAGGCCAAAACATAAGTTGCACTGCAAGTACATTTAAGTAAAAAGGACAAGAAATGCAAAGTGGTATGGAAATAGAGGAATATGAAGCTAACACAAATTAAATATAAGAAACGCTTAGTAATATTAAAATCCTTAAAATCAAATGAATGGAAAAAATCATGGTGGTTTAAGGGAATCTATATCTATATAGGTGGAAACAACAATTAGAAAAAGGGAAGAAATTAAATAATAACAAAAGTAGTATCTAATGTTACAACATCTAATGATTTTCGATTAATTATGTTTAAATTTTATGAAGAAATAGCAAAAAAATTGAAGAAATAAAACAAAATGATGAAAAAATGAAGAAAATTATGGAGTATGCCTACTAATTTGATCTTAGATGAAGTTTCGTAATTCGAATTGAGACAAGACTTTTTGAAAATGAAAACTAACAAAAAGATCTAGCTGTTGGAAAATCGCTGTCACAATGGCTTTATTTTTCTGTCACGGTTTTTTTTTTGTTATTTATAGGAGAAAGAGAGGAGAAGAAAGGGATGGGCATTCTCGAGACTCAGATTTCAACGACAAAGCAAGTTTGAGAGTCTAGAACAAAGTATTTCATCATCGAAAGCTAAATTCTAACCAGAAATTTATGTATTTGTTTCTTTATCACTTCAATTACAATTCCTCTAAGTATGAATAACTATGTTTTATTGATTATGGCTTGTTAGATGAACTTGTATGAATCTGTTGGGACATATGTTTAGGTCTTTGTACTATTTACATATTGGATATATTCAGTATCATTATTTAGTTTAATTTTGTGTTCATTGCTTTAAATGTGTTTACAAATACATATATCGATCTAGACTCGTAGTGATTATACTGACCATAACTTTATGAATTCGAACTAAATTAATTTGTACAACTTAGTAATTGATTAGGGATTAGGAATTATAATTTGTGACTTAGGAGTTAACGTAGAAAACATTGTTTGTTTTAACTAGCCAGTTGAACAAATGGATTAGGGAGTGTAATGTAGAATAATGAGTTATACACCAATAAATTGGGTATAACGGCTAAGTTAAATCGTCGTAACCAGTGATAAATCATCTTAGGAGAAAATAGATGCCAACATTAATAGTGATATATATGGGATTTGAAACAATATCTAATTATCGTTATCTGATAAAAAAATTTACCAATTTTATTTACGCTTTATTTTACCCAATTAAATCTGAAAACCTCCAATTTTAATTTCAATAACACGTGAATCGCTTTGTTAAAATAACACAATCCATCTGGAGAAAAACTTATAAATTTTATTACTTTGATACAATTAGTACACTTGCAAATTGTTCATCATCGATCCCCGGGGCAGCGGTAGTAACCTTGGTGTCAGGTATAGGAGTAATGGTCGTAGGAGGGGCATCACAACCTGGCCAAAAGGAGCAGTGGTTTATAGAACAATTGCAATTTATCCATGTTATCTTCAAGATGCAATCTCATATGTAAAAAAACGTAGTACTCTGTCCTCACCAAAGATTTCTTTCCTTTCTGCACGATCGACTGCACTCACGAACACATAACTATCAATTCGCTTTCCCTCTGCTCAGAGGAAGTAAATTCATCAAGTCCAAACTCTTCTTCATAACCAAGTGCTTGAAACCAAGAACGTAGGTCCTCCTTCATTGTTACCTCTTCGAAAGAAAAAAGATCTGACTTGACGCGGTAAAAATTGATATTATGATGAAAGTGAGGCCAAAACTAATACTTTAGGAATATACTTGTATAGAAACAAAAAAATTCAATCAGGGAGTTGCTAAAGTCGCGATGGGCCTTTGAAGTGAGGTTTCACTAGCAAGAAGCGCCTCAAAAAATTGCCCCTATCATGGGTGAAAGGGTTGGACAAAAGATCATCCTGGTGGAAAGTAATAAGTATTTGGTCATGGGTGTCGTCTTGAGAGGTGCACACCATATCAGCCCAAGGAAAGACTTTCAAGACTTATGCTCGGCAGAAAACATGAACACCCTCATATAAGCCTAGGCTACCATATGAAGTTGGGAAGGGGAAACCTTCAAGTACTTTAGGACGACCACCTAAAAAGTCAAAGAAAGGAAGCCACAATCAAATCCTAGTGAACAAACATTAATAAAGCGCCACAAAAAAGTCGTCAAAGGAACTACATATATTTTTGAAGGTTAAGGAAACACAAGAAAGAGGGGTTTGAATTGGGTTTCAAGAATAATTTTTTTACCAACCAATACAAAAAAAACAAAGAACTTAGAAAAAATGGACACAATATTTTTATCCTAGTTCGCTATTAATGAAGCTACCTCCAGTCCACCCGCCAAGGTGATTTCTCCTTCTCACAATATTTTACAACCACAAAGACCTACTATCAATATGTTTTTGAGAATTATGACTATACCCTAGTCCCTCAAGAAACAAAATCAACGCAATAATTGAGATACAAAAGGCGTGTTTACAAAGTTGCTTCTATGAAAGCATATTAGACAAATGAAATACAACGATTAGCAGAAAAGTGTTTGATAGCAAGTATATGAATAAAAGTTCCTTGCTTTACAACTTTTCTCACAAAGATGAAATATTTAAGATCAAGATGTTGTGCAAACTTTCGCGTGAGAGTTGTATCAAAAGTTCTTGTAAATTTTTTTCTTTTTAATTCTTCAAGTATTCTTTGTATAGGCAAAGAAAGATTCGTTGAAGGGTGAATATGGAATTCTACATTTCTTAGCCGTATCCTTGCATAACGGTCAACAGAGAGTGGTAGACAAAATGATACCATAGTATTGTCCTTGCGCCACAAAATCAGTGTAATGGAAGGAATGTTTGATCTTGTACCATGTACTATTCACTCACGTAAAACCTTTTTGATCTTATCTTCTAATCTTCAGAGGCTTCTGGATGCATGTTGATGAAACATGCTTAGAAGGATCAAAAGCTGAAAGAGAGTCTTCAGAACCTTGTCTTCAGAAATTGTGGGTCTTGCTTATTTTACTTTATTTTTCTATTTAAAAAAGAAAATACATTTCTCCTCAATTTTTTAAATAAAAATCAAGGGAATGTGTCACACACCTACAACAACGAATCTTTATCCTACATTTTCTTTGATAATATTTGCTTAAGACAATAAATTTTTGAAACTTAAAGAAGCTTGGAAAAGTTCTCTATGATGCATTGCAAGTGCAGAAAAAATATTTCCAATATTTAGACCTGATAAATCCTTACTTGGAGATAATAACTCCTTAGAAGTTGATTGCATGCAATCCATAAAACTTTTAAATAATGAGCACAAATGTATCCAACTGGATATGGATTACAGCAAATATGTGTTGTTCTCCAAGAATAACAGCTACTATGATAACATTGCATTTGTTGTAATAATGTAATTTAATATTGTGTGTTAATTATGTAATGTTAAAAAAAAACTTATACACCATTATTTACCTAGGTTTTTGTCAAAAACTGAGGGTAAAATTTTGGCGTGATAATTGAGGAATATTGATCATCGTCCTTAAACAAATTTGTGTCGTCCAGTTCATGAGTAACAACGCTCAAGACATTTTCATTAGTGATCCACGTGAAGCCTAACAGACATCCATTATAAAAGCATTTTGAATATTAGTAATTTTTAATGAAACATATAACATAAAAACTTTGAAGCACAAAAACCTTGGTAAAATTCTCTACGATAGATTGCAAGAGCAGAAAATAAATTGTGTTTAAGGTTTGTGTTCTTCAATAATCATTTTTTTACGGTGTTCTTCAATAGTCATATATTCATTCATTTAACTACTCCTTTTCTTGTTTTACATCAAAACAAATAAATGCAAAAGGAATCTGGAATATATTGCATCCAACATTTTATCTTCTCCAACATTTCAATGAAACGAGGATCCAACATCTGATCTTCACCAACAGTGATGACGATGAATCATATTCAAAAATCATTATATAAAAATATCATGTGTAAACAATGTAATATTATGGGTAAATAATTAATTAATTATTATTCTGTAGTTTGTAATGAGTTTAAAAACATATTAATATTACCCATATGTGTTATTTATAAACCGAGAGGTATGATGAGCTAGCTTTGAAAATATTAGAAGTGTAGATGCTGGATTTCGAACCCATGTGCATACACATTTTCCCCTATGTGTTTTAAAAACCGATGGATAAAGTTGACACTTTTCATGAGGCCCTTTATTACCTCGCTCCTGTAGCCGAGATTAAATGTATTTCGCGTCCGAGGTGAAACGTGTTATTTGTAGTAGTGGAAATTGTTATCTTCTAGAAGTTTCAAGAGGTGTTGCATTTCAGTTTTATCCCCATCAGTACTAATTTAGTTTGATAGCGCCTATTGTACGCTTGTCTAATATTTACGATATTACTGGGTCTTTTACGCTTCAAGGTTGCAAGTATGTTTTTCGGTTGCACCAAATTCAATGTCATGTTATAAACACATTCTTTCTCTTCCAACATGAGACGACATGCAATTGAATGACCAACTAACTTTCACACAAATCATGGTTATGTAAACCACATATCACATTGAAACTCCATTTGTTATTTCCCAACCGATAACCACACAACTTAAAATAACACTCACATTTTCTTGAATCGGTTTCATCTCGTTTGAAATTCTTAGTTTATATTTTCCACTTCTTTCACATGTCAATGTTACAAATGCATCTCTTCTATCCTAACCATTATCAGACCTTCCGATTACAACATCAAACCCCAGTTTGGATGTCTCTATACGAATCCATTGAAGCATGTGATCACGAAATTCAAACTCTTGTTCATTTTTAAATTGGTTGCCAACATATACCTCCTTCATAACTACACGTGAGGCATATAGAGACACATTAGGTTTTGCGAAAAACATTGGGATGCACCATTTTTTATAAAAACAAAAACATAAACTACTCAGCAACATCTAAAACAGAAAACAGGTTGCTGGAAAATGAGAACAGACAACTTGCGAAAATACATCTCCGGATAAGTTCATAAAGTCGGAGATACATTTCTGAAACGATATAACTTTTTTCGGCTTAAAAGCAGGATTAATGTCATCAATGAGGCTTGAAATAAATGAACTTTCTCTTCAATTCCAACTTCCTTTGCTCCTTTTGATTTGATGAAACACAAGAATGAAGTTTAAGAGTGAAAATCTTTACCGAGAATGGAAGAATTTTTGAAAGGGTTTTTGGAAAAGTTGGATATGGGATCTGATCATGTTGGTTCCTAGCAATAACATATTTGATTTTTTCGGAGATGCATCTCCGAAATAATTTGACATGCAAAGGTTCCAGATTCTCAATTCTTGCTTCAATTATTCTAAGTTACATCTCCAAATAACTCACTAGAACGCATAAAAAAAATCATTACATACTATGTAACGGAGATGTATCTCCGGGATAAAATTTTCATTAGTTATAGGATGACAGTATCTTTATACTTGCTGTGTAATACAAACAGTGCTTCAAAAAAAATATTTTTTAAAAATTGAAGAATATTTTCGATTCTCTATAAAATTCTTTTCCACCTCCTAGGGTATACTAAGAAATGCACAAAACCCTTCTACTGATTGATTACTAGGTCATTTTTTCCGGGGAATTAAATTTAGTAAGTGACTTTCTGAACATATTAAATGAAGAATGTAGGTTATGTAAATTTTATATTGTCCGTACATACCAAATTTTGTATGAAGTCAATGTGTGAATTTTTGTCTAACAAGTTTAACTAGCTGTTGTTGATGCTGTTCAATAAAATTAATTAGTTGTGATTGTTAGTGAAAGAGTTGAATCTATAATTCATATCATAAATGTTTTTTTGTTTTTTCTTCTACACATTAAGTCAACTTATCAGTTATTGAGTTTTAAACAACAAAAAGTCATCTCCAATTTCTGCTCATCAACATTTTTATTAAAAGAATAATTTAATTACTATATTCACACATTTACATATAAATATGAATAATTCTGAATTTAAAATCTAATTTGTGAGCATTACAACAATTATATATTTTTTGGTTTAGAGTAGTTTTGGATTGAGGGTGAATAAAATTGATTTTGACAGAATTGAAATTTGGTAAGATTAATTTTAACAAAATTTAATTTAACATAATTGATTTCAAATAAAATCAATTCTAAATGCAGATTCAATTCTACTTTAGAAGAACTAAATAAATAAGATACTGTAGATTTGAATTCGTGTATCTGCTGTCAAATATTTTTAGGCATATATCAACTTAATTATTTATCTAGACTAAGACAACTACATTTATTTTCACTTATAGTACTTACACAAATGTAATAACGGGTCAATGCAAATAACCGTCAGCTCATAAGTAAATGTTGTTAGATATATGGTATGATAATCCTGGATATCTTCAAGAATCGTGTTTGTTCACTTTCCGAACAAAGTATTTCGACCCTATTCTTTGTCTGGGTTCACGAAATCTTTACGGGGATAATTCTTGAAGAACGATCTGTTTCTGACAATGGAGAACAGATCAGAATGTAGAGAGGAAGTGTGTAATTTCGTATATCAAATCGAGACCAAAAGACTCCTTATATAGAAGACCAATAATAGAAACGAACAGACACACCTTTTCGGAAAACAGTTATGTCTGTTGGAACGGGTGCAACTATTCAAACGAATCGTTATGTCCGTTGGGAACGGGTGCAACTATTCAAACGAAACGTTATGCCCATTTCTATTATTCATATTCAATTACGCGTTTGGCTCGACGAGCGTGCACTCTGCACTACCCTAACTTGTTTCAAACTTAATGCATAATTGCATTGGCCTATAGTAAATCACATTACTACCAAAATGCACTGATGATACTAAAATCACCAACAAACTCCCCCCATTTTAGTATAATCCTTGATTTACTTTACAGGTATAACGATCAAACAAATGCATAGAAGAAAATGTCTTACGATTGAATTTTCATCTTAGTACAAATACACATTCCAAATATTCGAAAATCGGGGTGTCATAATGATTGAACCCGTCAATCCATTTGAATATCTAAAGATATAGTACACATATGTTTCTTACAATACTCTACTATTCATACTTGACACTTTACAAGCCATGTGTCCTTATCCATTAATAAGCATATAGGAAGCCAAGTCCAAGCTTCTTGAAGCGGCAAAACTTCATGCTCACATAGGTGATCCTTTTAATCTTGCACCTGCATTAGCAATTTTTCAAAAGAACCATTAAGAAGATATACTTCAACCTAGCCATCACTTGCAGGTCTGAGCACATACCTTGGGAAGATAAACACAATTGCTCCAATCTTTAACTATGATCTTTCCACATTGAATTCTGCTTCTAACGTTGTATTAGAAGGGAATTGGGTATACCATAACTAATAGATTTAAATGGACTTTAATCTCATCCCAATTACCGACTTCTTCACTAAGTCTCTTGCTAACCCCTTCGTCAAGTGGTCAGCTAAGTCTTGTTGCGACCGAACAAACTCAATAGATATCACCCCATTCATGATTAATTCCCTAATCATACTATGTCTAATACCCAAATGTCTAGACTTTCCATTGTATATTTGACTATACGCTTTAGCCAGTGTGGCACTGCTATCACAACGGATAGAAATTGGTGATATCGGTTTAGGCCATATCGGAATCTCATATACCAAGTTCCTTAGCCATTCTGCTTCTTTACCAGCAGCAGCCAATGCTACAAACTCAGATTCCATTGTGGAACTAGTTATACATGTTTGCTTTTTGGAAGCCCATGAGATGGCACCTCCCCCAAGCAAGAACACCCATCCACTTGTAGAGGATGAATCTTCAACATTATTTATCCAACTAGCATCCGAATAACCCTCTAACACCGAAGGAAATCCCATATATGACAATCCATAATCCATAGTACCCTTCAAGTACTTGAATGCCCTAGTTATTGCATGCCAATGATGTCTACTAGGATTACTAGTAAATCTGCTCAACTTTCCAACCGCATAAGCAATATTTCGATCTAGTGCTAATCATAGCATACATCAAAGAGCCTATAGCTCTTAAGTATTCGAGTTGATCCACAGGTTTACTTGTATTTGGCATAAGCTTTTCTCCTGGATCCATGGGAGTACTTATTGGAGAACAATTTTCATTATCGAACTTCTTGAGTATTTTCTCAATGTAATGAGATTGCATAATTACAATCCCCTTATTTTCCTGTTTAATCTTAATACCAAGAATAACGTCTGCTTCTCCCATATCATTCATGGAGAACTTTGATGACAAGAAATCCTTTGTTTTATCAACTTGACTTTGGTCGGTGCCAAAGATCAACATGTCATCAACATATAGACAAATGAAAACTCCTTTACCAGATGTATCAAATTTGCTATATACACATTTGTCAGCTTGGTTTAGAATGAAACCATTAGACAAAACAACCTCATCAAACTTTTGATGCCACTGCTTCGGAGCTTGTTTCAGCCCATACAACGATTTAACTAGCTTACACACTTTATGCTCATTACCGGGCATTACAAAACCTCCAGGTTGCTTCATATACACTTCTTCTTCCAAATCACCATTCAGAAATGCTGTTTTGACATCCATTTGATGAATCACTAAATTATGAATAGCCGCCAAGGCAATCAACAATCTAAAAGTAGTGATACGGGCAACTGGAGCATAGGTATCGAAATAATCAGTCCCTTCTTTTTGTCTGAAGCCTTTGGTTACTAATCAATTCTTGTAGATGTTTAGTGTGTAATCACTATGATACTTCCTTTTAAATATCCAAAATATATTTAATGCATAGCAATCGTTGACGAACTTTTGATTTGTGTTTTCAACAATCCTTGGAGAACCTTTGGTTTGTGTTTCAACAATCCGCGGAAAACTTTCCTCACGAGATTCTTATTTGTAGAAATCTCGAATTCCTTATCCTCCGCGATAAAGTTCTCAAAATTTCACATCTTGGAATTCAATAGTTGCATTAGAATCCAAATTCATAGGTCTATATAAACAACAATCCATCTCTATATGATCTTTATATGCCTTATAATAATAAATTTCACCAAACACAAACATATTATTCACATTCAATATATAAAATTATAATTATCAAACTAATATGAATATTGTACTTCCATTTTCTAAAATAAATATTCTAGAAAGATTTCATTTAAAACAATTATAATTTTATGATACTTTGAAAATATAACTTACTAAAACTAAGACAATGTATGCTTTATATATATATTCGGAACGTTTGTTGCATCCGAAACGTTGTGATATAATTTCACATCTCTACATATTTATTATGAATATGCTACAACACTGTTTCAAAATTATATTTCCATCTAATAATATTTAAATTCATTAATGCGGCAATACATAATATAAATAGACATAACAGTAGATTTTCAAAAAAAACTTTTTGAAACACTAATAATAAAAGGTTTGAACATGGTTTACGTCAATACACTATAGAATCATTACCACTGAAAGTTTTTCTAATTCAATTGATATGTATATCGATTAATAATAATCTATTTATAGTACTCTAATTATTTTTATTTTAATGAAAATTAATAAATTGTACCCGGATTGATAATGTCATTATTGTTCTTGAAACTTGTCCAGTTTTCTGAAACTTTTAGTCATCTCCTTGACGGTGCTTCCTCCTCCAGCCATGATTATCAGAAAGAATACTTTGTTCGTTTGTTAGATATATGGTATGATAATCCTGGATATCTTCAAGAATCGTGTTTGTTCACTTTCCGAACAAAGTATTTCGACCCTATTCTTTGTCTGGGTTCACGAAATCTTTACGGGGATAATTCTTGAAGAACGATCTGTTTCTGACAATGGAGAACAGATCAGAATGTAGAGAGGAAGTGTGTAATTTCGTATATCAAATCGAGACCAAAAGACTCCTTATATAGAAGACCAATAATAGAAACGAACAGACACACCTTTTCGGAAAACAGTTATGTCTGTTGGAACGGGTGCAACTATTCAAACGAATCGTTATGTCCGTTGGGAACGGGTGCAACTATTCAAACGAAACGTTATGCCCATTTCTATTATTCATATTCAATTACGCGTTTGGCTCGACGAGCGTGCACTCTGCACTACCCTAACTTGTTTCAAACTTAATGCATAATTGCATTGGCCTATAGTAAATCACATTACTACCAAAATGCACTGATGATACTAAAATCACCAACAAATGTGGGGACAGAACAGTACTTTCCCATTAATTTAGGCTAAATTCATAATGGTAGAAAGTCTCATCTTAGCCGTGTTGTCTATAATATTGAACTTGAATCAGAACACAAAAATAATTGACTTGTAAACTGTTTTCCAATATGTTATTTTGTCTATCCTTCACATAACACAAATATAACATAGCATAGCAGTGGATAGACACCAGACCGTAAGAGACGCAGATTCGAGTCTGCGACATCCTATTTATCCATCTTTAAAGGTTTACATTATAACAACTAGACTACTTATTCATCTTTAAACTACTCGATCAAAATGAAACTACCATCATATGGTTCAAATAACTAAACCACAAATAACCTTAGTTTACAGTTCAACCAATTTGAACTGTTTCGATTCTGAAAATATACATCCATTATAGTCTAATACATATTATCACAGATAGTGGTGTTTGCTTGCTTCTGCCAAATAGAAGCATATAGTATGCTGCAATGCAACTATCAGTGATGTTACATTCTATGAGAGAGAGGTTTCTTGCTATGCATGAAAAGTCCACGTGAAGGAATGAAATTGTTATGGTTGGTTGAAAATCTTTTCTTCAATTTAAATTTCTCCTTATAGTTTTTCTGGTATCGATATTTTTTTAACTTTATCTACACTCCAGCTTGACATTAGACCTAAGTTCTACATTATAGGTTGCTCAAATCCCACTCAACTATTCTACACATCCATGTTCTTAATTATTTCTTTTCAACTTATAACTTGTTTTATTCTAATTTTTAATCTTAATTAAAGCTACCCTTTACTCACACTGAGAAAGGACAAAAAAATCTACATTTATTCCTCAACAAGTTTTCATACAAATATACAAAGCAACTACATTACTTGAGATCCAAGCAATCTTTTTATATTTTTTATTCTTCTCTCTCTATCTCTCACAGTGCAACTAACTCTATGTCTCTAATTTTTAATATCAGTCTCTATATTTAGAATGTTTAGGTGTCACACTCTCTCTTTCACTCCATTAGTAAGAGGAATTATGAAAGACTAACTACAATATTTTAACTTATAATTTCGATTTTAATTACTAAAAAAAGTAACATAGAATTTAATTCCTTTCCACCTCTCAACAAGAAATGGCATGAGGGGAACAACCCTTTAGAAGAGACAAGTTTTTTCTTCTTTTCTTCATCTTATTACTATTATTTATTGCTACTTTAAATATCCATCTCTTAACTCAACCTAACTCTCTCTCTCTAAATCTCTCTCTGTGCCTCTCTTGGTCTATCTTTTTGAGTTTCTGTTTCATTTCTGTTATACACAGAAATGGAATAAGAGAGGTAGAGAAGAGAATAACAAAGGAAATGACTCAGTGTAGTTATCCTGAAGAGAATAATCATAGTGTTCTTATGGAGAGACGCAAAGATAGCATAATCAGAACTTGTCCTACTTGTGGTCATCATATCAAATGCCAAGATCAGGTAATTCTTCGTATTTATCATAACTCCGTAGTTTATGAATGAATGAATGAACATAATCGTATACTGTTTTTTCCTTTGGTGATGTTAAACTGTTTATGATATTATTAGCTTAATGATTCATGAACAAATAATATAAATATCTTAGGGTGCTGGAATTCATGAGCTACCTGGATTACCTGCTGGAGTGAAGTTTGATCCTACTGATCAAGAGATTCTCGAACATTTGGAAGCGAAAGTGAGGTCTGATATTCAAATGCTTCACCCTTTGATCGATGAATTCATCCCTACTCTTGAAGGAGAGAACGGAATCTGCTGCACTCATCCAGAGAAATTGCCAGGTCAATTCTTCGTGAACACTTTTCCATTTTTACGAATCAAAACGACAAGAACTGAACTTCAACATACTTATATATAGCAAAGTCACTTTGTCACTTACAATAACCCACCAAGTATTTAATTTTGTTGCAGGTGTAAGCAAAGATGGCTTGATCAGACATTTCTTTCACAGGCCATCAAAAGCATACACAACAGGAACAAGAAAAAGAAGAAAAGTGCACACAGATTCAGATGGAAGTGAAACAAGGTGGCACAAAACAGGTAAGACAAGACCGGTTTACGTGATCGGCAAATTAAAAGGATATAAGAAAATACTTGTTCTTTACACTAACTACAGAAAGCAAAGAAAGCCAGAGAAAACAAACTGGGTTATGCATCAATACCATCTTGGAAACAATGAAGAAGAGAAAGAAGGAGAATTGGTAGTTTCCAAAGTTTTCTATCAAACACAACCAAGACAATGTGGTTCATTGATGAAAGACTCGTCCTCGTTTTCCGATCAAAAACTAATCGGCGATCAAGTTGTTAACGAGGTGGTTAATCATAAAAACAGTGGATTTGTTGAATATTATAATACTTCTTTCATATCTTTTGATCAAGGGGAACAACATAGATCAAGCAATGCTCAAGTGATTTCTCATTTTCCTGTCCATGATGGTACTTCTTTCATTCCTTGATGAAAGTGCATGGATCCTTGATTACAATTTGAAGAAATAAGTTAATAACAAAACAGTAGTTAAAAGGGTAAAGAGGGAAAAGTAAATGCTTCTTCTGAAAATTAGAGGTGAGGGAAAGGATATATAAGTAAAGAAAAATTATATATATTTGATTGTAACTTTGTTTACTTTTTTGTTTTACAATTTTTGAAGGGTAGCTTATACTCTCATGCTATGTACTATGACACTAAAACATACCATATCAAAGGCTTGATGCCTTTATACTTGGGTAAATATTAACTATCAAATTGTACACAAACATGGCTTTTACCTTAAGCAAGTCTTGAAATACAATTATGTCTGTTTTTTTACTATAAATATGTTTTGATTATACATGTGTTTATATTAGATAGTATTACTGAATACTGATTATACTTTAAACTTTCAAAATAGAAATTAACCTCTTCATATGCCTTTTATAAGACTTCCATATAATCATTTTTTTCTTGATCATCCTCCATGACCTTCAGCTGTGTTTCTATTTTAGGTAGTTTATACTGAAAGAGTCGAATACTGTGTCAATACATCGGTGTAAATTACGTGAATTACAATCAAGTCAATAAGAACTTTAACAACCATAATAAGGTATCCTAAATCTTCAACAGCCATAAAAATTAAGATCAGTTCAACTATAATTGTTTTGCTTATTAGGCCTAACAATTTTCGACATGAAAATTTGTATCATAACCATTTCTTCAACAACCATAACAAGGTATACTAAATCCCAAAACCGTGTCAGCAGCGAGCACGCGGAAACATTTGTCTGTCGAGTTTTTATGGATGTGCTGGGAATCATCTGATGATCAGCAAACATGAACACTGGCACTGGCACGCCTGTTAGCAACAATCTTTCTCCACAAAAAGTTTCTCAAGGCCCTAGAAAGATTAAAGAACAAAAAGAGTTTGAATTAGAACACTCTGAAATAGGTTGGTAAACTTTCACCTGCTAGTTGGTTATAGAATAGTTCTCAAAAGGATTTTTTATTCTGAATTAAGAGTAAGGTGAAAAAAATCAGGAAATATATAGATACATAATTTGTATTCATGGAGCTGCACATCATACCTATACTACACTGCAGTGTTGCACATTGGGAAAATAGCAATTTGTTCAAAATCCATATGCTACAACAGATGTTGTAATGCGCCACTAATGTTGCCTATGGCAGATGGCGGTCCATGGCGGAGAGCCTAAATCCCACCATACCGGCCGCTTTGCGGCACTGTTATAGCGAATTATGGAGGAAAACCCCGCAATATCAGATGATAGTTACCATTGCGGCGAGTCCAAAACCGCCATGTATATCTGCCATTGAGGCCATGGTGCAGCTATTTGAAATCACCGGCCACTTTAGCCCTATTTGACAGCACTTTATACTAAATTAATTAGTGTATTGCAGAACAGTAACAATTGCTTCAAATTCGGCTACTTTTCAGCTCTATAGCTGCTGCTACTAGACATCATTGATTCACTGCTAAACTGCTGGGCAATTCTCTTTACCTCTACTTATTAGAATGAAAACAAGGACAAACCTAAACATCATTACAAGATCCATATGAAAAAAAAAGTTGCAATGCAGGCAGTCATGAACAAACATTCAAAACAGAGAGTCTCAGTACAGGTCTGAGTTCAATATTAGTAAAATGATTTTTCCTTTTGTCTCATCTATTTTCGTACTTATATAACTTATCAAAAAGCTAAACCACAATTCACATCTCTGCTAACTACTCGACTTGTCAAAAGATCAATCAAGCCAAGACATGCAATGTGTGTCCCAAAATTTTACCCATGTTTCTTTGTTCCAAAAGTTATGATGCTAACAAGTTTACTCTAATAATATAATAAACTAACGAGGAGAATAGCCAAAATTGTGTATAGCAGAAACTAAAACAACACAACTATCTTCTTTTTTTAACTAAATTCATATATTTACTCCAAAATAGAAGATGCTATAAATCACTTGATTAATCAAATCAGTTCAACAAGTCTTGTTAACTAACGGCAATAGCTTAGCCAAATATGAACAAATAACTATGGTTCTGCAATACACTACTATCTAGTATAAAATGGTGTCAAATAGCAGCTACAACAACATCCAACTAGATGGATCAACTTTCGCCATAATATTTTATCCAAGACTATGCTTCTATCCGAATCGTTAATCTTGAGATTTTTCTTAATAACTTTTCTTATAGTTTTTCTAGGTCTTCCTCTACCTCTAGCTATTTGACTTCTCTCTATTTGATCTACTCTCCTTACTACAGAATCTACCGGTCTTCTCTCTACATGCTCAAGCCACCTAAATTTATTTTCCACCGTCTTTTCTACTATAGATTACCCCAACACTCTCTCTAATATTGTCATTTCTAATCGTATCATGTCTAGTCTTACCACACATCCAACGCAACATCCACATATCTACTACACTTACATGCACCGCCCAACATTCTGTCTCATTCTACATTGCAGGTCTTAACGCAGTCAGATAAAATTTTCCTTTCATCTTGAGTGGTACTGGTACCACACAAAACCCCTAAAGCTCTACTCTACTTTATTTTTCATTATCAACATTTGAGAACAATAATCCTAGAACATGTTTTGCATACAAAATAGTAACATGATTATTAAAAACACAATTTCAGTAATGCAACATGAATTGCAAAATTGACTTACAGAACATAAAACCTTACCATCATCACTGCTTCTTTTTCTTCCTCAAGAGATAAACATCAGCTTCCTCATAAGCATACTCAGGATGAAGATGCTCATGAGGAACTTTCTCAACATCAAAAACTCCCCCACACATTTCCCAAAAAAGCACATGAGCCTCCGGCGACCTAATCTGATAACCAAGCAAAACAACACCATCTTCAGCCAGCAACGCTTCCATGGCAGAAACAAACTCCGGAACCGACTCCTCAATATAAACAACATCCGCCGCAATAACAAAATCAAACGGAGGATTCAGAGCCTCAATCTGAGACCTATTATTCCAGTAAAGAACGGAGTATTTGAGATTCTTCTTGAGGACAGGTTTGTTAACCTTGAGATTCTTCTTCAGTGCGGGCATCACGGGAGAGATGTCGGTGAGGATTATGTCCGTTAGGCCTAGTAGGTAAAGGCCCATACCGGCGACGCCGCAGCCGCAGCCGAGTTCGACGGCGCGCTTGGTTGGGAAGTTTAGGAGGTGGGTATAGGGGTTGTTTTCGGGTGGGGAGTGGATCCAGCGGTCGACGAATTTGACGAGGACGAGGGAGCAGGGCCAGACGGAGGTTCCGACGTGCATGGAGCCGTTGTTTTGGTGGAGAGAGAGGGTGGCGTTGGCGACGGGGAGTTCGATTACCGGCGAGTCTGTGAACTTCATGTTGTATTTTTCAGTGGTTTTTGATTTCAGAGAGGAATGGAAAATGTAGGGAAGTTCGATTTTGGGTTGTTGTGGGCTGAACCGGGATCAGGCTTCAGTGACTTTCCACTGGAAAGTCACCATGCCATTTAATTAATTTCTACCATAAGATCAATCTAATGCTTCATATTATTTCACATACCTTTCCTTTTTTTTTTTAATTAAATATATTTTTAATTAAATAAAGGAGAAAATTTATATTGAGTTAAAAATACATCATTTTTCAATGCACTCCATAAATCTCTTACGCACCGCGCGAAATTTCATTTTTGCCCTCAACGTCCGTAGATACTTCAGGAAACACTCCATTTTTAAAAAAAATTAGTTTTTTTTCGTAGATGCATCTAGGGATGCGTTAAAATATAGTAAAATTTGAAATTTTCCTAATTAATTGAAAAAACCTGAATGCTCCATAGAGACATAGAGAAATTAATTGAGAAATCTCAAATTTCACTTAGATTTTCTCAATTAATTGAGAATTCTCAAATTAAGTTACAAATTAATTGAAAATTTCTCAATTAATTGGGAAAATCCTAAATTAATTAAGTTTATGAAATCATCCGCAGCTACATCTACGAAGGTTTTGAAAAGGGAGTGCACCGTTTTAAAGCTTTCGTAGATGCATCTACGGAGAAAAAACTAAATTTTTTGAAAAATGGGGCGCTTCCTGAAGTGCATATACAGAAACTGAAAGACATTTTTGTCAATTCAATGGTACGTAAGAGGTCTATGAGGTGTAGTGAGAAATCATCTAAAAATAATATTATCGGGAATATCATATTGAAATACAATAATTCTATGTTTAATTATTTCTGTATATTTTTTATTCTTGTTACACATAATTTTTCTCATATTATGTTAAAGGGTGGGAATCCAATAATCCATCGTAATAAAGTTTAATTAATTTAACTTCTCACTGTTATTTATATTTCTTTTACTTTTTAATTTTTATAATTTTTAAATTAAATTAAATTTATAAATATTTTCAAAAACTTCAATATTTCATTAAACACTTACATATGAATATTATTCATAGGAAAATAATAATCTTGGGAAAATGTTTCTAGGAAGTAATATTTTATAACTTTAAAGAAAAACACATTCTTAAACACAAATTCTTAATGATGATTTTTACTATTTTGCAATAAAAATATGACAAGTATATAATTTTCTCTTATACCCATGCAATTTATTTCTATTTTCACTCCTTATATGATATTTAAGTATATTTGTCATATTTTTATTGGAATAAAATAAAAGCCACACCTAAGGAATTTGTTCCTGAAGAACAATATTGATTACCTCCCTAGTGCTGGCTGGGAGAGGTCGCAATGTGTAAGTGTTTTTCTGTTCAATTGTTGATCCTTTTCCTTTGATTTGAAGTGCCCTTTTATAGCCTCTTCAAGGATCAAAGAACATTATGAAGATAATAAAATATCTTGATGGCTCATAAAAGGTATAATCCCTTGTATGGGAATGAGTATTAATGCCATTGAAGACCATCAAATGCCTTGATGGATCATCAAAGGCATGTTCCCTTGTCAAGGAATGAATATCAATGCCATCGAAGATCTTGTCATTGTCCTTGTTGACTTCCCGACCTTTAAGTATCTGGTTCCCATCCAGTGTGAGACCTAGGACGAGTCGAGGTATGTTGTTTTAGGCAAACCTCAAATTATTATCTAGAAAGCGATGTTCAAAGGATCCCAGTTTTTCTTAGCTCACAGTAGGCGAGTCCGATCTCAATTTTTAAATTCGGGATGTACATAGTCTCCCAAGTGTGAAGCCCCTTAGGGGAGATGTGCTTAAGTGCTTGTTACTTTTCTTCTAAAAAGGTTGAGATGGTTCTGATTCTGAGCTAGAGAAGGTCCCATCCCAATTTCTAAAATTTGGGATGTACATAGCCTGATAACACTGAATCGCACTATGTTTTTGACTCGAATATCACATGTTTTCAGTAGTTTTTAATTTTGTTTTCTTGTATTATGCTTGTGTTTGCTTTGTTTTTAGGTTTTGTGTCCATTTGGAGCTCTGCTTGAAGAAACGAGCGAAAAATCCAGAGAAACGGAGATTTTTAGTCCTTTTGCACACATGGCGTCCAGCTCAGCGCCCGTTGAAGGGAACGCGGTGACATGACCAGTTTCCACCAGAGGGGTAACTGCTACGCTCCCACGATCTCCACCTCGGCCTGCTCCGGGCCACTAACCCCCCCTCCGCGGGTGCGGTCTTTGCAAATTGATTCCCGCTCAAAAGGAGTTGAAGGGCATGCTCGTCTTTACACAACTCCAAGGAATTCTATAAATAGTTTCGTTTTTTTCATGTCTTCAAACCATCCAAGCTTAGTTACTACTTAAGCCATATACCATCAGTATCTATAAAGTGACAGTCCCTTCACATCGAAGAGCTGTTGCGGTGTAGATTGAGTCTGTAATCGGGTTTGGAGCACTTTGGTTGAAGTTCATCATACCGCATTTACATTTCCGCTTTTACTTTCCTTGTACCAGAACCAAAGACTCTCGTTGGAGCAGGTTTTTATTTTATTGCTTTTACTTTATTTATTTCCTCGCTCTTATCATAGCCTACACGTTTTATAGGCTCACACTATTTACTTTTCTTGCTCTTATCATAGCCTACACGTTTATAGGCTCGCACTATTTACTTTTCTCGCTCTTATCATAGCCTACACGTTTTATAGGCTCGCATTTATTTCCATGTCTGCCTAATTTTATAAAGGTTAGAATGTAAGGATCGTCGTCACGATCATGTTCCAAATGTTATATCAATAGAAATACTATTGGGGATGTTTTAACCTTTAATTCAAGTTTGCTGTGTTTAAATGTTTATGGGTAAGATAGAAAGTCGTCCATACTTAAGATTAAACTTGATTAGTTTTTAACAAAACAAAAAGGGAGAAAGCGTTTGTTTGGTAAATTAGGAATCTTTGACATATTTTTAGAAAACGATTTTGAAACTTTTTTCGACGCGTTTTTGGGTTTGAAATCTGATTCTTGGCCAAAAGCCAAAAATCTATTTAAGTTAAAATTTCCAAGTTATAACCACTTTTCTACTAAGACAAGTAATTGATTTCTTAAAAATAGGTTTATTACTTTAACGCAATGCGCATTGTTCATATGTGACAAATGAACGGGTAGACTTAAAGATTAAACTCGGTTCTTATTACGCAAAAGCGACAAGTTCCCGTTAAATTGTTCCTTTCTATAAGTAGAAAATATTGCCCCATAAGTAATTCTATCATATATTACTGGAACATTGTCTGATATACGTGAATTACATTCGAACCTGTTACTTTTATCTGCACTTTTAATATCTATTTATATTCTTGCACTGCACTCACATCACACATTCTCATCTTCCTTAGATAAGCACCTTAAGAATAGAGTTGATAGATTGACGACTTGGTCTTTGTGGTTCGATAATCTTATATATTACTTCGATAGGCTGTGCACTTGCAGTTTAATTTTAGACTCTATAAACAAACCCATCATAGCCCCCCAAGCGTGAGGCCCTTTAGAGGCGATGCGCTTAAACCTACAATTTTTGTGAATTTTTAGAATAACCTTTGGCAAGTTGAACCAATCAAACTGATTAGACTCTGATGTTGTCAAATTATTGAAACTAACCAACCAACTGTTCTTAAAATACTTATGTTTGTCATCATAAAAAATGGGGAGATAGTTGGAACAAAATGTGTTCATGCTCATACTCCTTAGGTTTTAACGATAACAAAAGTACTTAAAGAGAAAAATGGTATACTAATTTTTGATGAAGTGTGCAAGTTCATTAAAGCTAGTTATTAAATTGGTTATGACTCAGTTAATTAGCTTATAAAGAAGGGGCAATTCAGATTCTATTGAAGCAGAATCTAATTTTCAAATAAAATCTCAGCGCGAAATCTGACTCAGCATCTGATATTTAAATTGCAGCTTCAAGCGCCTTGCTGGAAACATGTTGAAGCGGTAAAGCGGCAAGCAACAAAAGTTTTGGAAGTATTTATCCGGGAAATTATCGTGTCCACAGAGATTAGTGCCACTGAATTGCCGTTTGACAGATTCTTAGTTCTTGAGCTTGGATTAGAATGGTTAAAGCATAAAAACATAAAAGTAAATATTGACAGAAAAAAAATTCATTCTTTAGAGAGAAGAAACTTATCAAGCATGCATATAATATACTTATCACAAACTTAAACCTATCGACCAGTTATACTCAACCTACAACACTCATCATTATCATCAAGCATCACTCACACCCTAAGTCATTTATAACCCAAAGTAGAAATAACTACTATATCATCTCGGCAACGATCTCTCAGTCAATCTCAACAACATAGCAGACATCCATATCATTTGTACCGATGATCTCTCAACCGACACAACTAACACAGAAGCATTAGGCTTCGAAACCCATACAAATTATTAGCTCTAAATCTATCTCTAAAATTTATAAAATAATAGATATCCATCCCTAATCAAGATTTGTGAGGTATATGTCTATAACAACCAAAATCTAAATATAAATGCAAAAAGATTAAGGAAGACATCAATAATGATTTGTAAAGCAAATATATTATACAACATCATGATCAATACATATACATATGTTCAAAGCAAATATACAAACATACCCAAGAAAATAGAGTATACAAAGAGAAGATAAGAAGAAGAACCAAACATTTCTTGGTTTGTCAACACCAATCGATGAGAAATTCGACCTCCGATCATCAAGATGCAATCCATTTGATGTTTCTAAGACTCTCTCTACCAAACAATGAAGGTTGATGGAGTTGGGAACAAATACCCCAAAACCATAACCTAAAAATGTGTTTTTTGCCCCTTTTAACGAGTTTCTGTCCCAGGCGATTTCGCTTAGCGAGTTTAAGCTCGCTAGGCGATAGCAGGAAAAAACCAAATTTTGTTTTCGCCATAACTTGAGAACCGTAACTCCGAATTGCGCCCGGATCGAAGTGTTGGAAAGATTATTCAATGCTTTATCTAAAAATGACAACCAAATTGATGATTTTAATCATCCTTATTTTGAGCCTTTTTCTTTGATGAATTGGTAAATTTTGCATTCTTGAAGCTTAGCCTTTGGCCTTTATTACTCAATGCTCCAACCATGCATGAATACCTACAAAAAGACATAAAAACTATCAAACGATACATAAATGAATCAAAAACACAAATTATACACAATATGTACAAATCTAACTAAAACATGCGAATTCACACAAGTTGAGGAAAAAGAGACGATAAGTGCCGTAAAACTATATACATAAATAACTACAATCCAGCACTTACCAAAACACATGTAAAAATGTTCACTAACCATACTATGTGCCAAAGCAGTGTCATCTTACCACACCGTTGAGCCTTGTGATAAACCACTAGTGGTGTGATTTCCTCGGTCTACCACTTCATGCCTATGGACGCCTTACTTGAGAAAGACACAAAGGATAAAATGATTATTCAGAAGATGAAGATCCTCATCATACCAACTTCAACGCCTCTATCTTGGAAACCGCTTCTTCAGCAAAGACACTTGTGTAAGCAACTTCCAACGTCTTTTTTGGGTCCCTTTATATAAGGAGCTGAAGATTCAAATAGATGCACAATAACAAGAACAACAAGAAAAGCAACATACAACACGTATGTACCAAAACCTTCATGTTCTCTGAGCTATTGTATATAGTGGTTGTATTGCACATAAACTTGAGAGTTTCTTACACTTGTATATCTTATAAATCTCACGAAAGGTCTTTGTGTGCATTGGTATATCAAATACATCTTGTTGTAAATCCCAAAAAGTTTGTTTAGACTTTGTTTGAGCAAAGAAGTCATGTACTATTAGTTTGGATAGGAAAATCTCTTTCTAGTGTGATTGAACAAGGAAGTCCTGAACAATTGACTTAGGAAAGGAAGTTTCTTTCAGGTTGTTTGAGAAAAGAAGTCTTGGACAATGAGTTTGGGCAAGAAGTCTCTTTCTGGTGAGATTGAGCATGAAGTCTTGGACGGGTGTGTCTAAGCAAATTGTAATCATGTTTTGGTTATAGTGAAAAAGCTCTTGCGTGGCAAAGGGACTGGACTGCTCTCGCTATATAGGAACCCAGATGAATATTGTGTGTGATTTATTTATTGTTTCTTCACTTTAAATTATTCCGCAGCTGCATACTCAAGCTTAGAATCTGAACTTGGTCAGATTCAGAAGCTGCTATTTAAAAAGAGAATATTTATCAAACACACAATTCAATTCTCTTTCTTGTGTATTTTTTCACCTTCACAAAGTATTGATAATATGGACGAGTTCTTTCATAACTTTTCACCAATGAAGGAATAGTTAAGAAAGTACAAAAAACAGGCTTAATTGGTGCTCTTGTAACCTCTTGGGGCTTCACGCTTAATGGTTGTTGAAGCGGTAAAGCGGCAAGCAACAAAAGATTTGGAAATATTCATCCGGGAATTATCGTGTCCACAGAGATTGGTGAGAAGAACTGCCGTTCGACTATCTCGTGTTCTAAGTTTCATGATTTGGGTGCGGAAAGGTAAATGCAGGAAAAGTAAATAAAAGCAAATAAACAATCTCAATAGTCTAAGAGAAATAGTTATGGAATTGCATTTCGTTCTACCCGTCGAATACTTAAATCCAAAGATCTATCGCTCGACACTCACAATACGCATCAACATCACCGGGCATCACTCGAGATGCCACATCGGTGTCCATGTCTGCAACACCGACGAAAGCTCAACCGTACTATTCACATCAGCGATTTCTCCACCGACACAAACAACACGGAGGCATTAGGCTCGATACCCACTACGATTGTTAGTCCTGAATCCATGTCTGCAACCCAGAAACTAACAGTTATCATTCCTAATCAAGATCTATGGTGTCCATGTCTGCAACAACACAAATCCAGAGCATTTAAGCAAAAAGATCAAGAACAACAACAATGATGATTTGTAAAGCGAATATATAAACGATCCCAAGATCCACAAATATACATACAATAAGAGTAGAAACATACATACAACACCCACCATTGGAATGAAACAAAGGGAAGAGAGAAGATGAACCGGAAAGATCTCACCGGTACAATGAAATCGAGTCAGATCCATGATCAATCCACATGACGTCGCACCCAATGGTGTTTCCTAAGCCTCTAAACTACCAAAAAGGGATCAGAGCTCAACTTGTCAAGAAGAGGTGATAAAAAAAACTAAAAAATCTGTTATTAACTATTTATACAAAACTGAGTTTCGCAGTGGGCGCGACGCGCCCTGTATAAATTTACCAAACCGCCCTAGAGCGCGAAGCGCCCTAATCCGGCGCGACGCGCCCTAACTTCTGCCAGACTATGTTCTTCAAACTCAAAGAGGGCGCGACGCGCCCTACAGCGCGCGAAGCGCCCTGCACCAGAACAGCAGAATTATTTCCTCTTTGCTCTCGCAGCCGTGTCTTCGACACTTTATTCCTCCAGGCTCCAAAAACGCAAGAATACCTACAAAAATACAACAAAACTATCAAACGGTATAAAAGTGTATGAAAATACATCTATTCACAAAGTATACGTATTTACACAAAAACGGGGAATTATTCAAACGGTATTAACAAAAAGCATTGATAAGTGCCACTATTTACATCCACAAAATAACTACAATTTGGCACTTAACAATGGTGCTGAAAGCTCTGATGGTCAAAGGTGGAAGTCCATAAATATTGATTATGGAGCTGGACCCTTTGCTCATTAGCTTCTTCTTGTCACCTCCAATTTATCCTCTAGAAGTTTTTCCCTTCTAATCTCCACCAATTTTTCCTCTAAACTATATTTTCTCATTGGTTTATCGTTTTCATTACACACCTTGTAATTTTGACTGATTAATAGAGTGTTTATTTTAATTCTCAATTAATATTAGTAATTTTCAATCTTATCTTTCTAGTTTTTTATAAGATGATTTTCAATCTTATCTTAGGATCTTACTAGATATGGATTTGATTCATTTGTATCCTATGATAGATCTCAAACATTTAACAATTTTGTGGATTAATTTATGAGATTATTGTGCTTATTGATTTTTTTTTCTAAATCAAGTCTTAAACTCTTGGGGAGCTTGCAAACCTCACTCGGTATAATTAAGCTAAGAATATTTTGAATGTCTAAAACTCAGGGGGAGATTACAAACCTAATTATGATTTTTAGTTTATTATTTATGAAGTAAAAATTGTTCATCAAAATTCTTGTGTTTGTCATCATCAAAAAGGGGGAGATTGTTGGAACAAGTTTGGTTTTATATTCACAATTCTTAAGTTTTGATGATAACAAATTATAGAGAATAATTTTGTACACTAATAGTTTCATTAAGTGTTCAAAATCCTAAGATAATGAAAGCAAACTCTATACTCTGGACAAACCAGACTCTCGATTCTGGACAAAGCAGACTCTGGACTATGGACAAAGAAACTCTAGACTTCAACGTATTCTAAAACAAAGTTGAAATATGAAGAAGTGTTCATCTGACAGTTAATCATCTGGATAACCAAAATAACACCTCTACAGCAAACAATCCAGATTTACTCTGATAACTAAAGCCTCATTTTTACTAGACTCTGAAGCCTAATCTTCAAGGCTCTGAACTCCGATCAAACTTCAAATCTTCTCAAATACGAATTCAATGATTTAGAGAATAATAATTGAAATAATATTATTGCAGATAGTACATTCAAGCGGATAAATTAAATGTTCCTTAAAAAGGACAAATATGTTGGAATCCTTAAGGAATGTACTAACAACTGATCTCCATATTTTACAACTCAACCTCATATCATTATTATAGCTGTGAAACTGAAGAAGTTTCCAATTCCATCCTCCATTATTACTATTCATCATCTATTTAAAGAGGACAAGGAATTTTGAAAAATAGTGTGAACAATGAGAGAAACAATAATTACAACACTCATGACACTTAGAGTCATTTCTTGTATATTTACTTAAGTGTAAATTTTAAAATTCTCTCCTTTTTTTATCTGCTTGTTTAGAAGCATTCTTGTAAACACACACTCGTTGTATTTTAACTTCGGTTAAATTCCTTGAGAGACTAAGTTTGGTCTGTAGTCTCAAGAAGTCATTGGCAGTTCGTCTTTGAGTTTGTAATTTGATTGATTAGTGGATTAAGTCCTTGTGAGAAGACAAAATCACTTTGACGAGTGGGCTGAATTAGCTTAGTTAACTATGAACTAGTATAAAAATCATTGTGTAGTTTTATCACCGTTGTTCTTATTTTTGGTTTGCCAAAAATTTGTCATATCTGAAATCAATTCAAACCCCATTTCTTGTGTTTCTTGAATCTTCAATAAAAAGTAGTGTTTTCAACATCGACCCAAAAATATTTAAAAAGGTTAGTCTCATTAGGAATCGTCCTCCCTAGCTCTTATAGAGATCTATTCTTCCTTTCTACTACCATATTTTGTTGGGGAGTTTATAGAGTAGAAAAGGTATGTTAACTGATTCTCCTCGAACATAGGGTTATAAAATGATGTCAAGTTCGCTATTAGTGTTTTACAGCTCCATGCCAACTTGAAATGCTTCCACCCTGAATGATCTTCAAGACATAGTGAATCTAGACTCAAAACCTCCTCAGAAATAGGAAAAAATGGGAGAGGTGAAGACTTCCATGATGAATTCGACAAAATTTAAGGAAGAAGACAGTGAGTCAATGTCACTATCTCTTGACAAACTATTAGAAAAAATGAACTTCTCCCTCTCCATAAATTTCCTATTCACTTCTCCCATTCTATGTTTCAAAGCTTTCAAGCATCTATCCACATTCAAAATAGTTTGGGGTTCTATGGATTTTCCAAACACATCACTCCCCAATAAAAACCATAACTAGGAATAAATAAGAGAAAAAGGTTCGAGATACTACTTGCGATTGCTAATGAATAGTGAGCGAAAGAAGATAAACAAAGTTCTACAAAGAAAGTAGGTGAATTTTGTCTAAGAATAAAGACTAAACTAACTTGGAAAAGGAACACTCAATGTTTACTTAAAGGCGTGAATGACAAACATGAATGTGGTTACACTTAAGGCTAGTATCCTAGGAATGTAAAGTTAATGATAACCTAACTTCTATGTGATTCTTGAGGCAGTTGGTAATAATTAAGGCTAAGTAAAGTAAAATCCACAAGAAAAGTAGGAACATCAAGAGACATGAAGAGAATTCCTATAAGATCGGGCGCGACTTTAGATAACCCTTATGGAAAGACGAACATATATCTTCCACAGATCGAAAATATGTACAACTCGACTCCTCACATAAAGCATCTCGCCCTTCCCTGTCTCAAGCTTGATGGACTTCGTACAACTATCGATTCCTCATAAAAATCATCTTTCCCCCACAGGCCTCATGTTTGAGGGACTATGTACAAACTGATGCTTCATATAAATCATCTTGCCCCTACAAGCCTCGTGCTTTAGGGACTCTGTACAATCCAATTTCTCTTATAAAACATTTCGCCCCTACATGCTTCAAGGCATTTCATGGGGAATGACTGATTTGAAACAATATAAATGGGCCAAGTCAAACAGGCTGAACCCAAGCCGAATCATCCGATTGATGGTCGGTCCGAAACAAAAAATCAAAGGAGTTGATTTCTACTGATTGACCTCATGCAGATAAAGAGATATATGTTTATGACTCATTAATTGATCTTATGGAGAATGAGTTTGCGAGATTGTATATAAACTTACAATCTAAGAGGAAATGACAAATACATTCTTTTCATATAACTTATACTTAAAATAATATTGCGACTCTAACTTGCCTAACATTAGTAGAGTTATCAACTAATGTATCCGCATGTATATCGATAATGGCTCTTAATCCAACAACTCGAGATAGGAGTCTTGGCATATCATTTTTGAATCAAATCTGAGACTATAGAGAAAACTTATTTCATATGATCCACAAATCTACCATCTTTTTACTTTTTGATTCATCATGTTATTAACTTTAACTCATGATCATGGTGTATTTTTCAACTTGTTTAGAGAGATTAGAACTAATGTACAAATTTAATTATAGAATTTTCTTTTAAAGGGCTTATATTTAGAGAGACTGACAACTTATGCAAAATATAGATACCATATCACAAAACAAGATGTCTATTAAAACATTAATTTCCTACAAAAGATTAAGAAGACTATAAACACCATTATTTATAGACATAGCCAGTCCATTGATGATCAAATGAAAGTGGTACTATAGTTTATGAACCTTTTACTTTAACCAACATGCTACATACCTATTTGTACTATAGAATCATGCTTTTTGCTCCTTGAAAAATTCTCTTTTGAGTCCAGTACGACAGGGAACAACCACAACATGCAGCAATGAAAATCAGCAATAATGGAGTCCAAAAGCTGTCCTATATTTCCTTTAACAAAAATTAAAGCCACCATTTTTAAAAGAAGTCAGCTTTATAGATTCAAAAGAATATGCATTGCATTGCATGCATATATATTATCTCTTCTTAATTTAGAAAATAACGATGCATAGCGGTCCTAAATTTTTTGAGGCCTATGACAAAACGAACAGAGACATTATTAAACCACAATTTAACCGTAACCATATTTTCTGAGGCCCTATTTAACTTCAAAGTAATCCGTCTTACACGCCTTTCAAGACGGTTCTGACTATAAGATCAAATTAAGTCCATCCGTTGATTGATGAAAGGATGCAAAGGGTTAGCACCACCAACACCAAGGAAATCCCTAGTTTGTCCCCACACACTCTCTTCATTATGCATGCGTCGCCGTTTTGTCGGGGGCATTTGTGACAATTCACCTGAATAGTTACCTTCTCTCTCATGGCTTGTTGTGAGTACTGAGTTTGAATTATACACCCCACAAAATTTGTTCCTATGATCTTGATTTGGAGTATTGCATCCCAAAGGTCCTAAACCTCCAAGGAACAATGAGTCACTTGAAGATGCTCCAATTTGAGAAGCTTTTTGTAACAAAGCTGTTGCTGACATGTTTGCTGAGGATGTTTGAATATGAGATTGAGGTTGGTGTTGTGAGCTATATAAGGAAGGAACACTAACAAGATTGTTTGCACTTGCACTTACACTATCCTTATCAATGTTATTACTATTGACCAGTGGAAGTGAAACAGTGCTAGTTAACTCTTGGGAACCAATATTGGAGGATAGTTTGTTTCCATAAACCCAATTTGGATGATAATTAGAGTGTGGTAATGAATTTTCAAGTTGATGAATCTCATGCAAATTGTTGTTGTCATGAAAGACATCCGGAGATGATTGAGACATCCAAAGGGATAGACCTGATCTAGATGCTTGATCTGTGCATGAAATTGGCTTGAAAATTGAAGAAAAATGATTTGGGACAAGAGAATTTTGCATGATGTTGTTGTAACCTCCCATTGCTAGTAATGAGTTTGTTGATCCGTTTATTCTAGCTGTTTCTTCTGTTAAGGCTTCACAGAATGCCCTGTGAGTCACAAAACTATCCCTCCTGTTCCACCAAATTTTAATAAGAATATTAGAAAACAACTCTAATATAGGGTTGCGGTCGCAGATGCGGTTGCGTTCGGTTGCTGCGACACACATGGGGTCTATTGCAAACGGCTTAAAGTTAAGATGTTTTATTATATTTTAAGAAAAATAAGTTTTAGGGTTTGAAATTTTGATTTTTTGATGAAAATAACTTAATAAACATCTAACACCGCAATTGTGATTTGATGTAGTTGTGGAGAATAGTGCATTAACAATATTGCGGCCGTAACTGCAGTTTCGGAGCACAACTTAAAACCGAGCTACAAACAATTTGTAGATTATAAGATAACTTCAAAAAGGTAATAAAACTTGAATCGTTGCTTTCAGTTCTTTTCATTACTGAAATAATTATGAACCATTTTAGAACACTAAAGAAGTTACAAATTTGATTAATATATCTAATTATGATCAACAAGAAGAGATAAAAATTATATACCTTGAAAAGACAGTGCCACAGTCACATTTGTATTCTCTGGTACCACAAGTCTTTGAGTGTGCTTTCCAATCCGACTGAACAGCATAAAACTTTGAGCACTTTTCACACTTCCACTTCTTCTCACCGTGCTTCCTACAAAAGTGCTTCTTTATCCCAGTTAAGTCTCCTAAAGCCCTTGAAGGATGATTGTGCACACAAGTCTTCTCCGGACACACATACACTCTCTTCCTTATTTCTTTGTTTGTCCTTTGTTTCAGCTTCCACGGAAGGTTATGCCCGCGTCGATGAAGTTGAAGGTTTTGATCCCTTTGAAAACCCTTTAGACAAATTTCACAAACAAATCTGTTTGTTGCCATCAATGTTTTTGGTGATAAAGATATCACTTCAGCTTCAGGATCTGCATGTAAACATAATATAATCTATGAATCACAAACACATGTGTCTATAACAGACATATCAGACATGTCTTCAATATGAAGTGCATCAGACATGTCTTCAATCTGAAGCGTCGGTGTTATATAAAGTATATTAAAATCATTCACTTACCAGGATTTCCGGGGAGGTTTCTCTTCCTCTTTAAAATAGGAAGATTATCATTTGATGAACTTGTTGTGTTTTCATGAAATAAACCATTTGAAATTATTTCTCTATTGTCCATTTTTCTTCAATAAGTTTGATTCAAATTTTTGTAAGAATCTATAGAAAGACTAGGTAGTTATAGTTATAGCTTTCTTAAGTATATGGTTTCTATAACCCTAAACTATAAGAAATGATATATACTAGAAGATGGGATCTCTATGTCACTCTTCTTTTCTTTATTAATTTATTTATCATATGTTAGTGAATTTTATTATTATTTACTAGTAATACTTTTTAGGTGGAATAAAAAATGAAGTTGCTATGGGAGGCTGAAAAGCAAAAGAGGAGAAAGGAATTGGTGGGGTTAAGTCAGAGAGAAAAGAGGTGTATGATGACACATATGATGAGGTTGATTGCAAGAAAGTTGCTTCCATTTGGAATGATTATCTCATAATTTGTTGCCTTTTTCTCTTCCTAATTTTAAAATCATTTGTCATTCAAGTATTTTTTTAGTGGTTTTATGGATTTTTTTTTTCAATTTCAATATAACAAAAAAATGGTATGATATATTACTTACCATGCATAAACTAAGGTCTAAAAAATTAGGGTTACTCAAAAGAGTGTTATCACTAATTAATTTAATCAAAGCAAATGCTATTTGTCTTGTGAGTTGGAAAAAGAAGCAAATTCAAACACCTTTAATGTTTAATTCACACAAAAGGGAAAATCTATTGGGTTTTTACAGCATAATCTATCATAATATTATGAGTCTATCGATTCAGGTCATCCATTGTTTATACTCACGCATCCTATGTTTTATGTTTGGTGTACATGGTACACTATGGATAGATTTAAAGATTAAAAATATTTGAATTCAAAGATAAAATTATGTGTAAATTAGTTTGGATAACTCATCTAAGAATTTCAATCCATTTTAATTTAACGCAATTTAATTTAAATTGATTTTTCATATCGAAATTATAATTATAGCATTGATTTGATATCAAAATTATTAAAAATAATATTCAAAGCATTTAATTAAAATGGTAACTATCTCTTTCAAGTTAACATGAGGTTTTAAGTTCAAACTCATACAACTGTGTTAAATTTCTTGAGGGAGAATTTCCACTATAAAATAATATTATGTACAAAAATAAATTCAAGCATATCTAATAATTTTCTCTTGATTTGTAGTGTTTTGATTGATACGAGTTTATATTTGAACACCTCTACACTCTAAAGCATATAAAAATAATAATATTAATTATTATTATTATTTAAAAGGGCAGAAAGAAGAAAATTTATATTTTGATTACAATAATTTAAGTTTATAAAGATGAGTTTGGTGGCACAAGTGTCCATACTCATAAACAGTCAAGAAGGCAAATCCCAAATAGGAAAAAGCCAAAAAACATAGAAAAGAGAATAGTTAACATGTCTATGTTCAAAATTGACAAGTTTTCTTGCCTACTTGGACTAACTTTTAGTATTTTCTTATCATATCACATAAATAATGCAACCATTAGTCAAATATACTTAAATTTCAATATTAAACTATCCTATGATTATTACTCCTATTTCAAAGTAGTAATTTAGAAGAGTAAATGTGAACAAAGAAATGTTACATTTTACACTTGCATGTGTAAAAAGACAGCCAACTGACAAAGGCATCGAATTTTTGGAAATAAGAGTAGATGTCTACTTGTGGGCTGACTTTTCTAGAAAAATTGGTACAAACTCTTAATCATAATCTAATCATTTTTTACTTTCTAACATTGTTTAAAATAAAATTTTGGATTTTAGCTGTTGAACTCTTTAGAGGTTAGAATATTCTCATGACCCTCCAGCACATCCCCCAAAGGCTTCAACTTTCAAGGCTTTGTATAAGATTCCTATTTGAATTACACAAAATATATTGACCTTAATTGCCACAATCCTCTTATTTAATTATCTCTATTCTGTCATGGTAAACATTTCCTTTCTACTAGTTGAAAACATATTTGTTTAGAGAAAAGTAAATTGTTGTCACCAAGTATACATGTTATTATTATTATTATTATTTTTAGTATATATAATTGTTTGCATGTTCTATTTTTATTTACAAAACAAAATCAAAACAGCTCTATGTGTCTTTAACCCATCTAAATAGTTAGATCGGACTAACATTCATTTATTTTTTAGTTTTTATCACCGGTTTCCAACTCATTGAACTGTATAATTTGATTTAGAGATCATTTCTAACATAATTGGTTATAATCCTCTTCTAATTACAGTTGCGAGGATCAAATCAAACTTTTTATTATTTCTTTTGGCAAATTTATTTTAGGCTTAATACTCATTTTGGTCCTCTACCTATACACTATGGTTCAATTTGGTCCTTTACCTTTTAAAAGTTTCAAAGTGGTCCCAGACGTTACCAAAAAGTATGCACGTTGGTCTTTATCGTTTGGAACGTTAAATATATTCCAACGTGGCTGCTAGGTGTCATGGGTAGGGTAATAATATTGATGACCTGTCATTTTCACTAGCAAATAGGGTACCCTCAATATCCATGTTCCATTTTTCGTTCAGCAAGGTTAGAAGTTTTCTGAAGAGAAGTGTCGAAGACGAAGACTTGTGCGAAGACGAAGAGGAGTGTGCGAAGACGAAGAAGACGACTTATCATCACATTGGGAAGTAATATACGAAGGTCAGATTTCTTATTTCTTCAATCTCTTCTTCTTGTTTATAGGTTAGGGTTTATGTATCGTATGAAAATTAGGGTTTTTTTCCCCTTTTTCATTTTTCCTGTTTTACTGGATTTTCTGGTTTACGTTTTGTTAGAAATCAAGCTAAAACTACGTATTTTCATCTATTAGGTTGAAATGGATGAAATTTTGACCTTTAATGTGCACCATAGTGGTAGCTTTCTGGACTCAGAAAAAACGGTTTATGAGGGGGGCATGTGTGATAAACTAGTAGTAGATGCTGATAGGTGGTCTTACTTTGAATTGTTGGGTCTTTTGAAAGAGTTTGGTTATAGTGGAGTTTGTAGCATATACTACAATGACCCAACATTTGGGATGAACCTTCTCATAGATGATAAGGGTGCCTTGGATATAGCTGACCTCTTTAGGGTACATCTTAAAGTGGATATTTACATAGAACACCCCTTATCCCAACCAGAATTTGTTGATAGTCCTAATGTTGTTGAAGAAGCCATTGTTGAAGAACCTTTGAATGGGGTTGATACAGAAAACTATGATACAATTCAGGATATTATTAATGAAGTACTTAATGAGGGTGAGGGTGGGGGAGGGGTGAGTGCAGGTCAAGGAAACATGGACAATGAGGGTGATGGTGAGGCTGATAGAGGGGTGAGTGTAGGTCAAGGAAACATGGACAATGAGGGTGAGGGTGAGGCTGATGGAGGGGTGAGTGCAGGTCAAGGAAACATGGACAATGAGGGTGTTGAGGTCCTAAATGCAAATGAAGAAGTCCTGAACAATCTGATTGATGAGGTTATGATTGCAAGTGAGGAATTGTTGAATAATGAGGAGACTGAAGCAGATAATGCAGGTGTGAATGCTAGTGAGGATGACTCTGATGATAGTGAGGATGAGACATATAATTGTGATAGTGCTATGGAGGTTGATTTTAGTGACTCTGATGCTAGTATGGATTATTCTGATGAGGATCTTGCCAATCTTATGGAAGGAGCAACAAGAAAAAATAAGAAGCCTATGGATGGAGTTAATGGTGGTGATGACAAAGAGTTGAACAATGATAGTGAGGAATTAGATAGTGGGTGTGATAGTGATTCTGAGGAGTCTGATTGTGAGGATAGTGGTAACTAAGAAAGAAGAAGTATCCTACTTTCAAGTTATTAAAAGACATGTCTCAATATAAATGGGAATTGGGAACTTTTTTTAACTCAAAAAATGATTTTAAAGAAGCTATTAGAACCTATTCTGTTCAAACTGGTAGAGCTCTTAAGTTTGTAAAAAATGACAAGCTGAGAGTGAAGGTTGAATGTAAAGAAGGCTGCAAATGGGAGGCTTATTGTGGGAAGTTGCCTAATGAGGAGACTTGGCAAATTAGAAAACTTGTTGATACACACACTTGTTCTAGAGAATTCAATGTACCACTGATGTCTACTAAATGGCTTAGCACAAGGTTACAAAATTCATTGAAATCTAATCCTAAGTTGAAAGTTAAAGACATTAAGGAAAAGGCTATAAAGAAATGGAATGTGGGGGTTTGTAAGACAAAGGCAATTAGGGCCAGAAGTTTAGCTAGGGATATGGTTGATGGTTCATTTATAGGAGATTACACAAGGTTATATGATTACTGTCATGAGATACTAAGGACAAATCCTGGTTCTACTGTCAAGCTAAGTGTCACACCAGTTCAAGAGGGTGCTGAAGATACAAGGCCTTTTTTCAAGAGGTTATATGTATGCTATGCTGCTTATAAGCAAAGTTTCAAGCTGTGTAGGCCTATTATTGGTCTTGATGGCTGCTTTCTAAAAGGATTATGTGGAGGTCAGATCTTAGCAGCTATTGGGACTGATCCAAATGATCAGATGTTACCTATTGCATTTGCTGTTGTAGAAGGGGAAACAAAGGACAGTTGGTTATGTTTCTTGCAACTACTCATTGATGACCTAGGTGGCAGAGAAGATGTAGAACCTACACATTCATTTCTGACCAGCAAAAGGTACCATTCTATAATTAATCTATTTTTTAATTTGTATTCACATTTATGAGGTTATATTTATGCTGTTCTTTATGTTATAGGGTCTACTTCCTGCCATGGATTCCAAATGTGGAACAAAGGTTCTGTGTTAGGCACTTATGCAATAACTTTAGAAAAAAGTTCCCAGGAAAAATGTTGAAGGAGATAATCTGGAGAGCAGCTAGGGCAACTTACCCACAAGCATGGGAAAAGGAGATGAGAGGTATGAGGCAGATAAATGAAGAGGCATACAAGCATATGATGCAGACTCCACCTAGATTTTGGAGTAAGTCTTATTTTAGGACTACTTCAAAGTCTGATACTGTGTTGAACAATATGTCTGAAACCTTCAACAGTGTCATTGTGGAATCTAGAGGTAAGCCAATTGTGACAATGCTAGAAGAAATTAGGGGCTACATAATGGAGAAATGGGCAACAAATAAGGTGAAATTCCCTAACTTAAGTGATGAAGATGTATTGCCAAACATAAAGAAAAAAGTGGAGAGAACAAGTTCCTATACAAATTCATGGATTGTTAGGTATCTTTTGTTATTCATTGATTCCCTAACAAGTTCTAATTATGTATATTCTGTTGTATTGTTCTGTTATTCATTTTCTGTTGTATTTTCTGTACATAGGATGTCAGCTGAATACATTTATGAGGTTAGGAACATTGAGAACCCAGGTGACATTTTTTCTGTCAACCTAAAGGAATACAACTGCATGTGTAGAAAGTGGCAACTAACAGGGCTTCCTTGTGTGCATGCTATTGCTGCATTGAAGAGCAGAGGTTTACATATTGAAGACTTCATTTCTGACATTTATAAAAAGGCTAGGTATATGTCTGTTTATGAGCCTATAATTTATCCAGTAAATGGAACAAATTTATGGGTCAGAACAGAGTTCCCAGATGTCCAGCCACCAAAGTACAAGAAAATGCCTGGAAGGCCTAAGAAGAGGAGGAATCGTGAGGCTGGTGAAATTGATGGGACATATAGGAAAATGAGGAAGACAAGTATGATAATGAGGTGCACAAGGTGTAGGCAAATTGGGCACAACAAATCCACCTGCAAGATGACTCAACCACCACAAACATCACAACCAACACAAGGGTCTCAACCAAGACAAGCTTCAAGGACACAAGGATCACAACCAACACAAGGGTCTCAACCAAGACAAGCTTCAAGGACACAAGGATCTCAATCAAGACAAACTTCAATGACACAAGGATCTCAACTAATCCAAGCTTCAAGGGCACCACCTACACTAGGGACTCATAAAAAGATGCCAACAGCTAGGCCACACAAGATACCATTTAGGAAACCAGCACATGTGGGTCCAACAACAAGGCTTAGTGCATCTCAAAATGTAGTTGGTCCTACCACTAGGAGGACCACTCCTACAAAAAGAAACAATACTAAGAAGGGCATTTAGTTTGTTAGGGTCTGTTAACTATATTTTGGGTTGAATTAATGTAATGTTTGACTAGTATATTTTGGTTCTGTCTAGTATACTTTGAACATATTTTGGGTTGTTTGAAAGACATGTTCTAAATTATTGTGTTCTAATATATTTTGGGTTGTTCTGTTTTGAACATATTTGAGATGCACCTATTTTGGGTTGTTTAAATGTCATGTTCTAACATATTGTGTTCTAATATATTTTGGGTTGTTCTGTTTTGAACATCTTTTAGATGCACATATTTTGGATAGTTTTAATGTCATGTTCTAATGAGCATATTTCCTGGTACTTCTGTTTTGAGTACCTCATAAACATCTTGCAAAATACTTGAGTCTAATAACATATTGCAAAATACATGTCTCAAAATACTGTCTCAAAATACATTTCAAAACATTAATAACATTACAATTATTTCTAGCAAGATACTATGTTTACAAGCAACACATCTTGCAAACTACATGTCTCAAAACAATTCAAGACAAAACAGTTCCAAAATACATTAGAACACATAACTAGACCATCTTAATTACAAGAACAAAAAACATGAAACAGACAAAACAATTCCAAATGCTCTTCCATTTCTTTGTCTTCTCAATTAGCTCCCCCAATTCCAATGTTTTCAACTTCAAATCTTCTGTCTCTTTCCTGACAGCATCCATCTCTTGGCTCAGCACCTGAATCTTCCATTCATGCTTCATCAAGGTTTCTTCCTTCTCATCTCTACATTCTTCATGGAACCATTCGAAAAAACCACACCCAGAATTGGAATGCCCCTATGACGATATTGGGAACGATGGTTATGGTTACAGAAAAAAAGACACTTCAGAACAATAATAGAACTCGTAGTACCTTAAAATGCTTGCATCCCCAGAATAGCTTTCCATAGTTGTTAACGGTTTTCGCCCTACGCAGTATTGCTTCGTCTCATCACGCGCATAGAAGCTTCGCAAACCCTGTGTAAACTTGCGAATCAATCACATTTCTGGATGTTGAGGATGAAATGCGACCAGAACTCATGCTTTCTTGTGCAATTTTGTAGTCAATTTGTAACAAGATTGAGTTACAGGATTTTAGGTTAGAGGATTTGGGATTTTTTGAAAATTGCAGTAAGAACCCAAATTATAATAGAGATGATGAACAGTGATTGATCCATCTCACGTGCCATGTCATCAAATGTTAACACCGTTTGAAGCATTTTAACGATAAAGACCAACGTGCATACTTTTTGGTAACGTATGGGACCACTTTGAAACTTTTAAAAGGTAAAGGACCAAATTGGACTCTAATGTATAGGTAGAGGACCAATTTAAATATTAAGCCTTTATTTTATAACTATGCATATACAATTTAATTTCTACCTTATAAATGAGTGTCACGCAAATGATTGATGCATGATGTGAGTGAATGTTATCTGTGTTAAAAAATCTAATAATAAATAAAAATATGTATATGTTTAAATTCTAAACAATAGCAGTTTGAGAATTAGTATCAATAAGCTTACATTATTATGATAATTTTTTGTGAAGTAGAATATTAATTCGAATTCATCCTTTAAAAGTGAACAAATAATATGTTGCTGATTCGAATCTGCATCTTTATATTTGGTGTTTTTCACCGTTATCAACAAAACTGAGTTAACGGAACTATAATGATAATCTTTTAAAGTCTAATTAATAATCAAATTTTCAACCAGTATCTTAAAGCTTAATGATTACATTGGTATTATTTCTATCTCTCAAAAATAAAATTGGAATAATTGCCCAAGAGTAGAACAGATATTAGATTGGTGATTTCATTGTACAGAACCCACATGCTTTTTTGTTACCAAAAGCTGGAGAACGTGTCTTTTAACAATGAGCAACTAATAATGTTATATTTTAAAAAATTATTATGCTACTTCCATTTTTCTTTTATTTTTTGGTTTACAAAATACACGATATATGCTGCAAGATCTTGCTGAATTTTGCCAACCCAACTTTAGGGACAAAAAGAAAAACAGCACTTGACATGGATATTCCCTTTTGGATTTGCAATTTGTACTTTACTTTTGCAAAGAATATATATATGACTTATTTATAGTCTTTGTTACGAAATACAATAATATATTATTTTAAGATTTTTTTTATGGGTAGAACAAAAAATAATAATAATAATTTCATATTAAAGCTAGAATTGATGTTGATTGATATTATAATTAGAATTAATTTAAAACTTTGATAATTTTATTTTACAACCTTGAGGACAAAGTTGGTTTTGAAGGGGTATGTAGTGATAAAAAGTAGAATTATATTATTCAAGTTAGTTTATTAGTAGTAATCTTATTATATTTTAGTTGGGCTTTTCAATTATCATTTAGGTGGGCTTTTAATGTTTAGATCTTTTTAGTCACATTATATAATGTAATGTCTTTGACACATTTGAGATATCAATGAAAAGAAATCAAGTTTATTTTCTTAGTTAGTTTTTATTGTCTCTTTTATTTTACATCTTTCTTTAGTTTTGTTAGGATTCTTAACCTAGCATCCTAACATTGATACTATAGTGCGGATTAACACTCAAACGCCTAAGTCAGTTATAGAGTCTAAGATGAGTGCAGTGAAATATGAAGATAAAAAATTGTACCTTAAATCTCACATGTGCTAACTGTGTACGTTGGATAATCTCAATTGGGTTGTCCATGGTTGTACCCTTGCATTGGGCCTTTCGTCGGTTCATAATAGTTGCCACCAAGGCTTGCCAAGTGTGTACTAGCTGGAAAGTCTTTCAAACTATTTACCGACGTCTGACCATAGTAAGAAGTGGAAGGTCATGAGGCACTTACATAGGTAACGAGGAACGAGTGTTTTACATGTTTTCACATTATTGAGATATTTTGCTATTCCCCCTAACGTGTGGCTCTAGACCTGCATGTTAGGGCGTGGATTCCCCACCTAGGTTACTCAAGTGCATCTAAATTACTTATATTTCCAAGGAGCGGCTGATCCATCACTCTTAAATCTTCTCTCTACTTTTGATCTAGATTTCTGGTTTGTTGTTTATGTCATTATAAAAGGTTGGTCTCTTTTTCAAACATCTCCTTTTGTTTCTTTTATCATTCGGAATTTACTACTCTCTTTTGAGTCCATTCTTATAATCGTGTGTTCAGACAAATTTAGCCATTCGAAGTCTCTTCGTCACGGGTTATTCTTTTCCTCGTGTCGTCTCTTCTCAAGGTATGTCTTCATCTTCCTTTTATACACCGTTATGGCTAACCTAAGGAATATACTTATAGACATGGCCATTGGACACGACAACGATGAGTTTTTATCAAATTCTACATTTGAGAACCCAAAACTCATAGACATTTTCTACGAGGTGGGTTCTCTCATTCCTAACCAGAATGCCCCTAGTGTTAGCTTTGGGCCATGGTTTGACTATTTGGTAAAGAGGACAATTCTTCGATGAGGGATGTTTCCGCCTGCGCCGCCTCTCACACCCGTGTCGAATTTAATTTGGGTATTACTTTATCTAAGATGGAGGAGTGTCGAATTTAATTTGATAAACTAGATTATTCAATGAGGGCAAATTAAATGGAAAATATCTAAAACCTCATATCAAGAGATCTCAAGCAGTGTTAACGTAAAAAAGAAGTTACTGGCAAAAGCTTGTAGAAAATGAGCAATCTCCTATTTTAGTTAGTGAGTGATCTTATGTAAAAGCAAATGGAAGACTAACCACTCTGAGATCCGTGTTTGTGGAAAGAAAACTAACCACTTTAATCCACCATTGAGAAGGAAGATCGGCCGCTTCACACTCAATAATATATTGAAGAAAAGACGCAAACGCTCACATTCATCGTCTTGTATTATTTGGTTGAAGATCAACCATCAATTCCTTGTACAAGGGGGTTCGTGAGTCTTTCTTACTAAAAGGTCTAAACTATTATTGGAAACTCTCAAGATCAGTTCTTGGCGACACAACTAACTCGCTTTTTTACCGGACCTGTATAATTCTTTGTGTTCTTCTTATTCCCTTAAACTCTTTAAATTCCATAATTTATTTTCTGCTATTTACTTTCCGCTGCCTAAGTTTTTCAAACTCTATTTTTAATGTGAAAAAGTTTCCAAAACCATTTTTTTTCAAACCACACAATTCACCCCCTCTTGTGTGTGAAGTCTCAAGTCTAACAAGTGGCATCAGAGCCTCACTCATGTTTAATGATTAATCGTCCCAGGAGGAAGATGACTTTCGACACAAGATCTTTTCAAATACACCACCACTTTTTTGAAAATAGTAGTTTTTCCATTTGGCAAACCAGATTCAAAAAATTTCTTCAAATTTTAAATCATAAATTGTGGAAAACAAGCGCTAATGGTCCGTTTACCTTACTCATCAAATAAATGATGAAGTAGTGGAAAAATATTATTCTCTTTGGACCGAAGAAGAAATGAGAAAGATAGATATAGATCCTAAAGCTAAGAATTTTATAATAATGTCTTTATATGATAGTAAACTTTTAGATGTTTGCCATTGTAAAACCGCCAAGAAAATGTGGGATACTCTACAAAAGATATATGGAGTTTCTCCAAGTATCAAACAAGAGAAGATGAACACACGAGGCAAAGTAGATATTAGTCAAGAATGTTTTTCTAATTTTAAAAATATAGGAAGTTTTGTTAAAAACTGTTTTACTAACAAATATCTGAGAATTAAGAAAAAGATAAAGGAGCTAATTCAACAACTTTAAGACGAATAAATCCAAATTGAAGCATCACCATCCTCATCTTGCTCTTATCATACAACTCTAGTTCAATACCTCGAAAGAATATACTCGGTATTTGAACGATCTTCGGAAAATTCAACATCAGATGAAGGATCCTCTTGTTCAAATATCGACAAAGAAGATGAAGAAATTTTTTCAATAGTTGAACAAAGAAGAGGAGGAGAAACATCAACCTCACAGAGAAATATGAAAGGATTGTCTTCCAATGAAGAATATAGAATTTACTCAAAGGCATCCAACGAGAGAGATACATTTTCAAGGTTGGAAAAACTAGATCGCATAGAAGAGAAGTTTTCGGTATATAAATGCACTCAATCTAAAAGTAATAACCTTATATCTTTCTATGACTAATGCATCTGAGCTCAAGAAGATGATATGGGCACCAAAGGTGAAACATTAAGTGTTTTGCAGGTATACTTTGCAACTTGAAGCTTTAAAGATTATTTGAGAAAGTTAGACAAAGCATCAGTATACTATAGAAGCATACAAAGATTTATAAAAGTCTCTGATCTCAAAAACCAAAGAGGTGGCAAATGTCAAAAGTTGTGATCAAAGCAAGATATTTGAGAATATCTCACATTGATGATCTAAAATGATCAATTGAATGAATAAGTCTGTAATGGACTTATCCATACAGTGGATTTACCAATTCTAGCATCCAATGATGCTTGGAGAAGGATACACCATGTGATGTCTTCCCTTTTGGGAAATATTTATCAATACTTTTTTGATAAGGGAGGTAAAATTATTTTAAGGTTGAAATGACCAGGAAAATCTGATTAAACCCTTAAAATAATAATTTTAATTATTTACTCATTTAAAATAAATTATGTCTAACCCATAAAATGAGTATTTTTAATATTCTATAGCAAAAAGGTGCAAATGATGACAGATAGGGGCGCATGAGAATCGAGAATCCAACACAAAGCCCATTGAGCACTAAGAAAGTTGAACCATGAAAGAAATAATCGATTGACACATATTTTTAACTGATTAGAAAATCTTGGAGGACTTATTTTCAATTAAAATCCAAGCTTGTCTTGCGCGTCATGTAAATCAAATCTCATCATTTATGAAGGTTTCACTAAATCTTGAAGAAATTACAAATATAATCGATTATAGCCACTAGCTAATCGATTAGGAAAGCCAAAAAGGAAAGATTTTGATTTTATTTTCCATCACCACAATTTTCACTTAATACTTTCCTAGAATACACGCTCAAATCCTTAGAAGGCATGCTATAAATAGGTAAACCCATTTTCATTTCTCTTCCATCTCATATTTTCTCTACATCTCTTCTTGTGAGTTCTTCTTTTGTCATAAGTGCCACTATGACCTCCCCTTAGTCAAGACCCTGAATACCACCATAAAAAAGATTTATAAAAAATTCTCAAGCTTCTTTGTTGGACATCTAATCAACAAATATGCAGCAGTGGACACCGCTTCTCCCCCATAACTCTTTCAACAAGCTCTTCTCGTTCAACATGCTTCTAACCATATTCATGATTGATTGGTTCTTCCTTTTGGCAACACCATTTTGCTGCAATATATATAGGGTGGTATTACCTCATGTACTATGCCCTATTGATCATAAAACCTCCCAAAGTAATTTGAGACATATTCGCCTCCACCATCCGTTTTGAGAACATTGAGCTTATGACCGCTTTGTATCTCAACCATGGACTTGAATTTCTTAAAAACTTAAAATACCTCATCCTTTCTCTTGATTATGTATGTCCAGGGCTTTTTATCATGACCATCAATGAATGTGGCAAAATATCTATTGCCACCAATCAAATCATTTTGCATCGGTCTATACACATCCTAATACACCACCTCAAGGTGTTGCTTGGCTCTACAACCTTTCTTCCCTGTCATATGCATTGAACTTTCGGAGTCCAAATACCATTGGTTGTTGCACTGCAATGCTTCTTTCAAAGTCACCATTGCATTTTCTTCAACATGTTACCGGTTATAGCATTTACGTAACAAACTACATCATGGTTTTGCAGCATTCTTCAAACTACTATTGTTGTTGTCTCGCAGCTTATTGCTGCTGTATCCCTCCTTTGTGATCATAACCAAAAATGTGTTCTCATGATCAAACTCTTGCCTTGCAACTCTAGCTTCATCTTGTTGAGGTTCTTTCTTGTTAGAATTTCACTCTCTTGCAAAATGGCCAAGCTAGTGACAATTAAAGCAATGCACGTTACTCTTGTCAACCATTCTTCTTCCACCTCTACCTCTTAGATTGTCTCCTCTAGAGTTGTTTGATTTAACAGCCCTGCTGCCATTGTTTTAACCCTTTGGGGATGTTGAATTCTTGGAATTTTAGGACTCTCTTCCACCAAAATTCTGAAATTTCCCTCTATCTTTGTTCACGGGCCACTTTCCCCTCGCTTTCATGTTTCTCTCATTGAAACGAGCTTGCAAAGAGATCTCTGTTTTTGCTTTAACAACATTCACCTCCATTCTATGCTCATGTGCCTCAAGACAACTTTGTAGCTCCTCTTTGGTCATCGTCGCAAGATCCTTCGATTCCTCAACTACTACGACCATGTTTTCGAATCTTGCCGTCAAAGAGCACAATATTTTTTCGACAACATATTGATGTATGATTGTTTCTCCACATGCTTTCACTTGGTTCACCAACTAAGTAATTCTCTTTGTGAAGTGTGGATTATTTCAATCTCCTCCATTTGAATCAACTCAAGTTGACGTTAGTGAGTTTTTAACCTCACAAATTTCGCCTTGTCAGCCTTGCGCATTCCTTCTCCAAAATTTCCTACGCTTGCTTCGATGATTTACATTCACTAAATTTCTCGAAATTATTTGTATCTACGCATTGATGGATTAAAAACAATGCCTTGAAATATTTCTTCTTTTTAGCATCTTATGCGATGTTTGTTGTGCATCTTTTACACCTTCAACAAGAGGATTCACACTGTTCTTGATCGCACCAAAAACATTTTGGTAGCCAAACAACAACTTCATTTGCTTGCACCATTTGTCTCAATTCTTCGCATCAAAGATGAGTAAGTTTGCATGGATTCTTTCATTAGAGACAGAATTCGTGTTGCACATTTGATGTTTGATGGATCGAATCAAGCTCTTGATGCCAAATGTTAGAATTTTGAATCATAAGGTTGGTGAAAATTGAATAATTGAGTGTGGACAGGAAGAGAGTGGGAGAGAGAATTAGAGAGAGTATAATTGAGAGTAAAAATGTGCATTCAACATTGTCATTGATACTTCAAAGGTATATACACAAGTAGAATTGATTGGGATACTAGCACCTAAATGAAAAATATTAAAATTGTCTTCCTGTAATCGGTTACCGTTTTGTTGATAATCAATTATAGGTATTTTAAAATAAATTTTTAACATAGTGGTAACCGCTTACCAAAACATAATAACTGATTACAACTGTTCTACAAAACAATTTCTAATATAGTAGTAAACAGTTACCAAAACGTAATAGCCGTTACAACACTTGAATTATTTGATTTTCATAATAAATATTTTAAAACTTTTGATTTTTTACAATTTTGAATGAAAATGTAGTGTTTATTAAACCAATTATTTGATAGCTCTTAATAAATTATATGAAAATATCCTCCTTATTTAACAAAATTATAGTAAAAGCAAAACTAGCCACTATATATTGTCCCAAACTTTTCAGATGAATAAAGTATGATTATATAAAGGATACAATGCTACTAATCGGGTGGCCTCCTCGGTGTCATGAAGCTCTTTTTGCCTAAAATTGATGATAAAATTATTAACCAAATGATTGGTCTCTTCCTAGTGATGATATTGTTCAAACCATTACACTTTCATGTGAGTCATATTTTATAAAGGAAATTAAACCCACATTTCTTATAAGATATATTAAAATGAAACTAACATTTTATCTAATTATAAATTATGTGTTTATTTCTTCTAAACTTACCTATATCAATCAAAACTTTTAGTAACAATAAAAAACATACAAATGATATTTATTTATGGTTTTTGTATTTCGCTAAAAATTTCTGATAATATATATAAGTTTAGAGAATATTAATGTATATTTTAGAAATAGAAGAAGTGTCGATGTCAATTTAACACACTTCGGAAGTTGTGAATATAATTTTTCTTATTTGATATTGATCTTTTTAAATAAATAATTTACATATCTTCAAATAGACTAATGAAAATATACTTTATTAATATTTTAATATAATATTTCAAAGAATATTATTATTAACAGAATATTATTAATCATTTGAGCTCAACCACTTAATTATACTTTAATTTCTCTAAATTGAATTTTTTATTTAAAGAAGGCCAATTTAATTCACATGCACTTATAATGCTAAGAATTTTTACATCACCAATTAACCCCAAATGTTTGATTATTATAAAAAATAAATTAATTTCAATCCTTGAATGAAAGTCCTTAAATTTGTTTATGTCAAAAAGAAAAATTAACTGATTGTCCTCAAGAGATTATTTCTGCTTTTCAATCTGATTTATTAGGGGTCTTCTTCTTTCGTGTGATTATTTTGTAGTTCTTTCTTTTTTTGGTTTTTTAGTCCTCCCTTCAATAAAAAAAAAAAAAAAACTTAACCTCTCGTGTGATTATGTTGCTTGTAGTGTCTTCTGACTTTTCTTTTAATGAATGTTATTTTCTATAAAAAAAAAAGCCCATATATGTTTGATTATTAAAAAAACTTAATTTCATTTTTCTTTCGAAATAATATTGTGCTCTTTATCTTTGGGATTCTGGTGGGAGCTTGGAGCCCAAACTTCTTTGTAGTTTCCTTGTTCTCCTTACGTTTCTTGACAATGAAGAGAACCTTTGATACCCTTTTCATTATTCATATTTTTTATAACTTGTTTATCCCTTGTGCACTATTTCTTTATTGTATATAATATTCATTTGTCATTAAAATTTTAAAAATAATTTTTATAAATATTTATGATTAATTCATGGTGTAAATTGTATTACAAATACATTATATATTAATTAATTTTAAAGACTAAAGTAAATAATTAATATTTAGATATGAATTAATAAATTAATAACAGTTAATATAACATACACATAGAATAAATCATGAGTTTGTTTACATAAACAAATCATGTTTATTTTATTTAATTTTAAAAAATTGAATGTGGCTTTTTTAATTTTTTTTTTTAAATTAAGACTACACTAATAGTTATTGAATTAGATAATTTAAGGTTAAAGGTAAAGTCTTACCAGCTCCTCAAATTTGATTATTTTATAGACCAAATACTTTCTTCAGTCCTTTATGTTTGGCATTAGTAGTGATTTGGTTATTTTTTAATTATTATTTTTTTAAATTATCCTTTAAGTCACTTAAACATAATCTTTTAAGTTAAATATTAGTAACAAAAATATTCTTATAAGTTATTACTGTGTTGTAAATGGTTACCATTTTTTCAAGAAAATATAAATAAAGGATTGTTTTGAAATAAAAAAAAAACGATACAAAAGACAAATATAAAGGACCACGTGAAGAATTTGGTATTTTAAAATAATTATTTCATTAAGAAATTGAGTTTCTATCGTATACTTTAAAATAAAATTAAAATAATTTTACAATAAATTAGTTGATCAATATTCATTTCAAATCAGTGTGATCCTTTTCTTTAAGTGTTGTGTTGGTAATAGTAATTTTGATGATAAACTCTAGTGCGACTGGTCTTGTAATGTGTCTAATGATAGGGTGTACATCCAGAAACTACGATGATCAAGTCAGCGACAGTCGTAAGTGTGAGGTTTATATTTGAACAATATGTACTCCAATTTGGTCAATAATCTTTTATAGTAAGATGGTACGATTTTGAGGTACTAGAACCTTCTACTAGTCACATTTGTCAAGAAAAACTAATGTTAGAACATCCAATATAGTAAAATATAACAACCTCTAATGATCACTTATAGGGGTGATCAAAACCAAACCAACCCAATAAAAAAACGCAAACCAAACCAAATCAAACCGAAACCGCAAAAAACCGCATTTGGTTCGGATTAGTTTGGGTCATCTTTTAACAAAACCGTATGGTTCGGTTTGGTTTGCGGTTTGTATTTTAAAAACCGAACCAAACCGAATCAAACCGCATTATGTTACAACCTAACTTTTACTTAACTCACATTCAACCCAAACTTAAATCTATAATACCTTAACCTTATGTTACGAACAATTTTCTCATCCTTACACATGATTTTAGTCCCGATCTTCTCAAATCTCTAATAGCATTATCGCGTCTTCTTTGCCACATACATCTTCCCTCTTTTTCTATAATCTATACTCTCTTGTATTCTTTCTTTTTCACCTTCTCATTTTTAGACAAATGTTCCCTATTTCAGTTTCGTTTTTATCGCACATCTTCTTCTCTAATCTCTCAACTCTTTTGTTTTTTCTTTTTCACCTTCACTAATCTCTCGTATCTTCTATTTTTTTGTTTCATTCTAATAATTTTTATATTGTTTTATACTATTATTTTATGTTTATTATTCCACTTTTGTCTAATTTAATTTTTACATATTAAATAGAAAGTTATTGTCAAAATATGACGGGTTTTGTTGTTATTTAATAGTGTATGAATGTCTCAATACAAAGTTATGTTATCATCTATATGTATATGAATGGTTCAATAAAATATTTTTAAAAAACCGAACCAACCGCACCGAACCAAACCGCATTAGGTTGATTTGGTTTGGTTCGGATTTTTTTTAAAAGCCAACCGAACCAAATCAAACCGCACGATTTTTTCTCTTACGGTTCGGATGACTTTTTTCGTCAAAACCGCCCAAACCGCACCGCGATCACCCCTAATCACTTAGCTCTAATCAAATTTACCAATAAGGCAATACCATCTCAAAGTTTTGAATTAATATAACATTATTTGTGAACAACTTCCTCGATAAACTGACATTAGTGAATCTACTTGTGCATCTGATTTGATTGTCCTTTGGTAAATGGTTTTCCTAGATCTTGTAGGATACTAGGGTGTGACCACCCTAAAGATCCAAAGTTCTAAGTCTTTCTTCTAGTATGGATGCCATAAGTTATCTCAAACACTACAAGAAAATGCGCTTTAGCTTTAAATATTTAGCGTCGATCTCAACTCGAATGCTAGTAGCGTCGACTTTACGTCATCCTAACGGACGCTAATGCATTTATTCATTTAATTTTTATTTTTTTCAAATGACTTTAATATTAGCGCCTGTGTGAGCCGACACTAACATCTTCCATTATATTTTTAAATTTTTATTTATTAAATATTAGATTTGTCTTAACCGACACGAATTTTTTTCCTAACTAAAATTATTTATTTATTAAATGTTAGTGTCGATTAGAGCCGACTCTAATGTCATCTTCCCACGAATAATTTTTGTTTTATATTTATTCATTAAAATTTTATATATTTAATGTTGGATTTATATATTAAATTTATTAAATATTCCCCAAAAAATTTCATCCCCCCTTATTTTTTCGTTTCCCTCTTCTTTAGAGAAAAAAAATTAAAACAAACAAAACTCATGTAGAATCTTGTCTTCTCCCTTTCTACTGAAAATCCTAGAAAATAAATTGCTCTCATCACTGTCAAATCTTCTCTCATTCTTTGAAAATTTTGATCTTAAATCTTGTAACTTTCTTTTTCACCATGAAAATGTGAATTTATTCTCATTGCGATGAAACATTAACAACCTTCATCTTCTTCTCACATTGGTTTCACTTTCTTTCTCTACATTCCTGCTTTCTCCCTCAACTACCTTCTTTCTCTGACTTGCAAAATTGCATACACTACTAGAAATACTCAATTTACCTGCGGAATTTCCTGCGGAAAATATTCCGCAGGAATACCTGCGGATTTTCCTGGGAATTTCATCCTAAAATAAAGTTTTCTGCGGATAAAAAATTGGCAGAAAATTTCGCAGGAATACCTGCGGAATTTTCTGCGGAACTTATATTTCAAAGAAATTATCTCACTACACTATAAAATCCGCAGGTAATTCCGCAGGAAAATTTCCTGCGGATTTTGCTGCGAATATCTATTTTAATTATTATTTTTTTATTTTACTAATTTTTTTATGGTATTTTTTATTTAGTTTAATTTTAATTTTTAATCCTTATTTTTTCTATGTTAGTAATTATTTTTATAATGTATTTGAATCAATTTTTAATTTTAATTTTAATCTTAGTTTTTAATAATAGATATATTCCATAATTGTTGAAATTTTTCATTTTTAATTTTCTTAATTGCTTAAACATTTTTTATATTAGAATTGAACCTACTATGTAACTCGTATTAGACCAAAGAATTTACTAGTAGGACAATATCTTTAATTAATTTCTCTAAAATAAAAGTTATGTATAATTTATTAATTTCTCTATTTACGTCATGTTGGTCCAAAAAATCTACCAGTAGAACAATAACTTAAGTTAATCTGACTAAAATGTAATTTATGTGTATCGAACCCACATTTTTAATTATTAAATATTGAGTCAAGAATCTACCAATAAGACAAAAACTTTTAAATTATTGATTATAAAATATAATTTTTTCTTTAAAATAAAACATTTTTTATAAAAAATTAATAGATTTAAATATTTACTAAAAATATTAATAGTATTTTATTTAAAATTTATCAAAATTTAATTGATATAAAAATTATGTAATAATTATTTACTAATAATTATTATATAATAATTATATCAGTTTGGTGTTGATTATTTTGCTTAAGTTTTGAATAAATAAAAAATAATCAAGATTTTTTCGATTTGGTTTAGTTTGTATGTTGGTATAATCAGTTTCTTTTCTTCCACTTAGACCCCTATTCTTGTTATTATATGGTGATGTCACGGTACATTCTTTTATAATTTTTTTTATTTAATGTTAAATTGTATATATTTTTATTTTTTGAAAGTATATGAAAGTGATACTTAAAAATGTTAAATAACATATAAATCTAAAAAAGTTAGAAAAATAGTGAAACCCTATGGAGCATTCTCATGCCACTCTCGCCTCTTCACTATCGACCGTCGCCGTCCACCGTTCTCACCGCCGTCCACCGTTCTCGTCACGGTTTGAATTCTCATTTCGTTCAACTTTCTCATCACAGTTCTACGATTTCACATCTTCATTTTCAGTGAAAACTTGCTCGCAGGAACCCTAATCTATTATGTCGAATCGCGGGTAGGAGATTTGAATTAGGTCAGTTGAAATCGTGTTGACATTGTAATTGTTGTTCAAAAACTAGTTTTTATGCTTCCTTTAGATATAATTTAGAGTAGATTCGGTTCATGAACTTGTTACAGAGGAATAACTGAGCATGGAAAAGTAACCTTGCTATCATATGTTATTGATTTGGTTCATGAACTGAGCTTATGAAAGATTTATATTTATTTAGTATAAGTTTTTTTCTTTGTCATGGACAGGTTTTATTTCTAGAACTGAGGAAGATTGAAAAACTTGAAGAAGAAAATATGCTTCAACGAATGTTTGCCGGTGGTGCCAAATGTCAATTAATGCCTTTTTGTAAACTTGAATTACATGCTAATATCGAATTTTCCGACTAGACCTAAGGGTTTGATTACTCTTGGTTTTTAATAGTTACTAATTTATTGGTGCTGCTGGTTTATATATGTAAATTGCTATTGTTTCTTGCAGAGTTTTGAGGCTTTGAATCAGCGAGCAGTGGCTGTAGTTGTGGATCCAATTCAAAGTGTTAAAGGAAAAGTGGTGATTGATGCTTTTCGATTGATCAATCCACAGACAATGATGCTCGGGCAAGAACCAAGGCAGACAACTTCCAATCTGGGGCATCTGAATAAACCATCTATTCAGGTTTTCACCGAAACCGTTTTTCATTTATGTTGACATGTCATGGACAAAGTTCGATCCTGCCGGTCTTGATCTTCTTTCGGTACACATAACTGTTTTTGAATAGGTGCCTAAATTACTTAACTCTTTTATTCATCTACTGAAAGTTTATTTATTATGCCTGCTGTTGTGTTGGACAGAGAATGCTTTGCCTGTACCCAAATGGCAGGATTTCAGCTAATGAAACTCTTAACCATCCATATCTTCAATTTTGACCGCCCAAGGGCCTATTCTCTCTTTCTTTCTACTTTTAACAGAACAATCTTATAGAATCTTTGTCTTAAACAGTGTTTGAACATCTAAATCATCAAGGTTCAAAATTGTAGCTTGAGAAACTCCACTGAGAGAGCTCCAAACCTCAATCTGTAGTATTTATTTATTGAGTGAATTACTTGAACTTTTAATAATAATTAAGTAATTTATTTCTTTTTCCAGGCTGCATATTGTCAGGTTTGTTTCATGAATTCAGAGTGAAAGCAAATGTGCTCTTGTGTATGGTCAAATGAACGAGCCACCTGGTTCTCGTGCCGGTGTTGGACTTACTGGACTCACTGTCGCTGAACACTTCCGTGATGCTGAAGGACATGATGTGCTTCTTTTCATCGACAACATTTTCCGCTTTACTCAAGTATGGACAACTTATCCTGGGACCAGAAGTTGGAAGAAGCAAAGAAGGACGACAAGATTGTAAGTTTCACTTTTACCCTTTTTTAAATATTTAGCGGGACAATAAAACCGATGGCCTTATTCCATTTTGGTAAGTTGTTTGCTGGGATGAATCATTAAAACTTTGCCACAATTAAAATTTTTAAATTGGTTTTGGACTCCATAAAGCTTTCTGAATAATTAGAATTTTCAAACTACTCAATTTCTTGTCCCTATTATACAACTTTATAGGTTAAATGTTGCATTATTTTCCTTTTTGACATCTCAATTTCTCTTTGACAATAATCTTAATGCATGCTTAATTCAGAGAAGTGACTGAAATTGTGTGCTAACTGCATGACCTTTTATGCTTGGCAGTATTCAAGATTACATGTTCGATGAAAGTGTTTGCCTCCTACTTCGGGCCAAGTGGTTCAAGCCTTTAGCTGTTGAAGAGCGTCCAGTTGTTGAAGAAGATATCTATGAGATAGAAGACTATTATTATCAGTATGAAGAAGCTGATGATGATCTAGATGACAATGAGGCTTACTATGGTGCTTCAGCAAATGTCCGGCTTGGCAACCGTAGATGGGGAGACAACAGTTTTGTAAGGGCTGGGCGTCAAGAAGCTCGGCCGGTCCATCAACCAAGCTTCCAGGATTCAGGAGAGGGGAAGAAAGGTGGAGTTACCGAACATAAATGGAGAAACGACGGTGGTCGTTTTCAATGGTATGGTGGTCGAAAAACGTGAATCTCCTCTTCCCTTTTGATGGAATCTCAACTGTTTCAACATCAATAGTTCCTCTGTGATGGAAAAACGGTTTTTCAATTTCACTCTCACTGTGTCGTTGTTTCCCTCTACTGCTACCTTAAACTTTGCATCTCTCAACTAAAGGTAATCCCTTCCATCCATCTCTTCTTCATCGATCTGATATCCTCAAACCTATAACTCTTTGTATTTTGATGTTATCAAAATTTGTAACATGAATCAGTAATTCATCTCTCAAAATTTGTGCTTTTTTTTGGGGGTTTTCTTTATTTGGGGTTTATTATTAATTCATATTGTTGGGTTGATGCTAATGTAATCCCATTTCATTTGCTCAATTGTTAAGTTGGATAATGTAAAGGCTTTAATTTTATTTGATATTAACTACTTTACACCTTATAATTTTACAGATGTTGAAAGCAATGTTAAAGAATGGCCCATGGTCAATCAATTTAAGACATGATAAAAGTGAAGAAAATTGAGGTATTACTTGCTCTGAACCATCCATGAGTCTTTTGGTATTCAGAAGGCAGATCCATCATTGAATCAAAGTTGTAACAGTAAGATGAGTTTTGCATGTTATGGTGGTGGTGGTCTTTATTGGGGCCATGGCTTGATTTAATAATTATAATTTGTGATTTTTTTTTTGGTGTGGTGATGGTCTTTATTATTTATGTTGTATGTTTGTTTGAATTGTATATATTGAAGAGGACATTCGATCGTTTCATGGAGTTCGTTGTTCACTTTAGTTCATGCATGCCTGTTCAGATTTCGTTTTAAGCTTCGATTCGCTACAATTGTTTTTGAGGTATAAACTCTGCCACTTCAATCCTTTCTGTTTAGTTTATTTTTTATTTATTTTTTTGCTTTGTTATTTGCTTTAAGTTCAACGTTGTTCTAGCTTTTAGGGCATAGGAATTATTTTTACTGAATAATTTGATGAATGATTGCTTGTTTAGGTTCTAATTAGTAGCTGATTATTGTAAAATCAATTTTGAAAAGAGCTTCAAATGTTTGTACATTCTAATTTTGAATATAGAATTTATTTTTTCATTCTTTGTGTGTAGCTGATGATTGAGGATTGTAAAATTCTTGATCCTTAAGATTTTGCTATAACTAGAAATAGGAAAATATTAATTATAATGATTAGGAAAATATTAATTATAGTGTATGGGATTCAAACTAAGAAGTTTCTGTTTAGAAATCCGATAATTAATTGAAAGTGTAACTTGAGAAGCTTTGTATCTTGATTTTGTATGATAATGTAATACATTGCATATAATAGTAGATAGATAGTTTTGCTGATTAAGTTGGATATTTATTGTTAAATATTGCTTCAGATTGTATTAATATTCACGCCAGAAATCAATGATGCAAAGACCCAAGAGCTTGGTTTTATGAGTCATTTATAGTAATGTTTCAAAATTTTAATAAATTATTTTTTTTAATTTGATAGAAAGTACCTGCGGATTTACCTGCGGATTTTTCCTGCGGATTTACCTGCGGAAAATTTCCTGCGGATTTAGCTGCGGAATTACCTGCGGAACTTCCTGCCGAAAATATTACCCACGAAGGTTTTAGCTGGGGACAAGAAACCGCAGGTAAATCCGCAGGAAACGTGTTTCCTGCGGAAATTTAACTAAAATCCGCAGGTAAATCCGCAGGAAAACAGAGTATTTCTAGTAGTGATACATGAACCCGATCCCAGAAGAAAGTAGACATAGCTTTTTCCTCAAAATGAAGAACAAAGAAGATCAGAAGAATCCAATCCACTTTCAACGTTTTCCATCAGAGATTTTCTTATCTTCCTCTCAATTGACGTAGGCTATGTTTGGGAGTTTAGAGAGGAAGAGAGGGGAGGGCTTTAGAAAATAGGAAGAATTTGGTGGAAAGGATAAAAAGATTTTGGGTCAGAGGGTTTTGGAGGGTTTGAGTTTATTCATAACACAAAAAACAAAATGGGGAAATCAAAAATTGTATTGAACTAGGGTTTTGGAGGGTTTTGAAGGGCTTACATGAATTTTTCAAATATCTTTTAGGTTGTTATAGTATTTTGAAAATTAAAAATTTAACAATGATAATAACTCTTTTATTATTCTAAACAAAATCATTTTTTCAAAAAATGTCAAATATTTTTTTATAATTTTTTTAAAATTTCGTTTTTGGAAGTCTTTCCCTCCCCTCCCCTCCAAACTCCCGAACATAGCCTTAGTTTTTCCTAATCCTAAATTTCTAATTCATTTTTGTTTTGTTACATTTCTGTTTCTCTAATTTGTTTCAGTTTTTGTCAAATCCCTAAGTACAATTTTAATAATTCAGCTACGCCATTCTCACTATTTAAATTTTGGATATGGTAATCATTAAGTGTCTATATCATTTTCATTTTCCTATAATTTAATGTGTTGTTTAATAGTTCATGATCATTTGATTTTTTTGTCCTCGCTGTTTGAATTTTGGACATAGTTAACAAATTAGCACACTTGTTAGTTTCTCTATAATTATGGGTTATCTCCACTTCTTCAAAAGTTTCCATGAGCCTCTTAATTTGCCACACCAGATTTCCCGCCGCTGAGCCTCTACTAATTTCCTGCAAAATCATCTCCACTGCCTTCCTCGAGTCAGATTCTACAACCACCTTATTACACCCAATATCTCTAACCAGCCTCTGAAAATGCTCCACAATTCAGCCATCAAAATACTACAATATCCGATGCTTAAATGGTTCAAATTATTTACCCCTTAAACTAATTCATTATTGTTTCATTTATCTCTTATTTTTCCTACCTCCTTCTTTGTGTTCTTGTATGGTATTTTAAAATAACTAAATATTCTCAAATTAAGAGTTTTAGTTGTATCATTGTTTTATATAATTATACATATAATATATTGGTAATTCATCCTCTAAATGTTTTCTCTCTATTTAAATTTATATGTATTTGCTTAATTTTATAATAACATTATGTACATTCTATATTAATAATAATATTATTAAATAGGTTTAATGCATCTCATTGTTTTTTATATTTTGCGTTAACAATATTTTTAATTATTTTTATTTTTTGAATTTAAACTGCTCTTTTTAGCAATCAAACATTTGCAAAGTTTGAAAAAAAAAAAAAACATATGCAAAAATGCTATTAAGGCAAACATAAAAGAACCAGTTTGATGGGATAGAAGACCAATTTAAAACTCAAAATAAAAAGACCAAAACATTATTAAGACAAAATATAAATGACTAAATAATGAATTACAAATTATAGGTCTTAAAAATATAGTTTTTTCTCATATATATATATATATATATATATATATATATATATATATATATATATATATATATATGCTTCTAAACGTTTAAGAGGCAAGCACTTTGTCTTCATGGACATGAAATTGACCACCACTAGTCAATGTATTAGCAGATAAGATTAAAAGGATCTCCTATACCTCAAAAATAAATTTAATTAGATGGAACTCTTTAACTAAAATCAATGCTACCAAACTATTTAGATAATGAAAAATGAAAAGTAGAAGAAAAAAAGGACAAACTGCACTAGTATGATCTCTCTTTGCTTTTTAAGGTGAATCAAGCATGCCTTGGCAATTATTTAATTTTTGAGAAAATTGCTATTAAATAATCCACCCCTTTTAAAGAGAAATTGGTAGCTAGAGGGACCACACTTATACAACTTTATACCAAGTGAAAGAGATGTTAGATCAAATAATGCCCAAATCCTAAATTATTTAATAAAAAAAATAAAGATATGTATGTATTATAAATTATGGTAAACATAGGTCATTATCTATATTCTCTCTGATAACTAATGAGTGTTTTTCTTTTGCTCATTGAATTATTGGCAAATTATATATGATTGGAAAATATACCAAAAATACATATTTATAAAACTCCCTTTCTTTTGTTGGAATTCAAAGACATGGGTGACCCATCTTCCACTTAGATGATTAATAATTTTGATTTAGTTAATCATACTGGCTCCATGATATATACCTATCAATTGGCTCTGCGTGTAAAAATAGATTTTTATTGTCTACCTAAATGTCTAATTGATGGTGACCTAAAAATAATTGCAAGTATACAAATAGAAATAAACGTTGGTGGCATGAGATATTTGCATTGAGAAAGTATATTTGTAAATAAGTCAGAATAGGCCAGATCAAGGTTTTGACAAATTTAAATTTAAGTTCGGTCAAAAAAGAGTAAGAGGTTAGTTTTGCCATGTCTTAAGCTTATTTTTATATTTGTGTTTGGTCTTTGTTATTCTTAGTTAACATGTTAATCTATTAAAAAAATTATTTTATTTAAAAGTATTTAAATAAGTAATAGTACTTATGTTAAATAAATTGATGAAATAAATATCAATGAAAATAAGTATTTATTTAGATAGACTTATTTGAGTTTACCTTAAACATATAATTTTTATAGATTAATTGTTTTGAAGAAATATTTATTAATATAACTTAGGTTCTGATTTATAATTTTTTTTATGTAGTTAAACTTTATTTTAATATTTAATTTATATTTTATATAACTTAATTGTAAAATTGTTATATTCCAATTTTAATTTATAATGATATTGTTTTTTAATATAAAATTATTGTGTGTCTATGGATGGGTTCAAACTCAATTTTTTTATTAGTTTCTATCATCAATATTCACTGGATCAAGTGGTTATAATCTCCTCTCAATCGTAGTTATAGGTATTGATATGCGATATTCTCCGCCAATTACTATTAGACCAACTAAATATTAAGAAAATTTCTTTGGCCACCTCCCTATGGGGGTCACCCCAGCGAAAATTCCAAAATACCCCTGCTTCGGAAGTTCATTTCCGAAAGCGTCTTTTTTTGAAAAAATTGACTTATTTCGGAAGTTCATTTCCGAAAACATTATTTCGGAAGTTTACTTCCGAAATACTGCGATTTCTGCAGATTTATCAAAACACTCCCCCTCCCCCAATCATTTACCCTAAATCAAAACAAAAAGTGGCAAAGGCGAAAATTTGTGCAAACAGAATTCCAAAGCTGCATCAAGGCTCCAATCACACTGCTAAACAACATTCAAAAGCCCTCAATCCTAACACTTTGTAAGTTTTGAAATTTTTAGATCTAGTTTTGTGATGCATGTTATTTAGGGTTTTAATTGCATAAATGATATATGGTTAGGTTGTTAGTAGTATTTAGGTTGTTTAGAAGCATTTTGATTTGGTTTGAAGTTTGGTTTAGGGGTCTGTCATGGAAGTTGCAGAAAACTCCATCGCAGGGGTGTTTCGGAAGTTCATTTCCGAAAACACCTCCATCCTAGTTTTCGGAAATGAACTTCCAAAATGTATCAGAAGTTCAAATTTTTTTGTTTTTTATTTTGTCTATGCATATTAATCGTTTTCAATTGTTTACAGGAACATGTCAGGCAACCAACCAGCACGCAGGACTGCGTCTTCTAAAGAGGGCGCTAAGGGAAGAAAGGGTTCTTCAAAGAAGGAGGTGAAAGAGGTGAAGGAGGTGAAGGAGAAGAAGAAGCTTTTGACTGGTTCTGCTTCTCGTCCCCTGGGGGTCCATGGCTCGGACGTGCAGGCTCAGCCTTCAGGCGTGATCAACGCTGATGGTTCTGATACTGAGTGGGATGAGGATTGGTATAATCATCTTCATTCGGAGGAGTTCGCTCGTCGGGAAGAATAACGTGTTTTTATTTTGTTTGATGTGTATTTTGTAACCCTCGTCGGGCAGAATAACATGTTTTTGTTTTGTTTGACGTGTTTTGTTTTGTTTTGTTCTGATTTCGGATTGTATCGCACAGTGTTTTTGTATTGGATTTATCATGTTAGTTTTTGGAAGTGGTAACCGGGGTCGGAACATATGACGGAGGAGGTGGATGTTCGGAGGAAGAAGAACCGGAGGTACGTCCACCGCGAGACAAAGGAGCCAATCAATGTAAGCTATAGTTTATCATTATCATCTGGGGACGTCATTTCTAAAAAATCAAGATTAAAAATAATAAGATTTTTTCCCAATTTTTTGTAATGACGTCCCCTGATGATAATGATAAACTATAGCTTACATTGATTGGCTCCTTTGTCTCGCGGTGGACGTACCTCCGGTTCTTCTTCCTCCGGACATCCACCTCCTCCGTCATATGTTCCGGCCCCGGTTACACCTCCTCCGTCATTTGTTACTTACAGTAGTACGTATTTTTATTAAATGAATAAAAAACCTTTTGAAATTTGGAAGCCTTTTTTTCTCCCCACCACTCTCTCATCCCCACCTACCCGTGTTCAACAATATGTAACTTTAATTTTATGTAATATTATCGTTGTAATCTTCACCCGATTAAATAAAGCGAATTGTTGTTGTTTTTCATTTTATTCTGTCCAGACATATTTTCGGAAGTTCATTTCCGAATTCTCCAAGGGGATGAACTTCCGAAACACCACATTTTCTGAAAAGTAACTTTATTTCGGAGATGCATCTCCGAAATCAATATTTTATATTAAAAAAAACACGTTTTCGGAGATACATTTCCGAAAACACCTTTTTTAAGAAAAAAAGTACAGTTTCGAAAATGAACTTCCGAAACAAGGGGTAGTGTGGTAAATTCACCAGGGGTGGGCAAGAAGGTTAGGAGGTGGGTGAAGAAATTTTCAATATTAATACACAATATCTTTTTTAATACGCATACTATTGTCCGTTTTAATTATCTGTTCTTCATAGTGTGTTGCTTTTTGTTTATTCTAACCGAATTTTACTATAACTAACGTCTAGATGGACAGTGTCTATTTGCTTTTTCAATTACGATAACGTTTGGAAATATTAACAGTGTCTTTTAACATAACTTTTATTTTAATATAAATTATTTATATCATAAAGCATGTGGTATTTATTTAAATATATATTAAATTCTATTTATAATGTGTTGAATTCTAGTATTAAACCAAAATAAGAAAATAAAAGTTTTAGATGGAAGAAACATGTAATGTTTAATTTGAAAATAAAAATAAATATTTTATTGTTAAAGTTGTCAATAAAAATACATTCATCGACGTAGTTTATGTTATTTGCCAATAACAATATGATAAGTGTATGTTAACATCATTTAAGGAATAAAAAAAGGAGAAAATTGCATATGTGTAAGAAGAAATTATACACTTGTCATATTTTCATTGAAAAATAGTATCATCCACATCTAAGTAATTATATCTAAGTATTTTCCATATTTAAATTATAAAAAAGTATAGATTAAATAATAAAAAAAAATGTATGTTTAAATTTATTAAATAATATTGAAACAAATAAAGACCAACTCAAAAATCCATGTCTTATTTATTTATTGTTATAATGAACGGAAAAATATTGAACCTAGATTTTAAAATCACTATACTTTAAGTCTTTAATTAATATATGTACATCGACAAACTTTTATGAGTTGGTCTAATGGTTGAGATTTGAGTCTTAAGAGTGTACTCCTCTCAAGGTTTCAGATAGGGGTGGAAATAAGTTAGGCTAGAGTATGCTTTATAAAGCCTGAGCCTGATCTACGATAAACTTAAAAGGTCTAAGTCTGGCGTATGGTCTATCATAGGCTCACTTGGCTTTATAAAGCCTGAGTCTGACCTACGATAAACTTAAAAGGTCTAAGTCTGGCGTATGGTCTATCATAGGCTCAGTTTTTTGGCTTGACCCGAAAGCCTATTTAAAAACATGTATTTCATTAAAGTTTTCCATTAATCCATATTAATAATTCATGTGTGGGTCAGTTCATATAGAGATTTGTTCTGGCTTTAAACGGGACCTCCACAAATGGACGATGGGATTGGTCCCCTTAAATTAATTGGTCGCAAGACCGATACTGTTATGGACTGGGCCAAGATTCGACCCAGTCTACTTTCGGCCCACTTAACCTTGGAGGCCCAAACCATCCCTGAGTCCATAAAGAGAAAACAGTGCTCGTCTCCGCGAGGACCCAACGGCACTAAAGCAAGCTATTCGGTGCCCGGCATAAAGTGCTCCCCGCGAGCACTCCACCTGACGAGGACTTACCTCCTCACCTAGACCCAAGCATGTCAAGCGTGCTCCCCGCGAGCACCTTCTCCGCCGAGGACCCTTCTCCTCGTGGCTCTATACCGAGAACCCACTCCTCGTGGGGTTCCTTCACACCCAACCCCCCGAATAATGCGGAGACCACGTCATCCCTAAAAGACCGTGTCTCCCTCAAACTTCGGAGTGGTTTACCAGGACGGAGAGCACTCACGCACCTCCGATATTTCCGCCTAGGAAACCTGACAGTCTCCTAATTGGGCCTGGGCATCCAGTCTAGTAGCGAGATATTGGCCCAGCCGTTGGGGGCTATAAATACCCCCTTTCACTAGAGAGTCAGGTATTCATTCTCTTCTAACCTTTAGCTTGCACTTGCGCTCTGATTGCTCGTCTTCTCACTTTGGCATCGGAGTACCTTGCAGGTACACTCCCCCTCCACTTCAAAGATCCAGTTCCGTGCAGGCCTTGAAGATCCATCATGATCAAGTACGATCAGATACCAAGGTTTAAAAAAATGTACATCAACAGTTATATTTTCATTTTATATAAATCCCATCCATTTCTCTCTCTTTTCATGAATTAGAGTGATCTGAGTGTACAATTAATTTACTTTCATCGCGTTTGTGGCATTTATTACTTTTACCAATGTTATATGACTTTGGGATCCAAGGTAGAAAGTCTACGTTGCATAGTTATGGGTGCGTACCCAGTATCCAATACCGATACAGAGTACGATATTTTTAGAATATTTAAGGTACAGATACATTAGTATAATTTTAAAAAAAATATAAGTATAAAAATAATAAAAAAATAATATTATTTAAATAAAAACAAAACATTAAAATTAAAAAATAATTTACTTAAAAAAAGTTAATATCTATGTAACAACGTAAATAAATTACACTTAAAAAGTATCAATAAATCATGAAATCATGGCCGAATATTAATATTTTCCTCTCTAATATCATTAAAAAGAACGATTTCTAGTTCAGGTTTCATCGAGAGAAAGACTGATAACTTCAAAAATATCAACTCCATCAAGTAGTTCTCATTCATCTCCACCAATATATCACATTTTTGTTCCTCCTTCATTATAAACCTTACTCTTTTTATGAGAGAAGCCAGAAATTTGTATGAACAAAAATTAAATCCTCAGCCCTCTTTGAATTGGGTCTATTTCTTTTTAATGATTGAATACATTCATATGTGCTCCAATTTCTCTCAGCAGAAGATGAAGAATTTGTTTGTGACATAAATTTCAATGCAATAGATTGATTTTTCCTTCACTTTTTTATTTATAAATAGAATAAATAACTTAATTATTACTCAGTAAAGAAAACTCAAATTATATCCGTCAAAAATATTTAAAAAGTTGGGAACGTGGTATCAAATGTGTATCGGTTGGTATACCAACTTTAAAAAACGACTTTGGTGCATACCCGATGAATATCATACGCATACTAGTACCGAATATGTACATGATACCGATATTTTACCTTAAATGGAGTACCATGCTTCATAGCAGAAAGTATAATAAACTTGCAGGTTTACTTCTTTCTTCCAATAATATTCAAGTATAACCTCCAAACTAATTGTTCACGTTACTAATTTGGTTTAAAATTACAGTTGAATAAAGTCACATTACAAAATGATTTTTTCAATTCAAATCCACTAAAGTAGAGGTAGAGGGGTTGTCTGTTATCATTTTTACAAAAACAAAATGGTTTTTGATTTCTCATACTCCTTCTGTCTCATAATAAGTGTCTCATTTGCATTTTTTTCTTGTCTCAAATTAATTGTCCATTTACAATTTCAATGCATCAATCATTATTATTTTTCCACTATTATACCACTATTTATTAACTTTCTCGTTATTCAACTACTATTAATATGGGTATTCTAGTAAATGACATTAACTTTTTTACTAAAACTAACACATCCAATCATTTTCTTAAAAACCGCGCATTGCTCAAATAAGACATTTATTATGAGACGGAGGGAGTAATATAGTAATCAACCCTTTAAAAATAGAGACAAACATGACTCCATAACTATCTCATGTTTGATGAAACTATGAAATACTATTGTTGGGTTAAAAATCTATTGACAAAATGTAATGTGATTTCTCTTTCCATCTTTTTACTTTTTTTTCTTTTCTTTTTTTTATATGCTACATTGATATCTGTGAACATAAATAAGAAATTTAATAAAATACAGTTTTTTAAATTGTATTTGTGTGATACTTTAAACTTTAGTATTGATTGATAATTTGTTATAAGCTTTGAATGCTACAAGATTGAAAATAGTTGAAGTTAAAATTTTTTGGTTTTTATTTTTCACTTTTATTTGGTTTTAAAAATGCAAAAGGAAAGCTAATTTATTTGTATGTATATTGGTTGTATTTTTTTGGAATAAAATAAATGTAAATGAACATGCAAATGAGATGAAAGGAAAAAAATTTGATAAAAAAATAGGTGGAGGAATTTGGACTGCATCAAATCTATCAAGTTATCAACCATGAGGGAGAATAACTTAGAATTTGTGGGGCAATAAGAAGAAATATCTCACACTAAAGAAAAAAAATTATTTTCCATCTTTTGGTCACAAGAACACTTAGGATGTGTTTCTGTCATGAATAGAAAATATATTCTCAGGAATATGACATGAGAAACACAATAATCTCATGTTTGTTTCAGGTTTTAAAAAATGGTTCCTAATTAAGTATTTTTTATTTTTAGGAATCATTTTACACATGAATTTTTTCATATTTATTCCCATGTATAAAGTGTGAAAATCCAACATTCCCATAAGAATAATGTTAACTAACTACAATTTTCCATAAGAACATGTTATAAAGTCTAAGTTTTTTACTAAGATGTATAATTATTTGAAATCATAGGTCTTTAAAGAATTAAGACACCAAGAGACAAGAAATCAAAACACCAAGATACAATTATGTGATATTATGTATTGTGTAAATTGTAGGTTGTTTGTTCTGATAAACACTACAAGAAAAATGTCATTTTATGACACATAGTTTGTGACGGTTCTTGAAAACCATCCTCTTAGGTATATTACGACGCTTACTACGACGGTTAATTGCAACCGCCCTTTAATCTTTTTAAAAAAATATATGGATTGCGACGGTTCCGAGCCAAACCGTCCTAAATCATGCTTTGCGACAGTACTTATATTTATTTTAAAAATATCTACGACGGTTGGCAACAAAAGAACTGTCCTTATATTTATTTTTAAAATATCTTAATGGATTGCGACGGTTGAGCCCAACCGCCCTCTTTATTTGGCCCAAATGATAAAAATTATACGACGGTTGATAACAAAAGTAACCGCTCTATCAAAAACGAAACAAATTCTTCAATATTTTAGAACTCCTTCTTTCACAAGTGGAAAGCACGAAACAACAATCACAACACCACTACAAAAACCCTAACAGCGTCGTCGTTGCCTTGGTATCTCTGTCAGAACACCATTGCGAAAACCCCACACCACCAATCCCAAATCAATCTATATAGGTTAATTTTCTTAAACTATAAATCAATTTCTCCCCTTTTCTCATTTGTGATAGGTTTCAGTTCAAAAATCCTATATCAATTTCTCTTTCTCTTTATCGATGGATCTATTATTTTTTTGTTACAAGGTTTGCATGTCTTTTTCCCTTTTTGCAAACTCTTTTGTTTCTTCTCCGTTAATAATGCTAAATGAGTGAATGTCAATAAAAATTTGATTACTATATTTGTTTTTCTCTTTTTGAAGGTACTGCATTTTTTACTCTTGTTCAGTTAGTTACAAGTTTTTCTTTCTAATTTGTATATGATTATAGTTTTAAGATCAAATTAATATGTTCATAATGAGTTATAGTAAAACTGAATGTTTGTATTAAAATTTCCTTTGAATTATAGGATGTTTGTTCTTATACATTTGAATATGATGCAATTATGTGATATCATGAATATGATACAATTAATATTATTATGATAAATTTGTCACAAATGTGAGTTGTTTTTTGTACTGTGATATGGTGAACAATAATACAGGTTAAAAAATGGGGAAAATTATAAAATCAGGATAATATTTGTTAATTATGCAAAAAGATTAACAACAGTTATATATCATAATCGGTATAATATCTCGCGCTGTCCAGAAAAATATAAATAACAAAACAGCGCAGCTAGGAATTGAACCTATGACCTTTATTACTATCACAACGGTCCTTTGGAACAACCATCGTGATAAAGGACCGTTGTGATAAGGCGGGCACTTTCAAGATTATTATAATGGTTACTAGGTCGCGATTGTAAGTATCATATATGCAACCACACGCTACATAACAACGCATGGGCCTGCGTAATTATATATCTTTCTCAACTCTTGTTATTTTCCTTTTTCGTAGTAGTGTTAAAATGTGAAGCAAATCTTAATTTAAATCCAATGTGTCCCATTGTTGTAATTCCATTACAATTACACATCCTTCCGCTACCATTTTTTATTGCCATTACATTTATATGACATCATAAAAGACAAATGGATAGCATTTTCTAGACCTAATTTTCTAGAATAAAAAGCAAACATCATTCATGAAACGGGAGATTACGAAAAACAAACATCAATACATATACACAAAGAATGACACAAAAGAGTATGAATTTTTCACATTACATCTTCATCATTTCAAACTTAAACTCTCAAATCCACCAAATTTCCACAGTTCGTAGCTTTCGCTTCAGTTTCAAACTCAACAACAACCTAATAACAATAAGAAAATAGAACAAAAGAAAAGGAGAAGAAGAGAGAAATTGAATAGCTGTCACCATAGATCTACCGTCGTGGTCTCAAACTGGAGAATCTCCTCCTCCAGCAACGCAACCACTACATTCACCACCAAGAACCGCCATTGCACACAACCGCACCGCACCAACTACATGTCGATGTCGGAAACACGTTGTCACCGTTTTAGATCCGCTCAACCTACTCATAGGAAAATCGGTCAGAATCACAACACGTGTTCCATAGACGCTACTAGAAAATTCACTTTCCGATTTAATAATTGAAAATTTCTGTCACTTTAGCCACCGAGTTAACAACTAAAATTTGACATCATGTTAGTAAAATTTTTAAAGTCAATAAATCGGTTAAAAAAATTAGCCACCTGATTAGCGATTGAAACTTTGTGACCGTAATATTCATTCTTAAATTCGGTTACTAACTCTGTCACAAATTCGGACGCTAAAATATTAAAAGTCACTAATTTCATCACAAATTTGATCACTAAATACGTCTCTAAAGGTTAAGACTAGCACTTTACCAACTAAAAAATAATAGTCGTTTTATTGGTCACTAAATATTATAAAAAATAATTTTTAAATTTTTCGATTTTTAATTCGACCACTAAATAAAAAGTTTTTAGTAGTGAAAAAGAGAGAACGAAGGTTTTTGTGCTTTTACCCCTTTTCTTTTTTTATGCTTTTGCTTTTGTGTAATTGGATAAACATGTATTCTATTCTTGTTTTGTTTGTTCAACTATTTCATCTAAATGGGCCATTTGTTTTAATTAGATTTGTATTCATGGCCCAATAAATTATTTGAGTTAGTTTTATCTTAATTGGTGATTATTTCAAAGTTGAACAAAAGCTAATCATATTTGTAACACTAGTTTCTTTTTTATTTGAGTTTATATATTGATACACTACCCCCTTTTTGGTTAAATTGATGGTATTTTTAATAATCTTCTAGCTTTTTAAAAAAATAAATAAATAAATTTTAGTAATTTGAGTAAATAATATGTAGATATATATTTTTAAATAATTTAATTAGATTACATTTTTTTTTAAGATCTTTAAAATGTCTCGTTTATAAAGTTAGGGAGGTTTTCACATGAGTGTGCATAAGCCATGGTAATTATTTGTTTCGTCTTGGCTTCACTTTATCAATTTAAAACTTCAACCAATAAACTTTTTAAAATTCGGATTAAAAGAGATAGTCGGATGTACAATTGATTACTGGTCTTCCACTAAAAATGCACTAATTAAAACTCAGATTAAAAACGGTAATAGGATGTACATCCGCTTTATTCTCGAGTGATCGGACGCAATGTGTGTACCTTGTTTAAGGTCGATTACTTTCTTCGAAAAAATATATTAGTTAAAATTAGGATTAAAAAAGATATTAGTAGATGCACATCCACTTCTTCCTCGAATAAACTAGTGTGAGGTGTACGCCTCATCGCTTCGAATATCCATTTTTCATCAAGAAGTTCTTATTTAAAACTTGGATTAAAAAGGGAATGGGTGGATGCACATCTATTTGTTCCTCGAATAAACAAGTGGGAGGCGTACGCCTCATCACTTTGAATGTCCGTCTTCCATTATGAAACTTGTTTGAAAACTTGGATTATAACGGGAATGAGTGGATGCACATCCACTTGCTCCTCAAATAAACAAGTGGGAAATTGTTTACCCTCGATTTTGGCAAACAATCTCTAGTCTTTTTCTTAAAGGTTACTTGCAGGATTGACTAGTGATCCTAGGACATAGTGCCAAAATTTTGTTGGATTTTGTGTGTTGAGTTAATGAAACTTGAAGACGTGGACTTAAACCAAATTTTGAGGAAGGAGTTAAAGGGTTTATCACGTGGGCACTTGCTCAGGAATGTTGTCGAAGCGAATGAGGAGTTAGGTGTCCTTGTCTTAAATGTGAACGTAGACCTATAATTAGTGACCCAGAGGAAGTAAAATTTCATTTGAAGAGAAGTGGTTTCATTGAAAATTATTGGGTTTTGGACATATAATGGAGAATGGCTGTCGAGTAACGTACCAGAGACTATGGGGAAAACTTGAATTTGATCGGTGATATGGTTAGTGATTCTTTTGGTGTGAATGTGACCTAAGATGAACCTGAAGATTTTTATGGGAAAGAGTTGCCGAATGAGGAAGCGCAAAGATTTTATCAGTTGTTGAATGAGATGAATACGACTTTGTCTGAGGGGTCCTCTGAATCAAAATCATCGATGCGTGTGATATTATTGGCTGCCAAGTCAAATTCGAATGTTCTTGATCAGTGTTTGGAATTCTTCGCAAAAAAGATGTTAGACGTAACTCCTACGAAACACAACTCGCATACAAGTTTTTATGATGCAAAGAGGTTGGTGTCGAAGTTGGGTTTAGAAGTAAGAAAGATTGATTGTTGCATTAATGGTTGCATGTTGGTTTATGACAATGAGTTTGGTACTAATGATTGATTGTTGGAGGAATGTAAGTTCTCTAAGAGTCCAAGATATCAAATTTGCAGTAAAACCATTAACCGTAAGCAAAAACATGTAGCATTAAAGTCTGTGTTTTATCTTCCGGTAATACCAAGGTTAAAAATAATTTTTGCTTCAATGCACAGTGCAAGTCAAATGACATGTCATCATACAAACAAAACAAGTCCAAGCACTATGCGACATCAATCTGATGGCGATGCATGGAAGCATTTTGATCGAATACAACCTGATTTTGCCGTAAAACCTAGTAATGTCAGGCTTTGATTATGTTCTAATGGTTTTACCCCATATGCCCAAGTGTCGGGAAGCAGATATTCTTGTTGTCCATTTATTGTAACCCCTTACAACCTCCCTCCTAAGATTTGCATGACAAACCCATATATGTTTTTGACCTGCCTCATTCTAGGAACGTCGAGTCCAATAGCAAGAATCGATGTGTACTTACAACCTCTAATTGATTATTTGAAGAGCTTGTGTATTAGAGAATGGACTTATGATATATCATGTCAACAAAACTTTACTTTGCGAGCTGCCTTGATGTGGACCATTAACGACTTTCCAGCATATGACATGTTATCTGGTAGATGTACGCATGGCAAAATGGGATGTTTGCATTGCATGGGAAATTCTAAGGCGTTTGCGATGGAAAAATGGGGGAAAGCTTGTGGTTTGACTATCACCGCAGATTCATATCAAGAAATCATCCTTATAGAAGAAACAAGACTGATCTCAAAAAACAAGAAAAAGTAACAAATTTGCCTCCGCCTCGATTGTCACCAGGTAAAGTATGGAACCAAGTTTGTTAGCTACCAAAAATCACAGATACTAGTAAATCATGTAGAATACAAGGATATGGGGTCACACAAAATTGGACAAAAAGAAGAATATTTTGGTACCTCCCATGTTGTAAAGTTAATTTGCTGCGCCATAATCTTGATGTATGCATATTAAGAAAAAAAATTTGATAATGTATTTAACACAATGATGGATGTTGAAGACAAAATATAATGATAAGGCTAGAAAAGACATGGAAATTTGGTGTAATCGAAAAGAGTTGGAGTTGAAGCCTCAATCAAATGGAAAATTATTAAAATCCAAGTCTAATTACAGTATAACTTTCCAACAAGCTAAAGCGGATTATTATTTTTTTTTATGGTAAACTCATTGCATTAAGAAGAGAAGTCCCCAGAGGACAATACAGACGAGACAGAGGGAGGCTCTACTAGCCAAGACCTATCACCAAATAACCTGCCCAAACCAACAAGATTATGGGCTTCAGTATTTTGCTGCCTGCATAAGTACATAACAGACCCAAGAGAAAAACTGCTAAGCAAACATCTAACATCAATAGCTATGAGATCGATAGAAGCAAACTGTCTAACACAATTAATACAATCAACAACATTTAAGGCATCCGATTGAACCAAAATCTTCCCGATGTGGAGCTCTTTAGCCAATTGTAAACCCCATCTAATAGCCAGAACTTCAGCCGTAGCTGGATCCACCTGTATGGCTTCCTTCTTGCATGCAGCATAGAAGAGTTTTGAGTCCCCTGTCTTTATCATGCAGCCAAAGGTAACAAAACCGTCCTCGAAGCAACCGGCATCAGTCTGAATTGTGAAAACCTCTCTATCAGGGCAAGCATACTCGGTTTGAGGAGGCACACGCACGTTTTTGGCCATAGGTACCTACAAATTAAATTCAGCTACACAGTCCCAAGTTTCTAGAGCTACCAGATGAGGATCCTTGATTTGCTGCTGGAAATGCCTCAAATTCCTTGCATTCCACACCTTCCACAGTAGTGTGCACATTAATTGGGCTGATAGAGTATTGGGATCCTCTAAGCACTCGAGCAGCCAATCAAAAATATCAGTCTCAGGCGTAATTCTGAATCCAAGGGGGGAGGAGAAACAAGCTAACCTGGAGAATTCACATTCGAGGAAAAGATGTTTGGTGGATTCCTCATTCACACCACAGAAAGAGCAGGCAGTGTCGATTTTGATACCTTTCTTAAGGAGGTTAGTTTTTGTAGGAAGGATATCCTTGCCCAACCTCCACAGAAAACTCTTAACCCTTGGATGCAAGCTAACATGCCAAACCTTCTTCCATAATTGACAAGCGAAAGCATTTGATGGCCCCAGTTTCTTATTCATCAATTCATTCTGTAGACTATGGTATGCTGACCGCACAGAGTAGCAGCCGTGTTTCTCACTATGCCAAATCAGTTCATCACTTGGTCTGCGGAAGGAAAGTGGAATGCTAAGGATGTGGTTCGCCTCCGTAGGATCAAAACAGTTATTAACCACCTCATAGTTCCAACAGCTGAGATCTTGATCAATCAACTCACTCACCGTGGCATTAGGCTCCAGTAAGTTAGTTGTTCTCCTAGGTTTAAAACCGCTGATACCGGGAATCCAACGATCCTTCCAAATTCTGACTTTAGTACCTGTACCAATCAGCCATCTCGCCCCCTTAGAGACACACTCCCTCGCACTCAGTATGCTACGCCACGCATAACTGAGGCAGAAACCAGGTTGAGCTTCGTCAATGGAGCATTTGGGATAGTAGCGGCATTTAAAAATTCTGGATAGAAGCGAGGAGTCATCCGACAGTAATCTCCAATAGTGCTTGCCCAGAAGGCTAGTGTTGAAGTTCCATATGCCTCTGAACCCCATGCCCCCAACTTCCTTTGAACAGGCCAACTTCTCCCAACTGATCCAGTGCTTTCCGCTCCCCGTTCTTAGCACCCCACCAAAATTTGGCCAACATACTCTCAATCTCGTGACAAACCCCAGCAGGAAGCCGAAAACAACTCATGACATAGCTTGGGATAGCCTGTGCCACCGCTTTGATAAGGATTTCTTTCCCGGACCTAGACAAATATTTCTCCTTCCAGCCTTTAATTTTCTTCCAGACTCGGTCAATCACCATGCTGAAAATCTCCTTTTTGGATCTTCCAAGAATAATGGGGAGGCCAAGGTATTTAGAGTGTCGCATCACTGTCTTTACCTGCATCCTATTATGGATCCTTTCTTTCACATCATCAAGCACATTTTGACTGAACGACGCTTCTGATTTATCTAAATTCACCACTTGTCCCGATGCTTCTTGGTAGACTTTAAGGATATTCATAATGCAGCTTGCTTCTGTTTCACTTGCCCGAACAAACAATAAGCTATCATCCGCAAAGAAGAGGTGAGAAATTGTGGGCGCCTGCCTTGCAACTTTAATCCCATGGATGTTTTTGTTCTTGCAAGCTTCCTTTAAAAGACCTGAAAATACGTTAGCACAAATAATAAACAGATAGGGTGAGAGGGGATCTCCTTGTCGGAGCCCCCTTTCCGGTGTAAAAACTTTGCTTGGCTGCCTGTTCACCAAGATTTGATACGACACCGTCGAGATACATGTTAGAAAGTATAGGATAAGTATTTTTAGTATCGTCTCCTCAGGGATTGATGCGATATTATCGCCGTTCTACAGCTTAGTGTATTTTGAGTTAAGGTTTTGGATGTTTTTAGTGTCATGAAAGATAAATAGCATGAAAAGAAATTAAAGACAATAACTTAGGATTTAAAAACGGTTTGGTAAAACTGTGTCAAGATTAGTGTTCATTAGTTTGCTTCATATGTACTCTAATGATTATATATATGAACCTATTCATGATTAATACAATCACGTATCCTCTCGATACCGTTTATCTCTAAAGCAATATCGTGATTATTATCATATTCACCGTCAGATGATCTCTCATGCCGACAATCAACATGATAATCTTAAAAGCTTGATACTTGTGATTATCAACTCATAAATCTATCTCTAGAGTTTGTTTATTGATAGATGAATATCTTTTAGGTCTAGCTTTGAAACATATCTCTCAATAATGATCCAAAACAACAAATGAAACATAAATAACAAGATATTCACCATGTATTAATCATTAACCAAGTTCATACATAATAGATCAAAGAAATTACATATTTACAAACTAACTACCTCTAATCTTGACACAAGATGAAACTTAGCCCTCCATATCCATGGAAGCTTCAACAACAAGCAACAAACCAAGATTTAGTGACATCAAACTCAAGAAGATCAAAGAAAGATGTTTAGAAATCTTGATTTTCTCTTAAGGAAAATGGTTTTTTTTTCTCTTCTTCTCTTGCCCTAGCTTTTCCTCCAAGTGTCTATTATGATAAAAACTATGCTAACCACTCTTAATCATCAATTTTATGTGGCTAAGAACAAAAGTTGAAAAAGTAGGTCCGCTGAGCGGAGCAGAAAAAATATCTAAATTGTCTTCAAGGTCCGCTGAGCGGAGGGGGTCCGCTGAGCGGACTTGCTGGTGGAAAAAACGCTGCCAATCCCTACCTGGGTCCGCTTGGACTCCGCTGAGCGGACCTTCTTGCACAAAACTCCTTCTTTTTGCATTCCACCCTCATTGCAAGCTTGTTTTGATCATTCTTCTCATTCCATCTTGCCCAAAAGTTGTTAAAACCTAAAGAAAAACATTACAAGAGTTAATAAACTAACTTAATTTAGAAAATAAACACAAAGTTATTTATTTACATACTATTAGATCAAAAGGTAATCAAATTTGGCACAAGAGTTTAAGAAATACCACAAAACTTATATACAAAATATGCACAAATGGGATTCTAACAACTCTCCCCAACTTTGATCTTTGTTTGTCCTCGAACAAAGCTAGCTCAAAAACATACATCATCGAATCACATAAGGTTAGTAACATCAATTGAATGGTTCAAACTTGAGTTACATACCTACAAGATAAGTCTTCCTTGCTTGTACAAGATTCTAACATGACTATGAACCACTTTCTGAACACAAACTTTCAACACAATTGCATTAAAGAGATAATGTTCATGAATGAATCACCTAGGTTTCACTTCACAAAATAATTGAAGGACAATTGCCATGATAGCAAAAGGGACAAATCACACTCACTAGCAATGATGCACATCCAAAACAATTCATATATTCATCTGTACTATGCACACGAGACAATAGAGACAAAGATCACTGAGGACTTCATTCGGTTGTAACTTGGCCTGGGTTCCAAACAAGTGATATTATATGTACACGGCCATTGAAACAAAAAGGGTGAATGATCATGGAAAGCATTATTTATGTACAACACTACTAATATGTTACCCTTTTGTTTTTCACCATACAATGCATTCTTTCCTTTTCTTTAAATCATAAAAATTTTCCTCTTTTATCATATGCTCATTCTTTCTCAATTTTTTTTCATTGATTTTCCTTTTTCAAAGAATGCATTGCACCACCATTTTCTTTATTTTCTTTATCTTTAAGAAACATCTCTCCCCAACTTTAAACATTTCTATCTATAAAGACATCAATGCTTTCCATTCAAGGTTCAAGTACTATTGGGTTAAGCGTTTGCCAAAGAAATTGTCAAGTGAATCACTTCTCTTTATCAAAATTCATTGTGTTTTCCTTTGAGTCACTTGACAAAACAAAAATTTAGGCTCAAAATTGGTTACAAAAGATCACACACTCACGGGCGGGTAGCCTTGTTTAGGGTGGTTTTTCTCATACTACTCAAAAAATTTGCCTCGATCCCTTCTAAGCTCTAATGTCTCATACAAAGCAAGATTAAACATGAATCATTTGAGTTAACATCAATCACTAGAACACTCTTATTTTTGTACACAATGGAAGTCCACTCACTTATCTAGTTTTGTCCTAATTTTGATTCAAACACAAACAAAATTTCTAGAATGCAATGTGATAAAAACTTTGTGTAAAGCCCTTAGTTCATAGTCACCTTATAATCTACAAAGCAACAAAATACTTACCTTGGTATGAACATCATCAAGAATATCATCATCACCATCCAAATTTTTGATGTTGACACACCTTATCACTTTTTCTTCTTTAGAGCATCACTTCTATTCCAAGACAAACACAAAAAATTATATACACCTTAACATATAATATATGTACACTATTCTACTACTAAAACACAATATTATAACAACAAGGGCATAAATTGCCCACACAAACACACATTACTTAAACAAAATACTTAATCAACAAAGGCATAAGTTGCCTACAAAATATGTTCGGGTGGCACCCACGGCCACCAAAGTACATCAAACCTCATCCTCATACGGATGGCACAAAAGTAGTTACTAACAAAAGCAATAGGAAATTATGCTACTAGTTCAACAACAAAAAGTAAAATCAAAGTATTATAGAACTAAACATAAACTAAATAAACAACAATAAAAATCGACACTAGATATCCTCAATCCTCCTCATCATCCTGCTCCATGCCATCTCCTTCCTCTTCTTCCTCTTCACCATCCCCCTCTCTGAAAAATGGCCTCTCCGCAGGCCATGCACAATGAGTCTCATACTCCTCATTAGTAGGAAAAGAGGGAACATCCGCCGGATTGACTTGGTGGCGATAGAGCTTGCAGAGAGAATCATGAATCATAGCTTGTGATCTTCTGTTGGCATCAAAATACGCCCAATTGTACCTGCAAGCTAATTCCTCATTATACCTACCACCAGCAGGAGGAGCCATGTTCTGTGGCTGAGGATGCTGCTGGACACCTAGCTTAGGAGAGTAATGCCTGTGCACATAGCCGGTGTCCACAACACTAGTGGATTTCATACTTTCCACATTAGGAAACTCCACACCTGCTTTCCTGCAAAGTCCCATTACCAAACTTGGAAAACCAAGCTGAGCAGAAGGCTTCGTCTCTGACTTGGTACCACTTGAAGCCACGATCCTCATCTCCTCATAAATGATTTCAGCCACATCCACCTCTCCACCTGTCATAATCCAAAACAAAAGACAAGACATGTCAATGGTCAGGTCAGAAGTGTGGCTCCTCGGCATGACATTGTTCAGGAGGAAAACTGTGTACAGCTGCGCCATTTGAGTCATGTTCTTCCTGTCCATCTTTTGAATATAACCGGAAGGGTTAAGAGTGAACCCTCGGTGCTCAAAGGATAACAGATCAGCAATCTCCTGCATATTCCAAGTTTTTGCAGCCTTTTTCCTTGCATACTCACACTTGTCACCTGCAGCACGATGAGAAGGTTTTCCCAAAAAAGTGTTAATTGCATCCCTTGAAAAAGAAATTCCCCTACCTCTCACATAGGAGGTGTAAGTGTACACCCTTCCCTCAATCGGAATCGCATTAGCATAGAACTCACGCACGATGTCCGCATTGATTTGAGAATCAGGAGAGATCAAAGCTTCCCACTTGCGTTCCGCAATGTTTTCCAGAAACTGATAAAAGTTACCGCTTTGTGGGAGGTCAAACACCTTTTCAGGCCAAATCTTTCGACCAACCAACTTCTCAAACCTTGCCTGCTGCTCTGAACCTAGAAACCTATGTGAATCGAAGGGTGGTTGCGGAGCAGCTCCTGAGCTTGAACCTATCAATTGCCTAGCTCGCTTTCCCCGATCACTTCTTGACGACATCTAAAAAAAAACACAACATCGAACAAACATCGTCAAAAGCAGCAATTATAGAACATTACATGTTCAGTTGTAGCATTACTTGGGCCCTAAACCATTGCATCAAACACAGGGACAACAGAAATAAAATTCTGCATTCTGCAGGGTCCGCTCAGCGGAGGGGGTCCGCTCAGCGGACCTGCGCAAAAAAAACAAAAAACACAGGAGAGCACAGGTCTGCATCAGAACAACCATGGGGTTTCAAACCCCTTTTCCAGCATAAGTAAGCAAGCAAACAAACAATGAAAGAACGAATATTAACATGCAATTGATGAAACCCTAAAATTTAAAATCTAATCTAACCTAAATCTGAAATATAAACAGAGTTTCTTACTAAAGTCAAACATAAAACACACTCTAATCTTAATTCTACTACTAAATCACACTAATTTCTAAGAAGAAACATATCTATGCAACCCTACTATACTATAAACACAAGATTGCAATATTTAACACCACATACCTTGTCTAGAACTGAAGAAAAGTAAAATACAACACTTGATTGAAAAGAAATTGAGACTTGAAGGTTTGAAAATGGTGGAGATGGAGAAGAAAGCAAGTGGAGGCAAGAGAGTTTCACAAGTGTGGTGAGTTAGGGTTCTGAACCCGCTCAGCCACAGACCTCTTTCTTAATTGGGCCTTTGGACCAGCTTGGTCCATTGGGCCCTTTTTTATTTTTCTGGTTTTTAGCAGGTCCGCTCAGCGGAGGGGGGTCCGCTCAGCGGATGACAGAAAACCTGGTTTTTCTGGTTTTTCAGCAGTCTGCTCCACCCGATTTTTTTTCCACCGACTTTTCAAACATCCCAAAACACATAAAATAGAGATTACTTAAAACGTTGGGGTGCCTCCCAACTAGCTCTTTGTTTAACGTCGGTTAGCTCGACGGTCCGAGGCGGCTTTACGGATCAAAAATCGGAACGGATTCCGAGCTTCGATCGACTTCACCACCAAGATACGGCTTGAGTCTTTGACCATTCACAGTCCAACTTTCATTTGTTGTCGGATTTTCTAACACAATCGCTCCATAGTCTTTTACTTCCTTGATTCGGAACGGACCCGACCACTTCGACTTCAATTTACCCGGAAACAACTTCAACCTTGAATTAAACAATAGAACCATTTGGCCTTCCTTGAACTCCTTCTCCACAATCTTTTAATCATGATACCCCTTCACTTTCTCCTTGTAGATTTTGTTGGATTCATAGGCTTGTAATCGCAATTCTTCCATTTCAAGCAATTGCAATCTTCTCATTTCACCACTTGCCTTAGGATCAAAATTAAGCAACTTCAAGGCCCAAAATGCCTTATGCTCCAATTCTACAGGTAAATGACAACTCTTCCCGTAAACCATTTGAAACGGAGTAAAACCAATCGGTGCCTTGTATGCCGTACGGTAAGCCCATAAAGCATCATCCAACTTGTGTGACCAATCCTTTCTTGATGAAGAAACAGTTTTTTCCAAGATTCTTTTAATTTCTCGGTTGGAAACTTCGGCTTGACCATTAGCTTGCGGATGATAGGCCGTTGTTACTTTGTGCTTCACACCATATTGTTGTAAGACTTTTTCAAGTTGTGTGTTGCAAAAATGTGAGCCACCATCACTAATGAGAATCCTTGGTGTTCTAAACCTTGTAAAAATGTTTTTCTTCAAGAACTTGATCACGGTTTTTCCATCCGCCTTCGGACATGCTATTGCTTCCACCCACTTTGAAACATAATCAACCGCAACCAAAATATACTCACAACCAAAAGACGAAGGAAATGGTCCTACAAAGTCTATTCCCCAATAATCGAACACTTCTACTTCTAACATATTTGTCAATGGCATTTCATTCCTTTTGCTCACTCCACCACTTCTTTGACAATTGTCACAACTTCGTGCATGCAAGTAGGCATCTTTGAATAACGTCGGCCAATAGAACCCGGATTGGAGAACTTTTGCCGCCGTTCTTTGTCCACCATAGTGCCCACCATAAGGTGAGTTATGACAATGCCACAAAATTCTCATTGCTTCTTCCCTTGTCACACATCTCCTTAACACACCATCCACACCAATTTTGAACAAGTATGGATCATCCCACACATAAAATTTGGCATCATGAAGGAACTTCTTTGTTGCACTTTTACTCCAATCTTCCGGTATCCATCCCGATGCCTTGTGATTAGCCATGTCAGCAAACCACGACCTTTCTTCCACCATGAACAACTTTTCATCAGGGAATGATTCCAAAACCTCTTCTTCTTTGTTTGTTACCTCCTCATTTACCAACCTTGACAAATGATCCGCCACCAAGTTTTCCGCTCCTTTCTTGTCTCTAATCTCTAAGTGGAATTCTTGTAGTAACAATATCCACCAGATTAGCCTTTGCTTTGAATCCGGCTTGGTAAGCAAATACTTTATCGCTGCATGGTCAGTGTAAACAACAACTTTCGAACCAATTAAGTAGGACCTAAATTTTTCTAATGCATATACAATAGCTAGTAGCTCTTTTTCGGTTGTTGCATAATTAATTTGTGTTTCATTAAGAACCTTACTAGCATAGTGTATAGCATGAAAAAATTTTCCTTTTCTTTGACCCAACACCGCTCCTACCGCATAATCACTAGCGTCACACATTAGTTCAAAATCAAGTTTCAAATCGGGCGCTATGATTATGGGTGCGGTAGTTAATCTTTGTTTCAATTCATTGAAAGCTAAAAGACATGCATTATCAAAAACAAAAGACTTATCTTTGTTGAGCAAAATGCTCAAAGGCTTTGCAATCTTTGAGAAGTCCTTGATAAACCTTCTATAGAATCCCGCATGGCCTAAGAAGCTTCGAATTCCTTTGACATTTGTTGGCGGTGGCAACTTTTCAATAACCTCCACTTTTTCTCGGTCGACTTCAATTCCTTTGGAAGAAACTTTGTGACCAAGAACTATGCCTTCGGTAACCATGAAATTGCATTTTTCCCAATTGAGGACCAAGTTGGTTTCAACACATCTTTTCAACACGGCATCCAAATTCTTCAAACAAAGATCAAATGAAGCTCCAAAAACGGAGAAGTCATCCATGAAAACTTCCATTGTCTTTTCTATGAAGTCCGAGAAGATAGCTTGCATACATCTTTGGAAAGTGGCCGGTGCATTACACAATCCAAACGGCATTCGCCTATAAGCAAAAATTCCAAAGGGACAAGTGAACGCCGTTTTCTCTTGATCTTCCGGATTGACCGAAATTTGGTTGTACCCGGAGTAGCCATCCAAGAAACAATAGAACTCTTGACCCGATAACCTTTCCAACATTTGGTCCATAAAAGGTAAAGGGAAGTGATCTTTCCTAGTAGCTTGGTTAAGCTTTCGGTAATCAATACACATCCTCCAACCCGTCACGGTCCTTGTCGGAATCAACTCATCCTTTTCATTTGTGATCACGGTCATTCCTCCTTTCTTTGGTACCACTTGGACTGGACTCACCCATGCACTATCGCAAATAGGATAAATCATTCCGGCTTCCAATAGTTTCACCACTTCCTTTCTTACAACTTATTTCATTGTAGGATTCAACCGACGTTGAGGTTGAGCTATCGGTTTAAAATCCGCCTCCATCATAATTTTATGCATACAATAGGCCGGACTAATCCCTTTTAAATCGGAAAAAACCCATCCTATTGCCTCCTTGTTAGCTTTCAACACATGAATTAATTTCTCTTCCTCCTTGTTAGACAATGAACCACTAATGATCACCGGCTTCTTACCACCTTCTTCAAGAAAAACATATTTCAAATGAGGCGGTAACATCTTCAATTCTAACTTAGTTTCCTCCACCTTTGGCTCATCTTTCAACACTTCCATCTTTGCTTCAAAAGGACTTATCTCTTCAAAAACATCAAGATCTCGCAAACACTCTTCAATCTCTTTTTCTTCTTCTTCGTTGAGAACATCAAGAGCTTTGGTCAATGTTTTCTCAAGAGGATTGAACACATGAGCTCGACTTTCAACTTGCATGATAACTTCCTCCATAGCATCAATTCTAAAACAATCACTTGTATCATTTGGATATTTCATTGCTTCTGAGAGATCAAAACACACTTCCTCATCTTGGAACCTCAATTTCATCAAACCATCATCAATGTCTATCATCATCCTTGCCGTCTTCATAAAAGGTCTTCCTAGTATCAATGGGGTATCAACATCTTCCTCCATATCAATGACAACAAAATCAACTGGAAAGAAGAACTTGTCAACTTTCACAAGCAAATCTTCCGTTATCCCAAAAGGCATGGTTGTAGACTTATCGGCTAATTGAAGTGTCATTCTTGTATTTTTCATATCAACAATGCCTAACCTCTTGACCATGGATAAAGGAATCAAATTGATACTTGAACCCGTGTCAAACAAGCCTCTTCCAATATGAATGTCACCAATAGTAACCGGCAAAGTCACTCTTCCCGGATCTCTTTCCTTTCTTGGTAAAGTACTTTGAATGATTGCACTACATTTAGCATCTAAGACAACCGTTTCGGGCTCAGTGTAACTTCTTTTCTTTGTGAGGATGTCCTTCATAAACTTGGCATATTTTGGCATTTGCTCTAAAGCTTCACCAAAAGGAATATTAATTTGCAACTGCCGAAATATGTCCAGAAAACGCGCATATTGCCTCTCATTATCTTTCTTTGAGGGAGTGACCGGTAAAATAGCAAGCGTACTATTTGTTTACCGATGTAGTAATAAGAGAGTAAATTCCCAAGTATCGAACTCGCGGACTGCGTAGGAATTATATGTTTCAGAACAGTGTAATTGAATAAAAAGTCATCGGGGTATTTGGTTTTTATGTTTAATTTAAATAACAACTTATGCAAAACGAAAGAGTTAAAATAGTTTGATTCAATGAAAATATGGGGACACAAGTCAGGACTGATGTATGAATCGCTCTGCAATGAAATAATCACCAATTAACAGATTAACTTTAGAAATTCTCAATACCGACACCAAACATTGATTTTCCCTAATTCCTTAGTGAAAACTTCTTGAGATTAAAACCCTCTTTCAATTCCTTAACAAGATAGTTTTACCTCAAGATTCTAAAAAGAACATAGCCCGGATAATTAGGTCGCTACACATTAATCCTTATTCCTAAGTGATTCATAGTTATAACGTTATGATTAAAAAGCGTTGAGGTAGTTTTCCAACAAAACCTTAATCGTATATCATCACATATATTTTCCAATATAAAGAAGCAATAAGCACTTTTAATCATAAACTGAATTTCATAAAGATAATCCGCAAATTAACGGTAAATTATAGTCATTACATCACATGATTCAGGGACATCAATCCTAACAAGTTTAGAGTTTAGTTACTCATGGCAATTATCAAGATAACAATGATTAAAGATGAAAGCATTACAATTGGTTGAGTCGGGGTTGATCTTCAATCGCGGATGCTCTTGAAGATTTCTTCGCTCCAAGCCCTAGTGCTCTCAATCTCTATTTTCACGTTCTCTGACCGTCAAAAAGTGATTTTCTCCTCTCCAAACAGTGACTAAATATCTCTCAACAATTATTTTGCTTCGAAAAGTCCATAATGCCCTTCCTTAAGTGACTGATTCAAAGATTTGAAAACGAATATTTTTCTGCGCGTAAGTCTGACACGGCCGTGTCCCATGACACGGGTGGCAGTGTCACAACTCTGTCTTCTTGGTTTTCATATTTTCAAGTTCTTCTCTTCAGCAAGTCTGACACGGCCGTGTCCCATGACACGGGTGGCAGTGTCACAACTCTGTCTTCTTGGTTTTCATATTTTCAAGTTCTTCTCTTCAGCAAGTCTGATACGGCCGTGTCCCATGACACGGGTGGCCGTGTCACAGCTCTGTCTCACCAAAATTCACTTTTTCTTGTCTCGAATCATGCCCTGTATCTGCATAACTTAAAACACTACCAACACAAGATCAAAAGCAATGGAAAAACAACAAAAACTAGAAAAAGTAACACACCAAATTCAAATACAAAGGTAAACAAAACTAATTAAGAACTAGACTAAAACGACTTAAAATACCACCGAATGAAGTGCTTTTCCATTGATTCGAACATAGGAACAAGGTGAATTTGGTGGCCGATCACAACCCCAAACTTAGCTCATTACTTGTCCTCAAGTGATGGACGAGAAAACAAGAGGACACCTATGAATTTTTCTTATTCTCCACAACACAATTGATGCTTCCACACTTGATAATTACTTCGTGTCTACTATTTGTTTACCGATGTAGTAATAAGAGAGTAAATTCCCAAGTATCGAACTCGCGGACTGCGTAGGAATTATATGTTTCAGAACAGTGCAATTGAATAAAAAGTCATCGGGGTATTTGGTTTTTATGTTTAATTTAAATAACAACTTATGCAAAACGAAAGAGTTAAAATAGTTTGATTCAATGAAAATATGGGGACACAAGTCAGGACTGATGTATGAATCGCTCTGCAATGAAATAATCACCAATTAACAGATTAACTTTAGAAATTCTCAATACCGACACCAAACATTGATTTTCCCTAATTCCTTAGTGAAAACTTCTTGAGATTAAAACCCTCTTTCAATTCCTTAACAAGATAGTTTTACCTCAAGATTCTAAAAAGAACATAGCCCGGATAATTAGGTCGCTACACATTAATCCTTATTCCTAAGTGATTCATAGTTATAACGTTATGATTAAAAAGCGTTGAGGTAGTTTTCCAACAAAACCTTAACCGTATATCATCACATATATTTTCCAATATAAAGAAGCAATAAGCACTTTTAATCATAAACTGAATTTCATAAAGATAATCCGCAAATTAACGGTAAATTATAGTCATTACATCACATGATTCAGGGACATCAATCCTAACAAGTTTAGAGTTTAGTTACTCATGGCAATTATCAAGATAACAATGATTAAAGATGAAAGCATTACAATTGGTTGAGTCGGGGTTGATCTTCAATCGCGGATGCTCTTGAAGATTTCTTCGCTCCAAGCCCTAGTGCTCTCAATCTCTATTTTCACGTTCTCTGACCGTCAAAAAGTGATTTTCTCCTCTCCAAACAGTGACTAAATATCTCTCAACAATTATTTTGCTTCGAAAAGTCCATAATGCCCTTCCTTAAGTGACTGATTCAAAGATTTGAAAACGAATATTTTTCTGCGCGTAAGTCTGACACGGCCGTGTCCCATGACACGGGTGGCAGTGTCACAACTCTGTCTTCTTGGTTTTCATATTTTCAAGTTCTTCTCTTCAGCAAGTCTGACACGGCCGTGTCCCATGACACGGGTGGCAGTGTCACAACTCTGTCTTCTTGGTTTTCATATTTTCAAGTTCTTCTCTTCAGCAAGTCTGATACGGCCGTGTCCCATGACACGGGTGGCCGTGTCACAGCTCTGTCTCACCAAAATTCACTTTTTCTTGTCTCGAATCATGCCCTGTATCTGCATAACTTAAAACACTACCAACACAAGATCAAAAGCAATGGAAAAACAACAAAAACTAGAAAAAGTAACACACCAAATTCAAATACAAAGGTAAACAAAACTAATTAAGAACTAGACTAAAACGACTTAAAATACCACCGAATGAAGTGCTTTTCCATTGATTCGAACATAGGAACAAGGTGAATTTGGTGGCCGATCACAACCCCAAACTTAGCTCATTACTTGTCCTCAAGTGATGGACGAGAAAACAAGAGGACACCTATGAATTTTTCTTATTCTCCACAACACAACTGATGCTTCCACACTTGATAATTACTTCGTGTCTACTATTTGTTTACCGATGTAGTAATAAGAGAGTAAATTCCCAAGTATCGAACTCGCGGACTGCGTAGGAATTATATGTTTCAGAACAGTGCAATTGAATAAAAAGTCATCGGGGTATTTGGTTTTTATGTTTAATTTAAATAACAACTTATGCAAAACGAAAGAGTTAAAATAGTTTGATTCAATGAAAATATGGGGACACAAGTCAGGACTGATGTATGAATCGCTCTGCAATGAAATAATCACCAATTAACAGATTAACTTTAGAAATTCTCAATACCGACACCAAACATTGATTTTCCCTAATTCCTTAGTGAAAACTTCTTGAGATTAAAACCCTCTTTCAATTCCTTAACAAGATAGTTTTACCTCAAGATTCTAAAAAGAACATAGCCCGGATAATTAGGTCGCTACACATTAATCCTTATTCCTAAGTGATTCATAGTTATAACGTTATGATTAAAAAGCGTTGAGGTAGTTTTCCAACAAAACCTTAACCGTATATCATCACATATATTTTCCAATATAAAGAAGCAATAAGCACTTTTAATCATAAACTGAATTTCATAAAGATAATCCGCAAATTAACGGTAAATTATAGTCATTACATCACATGATTCAGGGACATCAATCCTAACAAGTTTAGAGTTTAGTTACTCATGGCAATTATCAAGATAACAATGATTAAAGATGAAAGCATTACAATTGGTTGAGTCGGGGTTGATCTTCAATCGCGGATGCTCTTGAAGATTTCTTCGCTCCAAGCCCTAGTGCTCTCAATCTCTATTTTCACGTTCTCTGACCGTCAAAAAGTGATTTCCTCCTCTCCAAACAGTGACTAAATATCTCTCAACAATTATTTTGCTTCGAAAAGTCCATAATGCCCTTCCTTAAGTGACTGATTCAAAGATTTGAAAACGAATATTTTTCTGCGCGTAAGTCTGACACGGCCGTGTCCCATGACACGGGTGGCAGTGTCACAACTCTGTCTTCTTGGTTTTCATATTTTCAAGTTCTTCTCTTCAGCAAGTCTGACACGGCCGTGTCCCATGACACGGGTGGCAGTGTCACAACTCTGTCTTCTTGGTTTTCATATTTTCAAGTTCTTCTCTTCAGCAAGTCTGATACGGCCGTGTCCCATGACACGGGTGGCCGTGTCACAGCTCTGTCTCACCAAAATTCACTTTTTCTTGTCTCGAATCATGCCCTGTATCTGCATAACTTAAAACACTACCAACACAAGATCAAAAGCAATGGAAAAACAACAAAAACTAGAAAAAGTAACACACCAAATTCAAATACAAAGGTAAACAAAACTAATTAAGAACTAGACTAAAACGACTTAAAATACCACCGAATGAAGTGCTTTTCCATTGATTCGAACATAGGAACAAGGTGAATTTGGTGGCCGATCACAACCCCAAACTTAGCTCATTACATGTCCTCAAGTGATGGACGAGAAAACAAGAGGACACCTATGAATTTTTCTTATTCTCCACAACACAACTGATGCTTCCACACTTGATAATTACTTCGTGTCAAAGTGTTCGATCCCCCTCCCCTAACTTTTCCGTTGTACTTCAATTTTGACTCATTCTTTTACCTGCAAGCTCAATCACACTCTCACAACTTCTCTCGGGGTTAAGTGTTTCACTCGCTCATCAAGGCATACATATCTACTCTTTGTTTTGTAAACATTCTAACATACTTCCACAATATCAACAACACACACTTTTAGAGGACTTATGGGTTGTAACGGGGCTTGGGGTAGGTAGGATAAACAAAGAAAGTAGGTACTATGGTTTATGGTTCGGTATTAACTAATTAGTCCGATATCTTTTTGCACATTACATCATGTTTGGGGTGTTTAGCGCTTTTTTCGCTTTCCGGACTCTTAACTTCTTTACATGATGGCAAGTGTGTATCGAAATCATTTTTTTCTCTTTTTTTTTTTTCACAACACATCTCTTTTCATGTGTTCTTTTTTTTTTCTTTTCTTTTTCACACTTGCCTCATTCTTTTATCACCGGACTTGGTTACCCCAAACTTAACTTTTTCTATCGGACTCGGACTTATAGTTAACACCAAAAATAAAGGAAACAAAAGGGATTGTGAATACGAAAAAGAAAACATGGATGATGGTTTAAGATGGTTACAAAGGATGATAAACAACAAGGTTGGGTGCGAAAGGCTCAGGGTTAAAGAGAAAAAAAAAATAAATGCCTCAGTGTGTGTGATCGATGTGTGTACTATATGAAGAACAAATGCAAAATTAGAGTGATGATGCCATACCCGATGCTCTCTCATGACGAATTGAAGTGTTTGGCTTTATATATCCTCACAGGTTTGGCATTGCATACAGGTTCAAAAATGGTCTCCATTTTGTACAACTTCATGTCCGGTTCGGGTTGCTCTAAACTCATTCACTTGGCACCATCAAGTTGCGTCTAGCATTTTTCTCCAGTTGTGCCAACTTTCACAGGTGTCCCGGATGCCAATTTAAGATGCGTCTTTTCCCTTTTTCACCTTAATTCCCATGATACTTTCCTCTGGAATCACATTCATCCTGGTGCACAGAAAACTCAAAACACACATAAAATAAAGAAATAACAAAAACGGAAATAACATAAAATAACTTAAAACGAAAGAACCTCCCCCACACTTGGACTTAACATTGTCCTCAATGTATAAGCAAGCATAAGGGAGACTTACAGTGCTCACTGAGGCGAAGGTGGAGGGTTGATAGGGGGCCCACCACTATGAAAACGAATTTGTCAAAAAAAAAATTGCGTTTCTGTCTGACACGGCCGTGTCACGGGACACGGGTGGCCGTGTCAGAACTCTGCCACTCTTCCAAAAATTGATTTCAAAAGAAAATCCTTCAGGGTCTGTGACACGGCCGTGTCACATGACACGGGTGCCCGTGTCACACCTCTGATTTCCCAAACTTGATTTTTTTTTTACGCCACTTCTTCAGGATCTGTGACACGGCCGTGTCACATGACACGGGTGCCCGTGTCAGACCCCTGACTCTTCCACAATTCGAATTCTTTTCTCTTACCGCTTCTCGCCTTGCAAAAGACACACTGTTTGTACCTACAGAATAAAAATGCAAAAACACATAAAACTATTAAAAATAAATCCCGTGGGTTGCCTCCCACGAAGCGCTTCGTTTAACGTCGCATGGCTCGACGGTCCATTCCCTTCTGTTATGGGGGATACTTCCTCTTCCACACCATGTTGCTTGTCCTTTCTGCAACCCAGAACTCATCTAAATTTAAAGGATGGACCACTTTATGCCTCAAGTCACTTTCAACTTCCATCTCCTCACCTTGATGTTCCTTTTTCTTTCTTTCCTTGATTTCTTTATTGGACTTTGGAGTTTTTATATGAGATGCCGCCACCTGAGAGATTATGCTTGAGACCTTTTTTGGGGTTGGTTCCGATCTTTTGCTTCCGCCTACTATGTGGATCATTCCAACTGAAGATTGATTATCTCCACTTTCACCTTGCTTCTTGGTGTTTAACACTTTCAGAGTTATTTCTTCATCAAAAGATTTCAAAGTCAGAGTACCTTTTTCAATATCGAAATTGCACCGACTAGTGCGCAAGAAAGGTCGACCCAGAATAATAGGTGTTTCTTCATCTTCAGGGATATCCATTATTTCAAAATCAACTGGAAAAACAAATTTGTCAATTTCTACCAATACATCTTCTGCCACCCCATATGACCTCTTCATGGTGTGATCTGCAAATTTCAACTCTGTTCCTCTTTCACTCACCTTTTCAATACCGAGCTTTTTGAAGGTAGATAACGGCATTAAGCTCACACTAGCACCCGAATCAATTAGAACCTTCATGAAAGTTCTGTTTTTTATCGTGCACGGTATTGCAACTGATCCAGGATCTTTTTGCTTGATTGGTATTCTCTTCTCTGGTGAGATTGCACAACATTTCTCCTTCTTAACTACCCCTTCACCCCTTGTTGTTTCTTTTTAGATATCACTTCCTTCATGAACTTCCTGTACATTGGCATTTTCTCGAGTGCATCAAAGAATGGAATATTGCTCTCTAACTTTTTGAAGTATGTGGTAAACTTCTCAAAGTCTTGCTCTTTTTGGTCCTTCTTTGCTACTCGAGAAGGATACGGCAACTTAATCAATGGTGTCAGCTCTTTTTCTCTTTTCTCTTCAGTTGGCTTCACAGGTTGTATCACCTCCTCTGGCACTTTCTTATTTTCACGCACTTCAAGATCTACTTCGATGATATCATACTCGATTTCATTTTTTTCTTCTGGTTTTGATCTCCTCAGACTTCTTGTTGAGATGACATTCACATTCTGGTGCTCCCTTGGGTTTGTAACAGTTCCACTAGGTAAGGCACCTTGTGGTTGAGCATTGGTGAGTTGTTGTGCTATTTGACTCATCTGAACCTCAAGATTCTTGATGGATGCACCCGTGTTTCGAAAATTACTCCTTGTTTCTTCTTGAAACTGAGAGCTTTGAGCTGCCATTTTTTCGATGGCAATCTCCCAATCTGCTTTTCTGGGGACCTGTTGCTGAGGTTGTTGATAATGTTGTTGAGGAGTTCTATACTATTGCTGCGACTGCTGACCTTGATATGGAATAACCTCTTGTTTAGGAGCATTCCCTGGTTGATCCTTCCATGAAAAATTTGGATGATTTTTCCACCCCAGATTGTAGGTATTTGAGTAGGGGTTGTTTTGCTTCAAGAAATTTATTTCCTCCACTTGTTGAGCTGTAGCAACACACTGAACAGTAAAATGAGGTCCTCCACATATTTCACACCCCACCGGTTGACTTGCTTGAGCCGGTTGAACTTGTGCTACTGTTTGTTTTTCAAGACCCATCTGTTTCAATCTCCGCTCAACTTCCGCAGCTACCTGATCTTCTATTTTCACAACTTGCGTTGACAATTTCATATCCACTAATCCTTCAGGTTGGCTAACACTACGGTCATATAACTCCAAGTGTTCATTGGCCGCAATAGCTTCTATGATTTTTTTAACACCAGTGGCTGTTGAAAAGTTAGATGAGCCACCAGCAGCTGTGTCAATCAATTGCTTAATCTTCATTTTAAGACCATTCAGAAAATTCTGCATTTGTTCAGTGACATCCATGTTGTGAGTTGGGCATGCCACCAACAACCTCTTGAATCTCTTATAAGCATCTCTAAGTGATTCTCCTTCCTTCTGTTTAAAATTAACAATATCATACCTCTTACGGATATAAACAGCAGCGGGAAAATACTCATTCAGAAAGGTTGACTCCATTTGTTGCCATGTGGTAATACTCCCAGCAGGTAATGAGTAAAACCACTCTTCAGCGTCATCCGCTAACGTGAATGGAAACATAACCAACTTCTTGGCTTCTTCAGAGTGTCCCTCTATCTTCAGAGATGTTGTCATAGTAAGAAACCTTTGTAAATGCTTATTAGCATCTTCATTTATTCTTCCCGAAAATGGTTTCTTTTCCAGCTATCGAATTGTTGCTGGGTGTAGCTGAAAGTGAGCAACATCGACCGGTTGATTTACAATTGTCATCCGGCCAGCTGGTGCATTTGCTCCACCATAATCACCTAATAGCCTTTCTACGGGAGCTGCCATCGTTTCAGCCTCTGAATCTGAATGCTCAGAATGAATAGAGAGAATTTCCTCGTTATCAGATTCCGAAGCTGTCAGAATGTCTTCTAACGCTTCCAGTTGTTCTTGCTTCGCTTTTCGAAGCCTATCTCGCAATGATCGTTCTGGCTCTGCGTCAAAAATAAATTCTGCTGAGGCTTTACCTCGCATACAAAGGTTAGATGATTGTTAGTAATAAGCAAATGAATGACAGAAAAATAATTTTAGTTGCAAAGCAACAAAAATTCAATTGAACTATTCTTCAACTTATAATTTGGCAGTCCCCGGCAACGGCGCCAAAAACTTGACCGGTAAAATAGCAAGTGTACTATTTGTTTACCGATGTAGTAATAAGAGAGTAAATTCCCAAGTATCGAACTCGCGGACTGCGTAGGAATTATATGTTTCAGAACAGTGCAATTGAATAAAAAGTCATCGGGGTATTTGGTTTTTATGTTTAATTTAAATAACAACTTATGCAAAACGAAAGAGTTAAAATAGTTTGATTCAATGAAAATATGGGGACACAAGTCAGGACTGATGTATGAATCGCTCTGCAATGAAATAATCACCAATTAACAGATTAACTTTAGAAATTCTCAATACCGACACCAAACATTGATTTTCCCTAATTCCTTAGTGAAAACTTCTTGAGATTAAAACCCTCTTTCAATTCCTTAACAAGATAGTTTTACCTCAAGATTCTAAAAAGAACATAGCCCGGATAATTAGGTCGCTACACATTAATCCTTATTCCTAAGTGATTCATAGTTATAACGTTATGATTAAAAAGCGTTGAGGTAGTTTTCCAACAAAACCTTAACCGTATATCATCACATATATTTTCCAATATAAAGAAGCAATAAGCACTTTTAATCATAAACTGAATTTCATAAAGATAATCCGCAAATTAACGGTAAATTATAGTCATTACATCACATGATTCAGGGACATCAATCCTAACAAGTTTAGAGTTTAGTTACTCATGGCAATTATCAAGATAACAATGATTAAAGATGAAAGCATTACAATTGGTTGAGTCGGGGTTGATCTTCAATCGCGGATGCTCTTGAAGATTTCTTCGCTCCAAGCCCTAGTGCTCTCAATCTCTATTTTCACGTTCTCTGACCGTCAAAAAGTGATTTTCTCCTCTCCAAACAGTGACTAAATATCTCTCAACAATTATTTTGCTTCGAAAAGTCTATAATGCCCTTCCTTAAGTGACTGATTCAAAGAATTGAAAACGAATATTTTTCTGCGCGTAAGTCTGACACGGCCGTGTCCCATGACACGGGTGGCAGTGTCACAACTCTGTCTTCTTGGTTTTCATATTTTCAAGTTCTTCTCTTCAGCAAGTCTGACACGGCCGTGTCCCATGACACGGGTGGCAGTGTCACAACTCTGTCTTCTTGGTTTTCATATTTTCAAGTTCTTCTCTTCAACAAGTCTGATACGGCCGTGTCCCATGACACGGGTGGCCGTGTCACAGCTCTGTCTCACCAAAATTCACTTTTTCTTGTCTCGAATCATGCCCTGTATCTGCATAACTTAAAACACTACCAACACAAGATCAAAAGCAATGGAAAAACAACAAAAACTAGAAAAAGTAACACACCAAATTCAAATATAAAGGTAAACAAAACTAATTAAGAACTAGACTAAAACGACTTAAAATACCACCGAATGAAGTGCTTTTCCATTGATTCGAACATAGGAACAAGGTGAATTTGGTGGCCAATCAGGGAGCATGAGGATAAGGTAGATTCCGAACGGGAGGACTCATAACTTTCTTCTTTCCCTCTTGAATCTTTATCTTTTTCTCTCTATTTTTTTCTTTTTCTTCCTCACTTTTTTCTTCACTCTCATTTTCAACTAAAACTCCCTCATTTTTCTTTGGTTCTACTTCACTTTCTACCTCTATCTCCTTTTCTATCCTAACTTCCTCCTCCTCAACCTCCTTCTCCACTTCACTTTCAAGCACCCTCCCACTCCTAGTTACAACCGCTTTGCAATGCTCCTTAGGATTGGTTTGAGTGTTTGCCGTGAATGATGGTCCGGTTTGCTTCTCGGCAAGTTGTTTCGCAAGTTGGCCGACTTGAGTCTCTAGATTCTTTATTTCCGCTTCATTACTCTTTTGATTCGCCATTGATGCTTGCATGAATTGATTTAGAGTCTCCTCCAACTTTGAAGGCTTGTCTTGAGAAGGTGGTTGTGATTGATAAGGATTTTGTCTTTGTTGATAATTATCTTGTCTCCACCCTTGGCCATATTGTGGTGCATTAGGCCTTTGTTGGTATCCACCTTGATTTTGGTAAGGAGCTTGTCTTTGTAGATAGCCTCCTTGATTTTGATTCGCCATATAATTCACTTCATTCACCGGTGGACAATATCCGGTAGGATGGTCTCCACTACAAAGCTCACACGAAGCAACTTGTTTGTTCTTGTTAGGATCTTGTAGCTCTTTGAGTTGTTGAGGTAACCTTGCCATTTGTTTTGTAAGCTCCTCCACTTGTTGAGAAAGAAGCTTATTTTGAGCAAGAATAGCATCATTGGTTCCTAATTCAATAAGCCCCGGTTTCTCTTGAACAACTCCTCGGTTATGTTGCACCTGATGATCATTTATGGCCATTTTCTCAATTATCTCTATTGCCTCCTCTACTGTCTTAGCCATCAAGGAACCTCCAGCAGTAGCATCTAACAGAAGCTTAGGTTGTGGTTGTAAGCCATTACGAAAAATGTGAATCTGAGTAAGTTCATCAAATCCATGACTAGGACACTTTCTCAACATTGACTTATACCTTTCCCATGCCTCATTGAGAGTTTCATTCACACCTTGAGAGAACACTGAAATTGCTGTTTTTGCTTCAAGTAACCGTGACTGAGGGAAGAACCTATCAAGAAACTTTTCTTCTAACTCATTCCAATTTGTCATGGTTTGAGTGGGTTGGTCTAGATACCAATCCTTTGCTTTGCCAATTAAGGAGTGAGGGAATAATCTCTTAAACACCTGCTCTTCCTCTCTTTCAGGGGCTCCTACTGCTCCAGCAATTTCATAAAACTTTGTCAAGTGTGTATATGGGTCCTCATGATCAAGACCTGCAAAGGGACTAGCATAAAGTAGCTGAAGAATGCCAGTCTTCATTTCAGAATTTCTTGCATTGTTGTCATTTCGTGCAAACTGGGCTGCTCTTCTTGGACTGTTAGCACATGGTGCTCTTGGCGGCGGTGGTGGTGGTGGTGGTGGATCTTGTTCTCCATGCCCTGCCATCTCTTCTTCTATAACTTGTGGTGCTGATGAAGTAGTAGCTTCTTGGGCTAATCTTCGTTCTTTGGCTAGTTTCCTTCTTCTTCTGGTTTTACTGTTCAATCTCCTTGCGGTTCTTTCAATTTCTGGATCAAAAAGAATCTGATCTGCTGGTACACTCCCACGCATAAACCAGAGCTGAAACACTACCCAAAAAGTGAGCAAAGACTAGGCAATAATAATAATATTTATACTCAAAACACACAAAAACTATTGCTATGCTTATAATATCTTAACGCCAATCCCCGACAACGGCGCCATTTTGTTAGAAAGTATAGTATAAGTATTTTTAGTATCGTCTCCTCAGGGATTGATGCGATATTATCGCCGTTCTACAGCTTAGTGTATTTTGAGTTAAGGTTTTGGATTTTTTTAGTGTCATGAAAGATAAATAGCATGAAAAGAAATTAAAGACAATAACTTAGGATTTAAAAACGGTTTGGTAAAACTGTGTCAAGATTAGTGTTCATTAGTTTGCTTCATATGTACTCTAATGATTATATAAATGAACCTATTCATGATTAATACAATCACGTATCCTCTCGATACCGTTTATCTCTAAAGCAATATCGTGATTATTATCATATTCACCGTCAGATGATCTCTCATGCCGACAATCAACATGATAATCTTAAAAGCTTGATACTTGTGATTATCAACTCACAAATCTATCTCTAGAGTTTGTTTATTGATAGATGAATATCTTTTAGGTCTAGCTTTGAAACATATCTCTCAATAATGATCCAAAACAACAAATGAAACATAAATAACAAGATATTCACCATGTATTAATCATTAACCAAGTTCATACATAATAGATCAAAGAAAGTACATATTTACAAACTAACTACCTCTAATCTTGACACAAGATGAAACTTAGCCCTCCATATCCATGGAAGCTTCAACAACAAGCAACAAACCAAGATTTAGTGACATCAAACTCAAGAAGATCAAAGAAAGATGTTTAGAAATCTTGATTTTCTCTTAAGGAAAATGGTTTTTTTCTCTTCTTCTCTTGCCCTAGCTTTTTCTCCAAGTGTCTATTATGATAAAAACTATGCTAACCACTCTTAATCATCAATTTTATGTGGCTAAGAACAAAAGTTGAAAAATTAGGTCCGCTGAGCGGAGCAGAAAAAATATCTAAATTGTCTTCAAGGTCCGCTGAGCGGAGGGGGTCCGCTGAGCGGACTTGCTGGTGGAAAAAACACTGCCAATCCCTGCCTGGGTCCGCTTGGACTCCGCTGAGCGGACCTTCTTGCACAAAACTCCTTCTTTTTGCATTCCACCCTCATTGCAAGCTTGTTTTGATCATTCTTCTCATTCCATCTTGCCCAAAAGTTGTTAAAACCTAAAGAAAAACATTACAAGAGTTAATAAACTAACTTAATTTAGAAAATAAACACAAAGTTATTTATTTACATACTATTAGATCAAAAGGTAATCAAATTTGGCACAAGAGTTTAAGAAATAACACAAAACTTATATACAAAATATGCACAAATGGGATTCTAACAATACACCTATGAATAAGGGCTATCATGTTGTCCGGAAAGCCCAATGGTGCAAGGGTACCAACGACGAAATCCCATTCCAACCTGTCGTAAGCCTTAGACATATCAAGTTTCAGTGCCATAACACCTTTTTTCCCTTCTTCTTTTTCTTCATCCAGTGAAAACATTCCATGGCTATGAAGGCGTTATCCGTAATCAACCTCCCTTGGATAAAAGCACTTTGTTCTTCATCTATAATCTCAGGAAGGATAGTTTTGATTCTATTGTCTATGGTCTTCGTAACGATCTTCATAATCACGTTACAAAGGCTGATGGGGCGAAAATCCTTAGGCGTTTTTGGGTTTTTGCACTTTGGGATGAGAGTAATAAAGGTATTGTTGAAGTTACTAGGGTCTTTGCCGCTGTTTAGGATCTCCAGGACCATGCTGCAGACATCAGCCCCCACTATATGCCAGTACTTTTGATAAAACAGTGCCGGCAACCCATCCGGTCCCGGGGCTTTGAGAGGGTGCATCTGAAAGATGGCTTCCTTTACTTCAACAGAAGAAAATTTAGATGCACACCAACTTACCAGATTCGGCCTTAGCTTATCTTTTACAACAAAACAAACTCCTGCAATGTTAGTAGGTGAGGACGTAGCAAAAATGTTCGCAAAGTAGTTCACTAGAATCCTTTCACAATGGTCATCACCTTTCCACCAACACCCTAGATCGTCCTTCAGTTTTTTAATGGTATTGGTGTTCCTCCTCTGGCTTGCTTTACCATGGAAAAACTTTGTATTGCGATCTCCTTGTTTTAATCCACTAACTGAAGTTAGTCAATTTTTTAGAGATATTTGTGTCTCAGCTTTAAGAGTGGATGACATTATTAAGTTGGACAGAAATATTCCAGTCATTCTCTGTAAGTTGGAACAAGTATTTCCGCTTGGTTTTTTGATTCCATGGAACATCTACCTATGCATCTTGCATATGAAGCTTATCTTGGCGGCCCTATTCAATATAGGTGGGTGTATCCATTTGAAAGGTTCATGGGTGATTCAAAGTGATCGGTGAAAAATAAAGCTAAAGTTGAAGGATCAATATGTGCACTTTACTTGCATCGGGAAACATCACATTTTTGCAGTCACTATTTCAATCACTTGATGTTAACTCCCAGAATCATAAACATTGGTGTATTTGGAAAATAAAGTTGACTTGTGTTATTATGATTGGTACGATCCATCTGCCAGAGGCATAAAAATATATAAGACATGTCGTATTGTTGAGATTCGAATAGACTGGAGGTACAAAAAGTATGACCCTTTCGTAATGTCATATATTGTTAGGTAAGTTTATTATGTTCCTTATCCTTCAATTATTCTACGTAAACGAGGGTATTGTGTTGTAATCAAAACAAAACCATTGGGTCATATTGAAACTAGCGATCTAGTGAAAGATGTTGCTTGCCAAGTTGGTGAAGTTGAAAATATAAATTATGTGATTGCAGTTGAAAAAACTACAAGTTTGTATGATACACTGGCTGAGGGGCATTAAGTTGATGCGTCTATATTGTTGGTTGAAAATAATGTAGACGAAGAGCATGAAGAGTTTGGACCTAAGGACAATATCACATCAGAAGATGAGAATGATATGATTGAAGAGCGTGAAGATTTTGAATAATAATGAATATATATTGATGTGAATGTGTTTTTGTAATTTTACTTAATGAACCATTTATTGAATGAGTTTATATATATATATATATATATATATATATATATATATATATATATATATATATATATATATATATATATATATATATATATATATATATATATATATATATAGATGAGAATGTTTTTGTGTTGATGAATTGAATATTTTTATATTAATGAATATATATTGATGTATTGAATATTTTTTTGTATTGAATGTGTAATGAATATACATTAATGCATTTTAATGAATTTTACTTAATGAACCTTTAATATGTTTTTGTATTGAATGTGTTATGAATATGTATTAAACGTGTATTCTCTATAAATAGGTAAAATGCCTTCCAATTTGATAAGGTTAAGGGTAGTGGTAGTGGTAAGAAGACCCAATGTCAGCGTCTGAGGATAATAGTATGTGAGGCACCCCAGTCGGTCATGTGTCTTTCCCCGCAGAGTTAGGTAGATCCTATGTCCATGGCCAATTTTCAGCCTCTTATGACATTACTCTCTCCTCATGAGTATCCTATGTTTTTATCTGGGAGTCCATCTTTTATTAACTCGTCTAGGGGACCTAGTTATCCATACGAGCCGAGTGGAGGACCTAGCTATCCATACCAGCATACTGCAGGATCTAGTTTTCCACCTCCCACACAGGTACCCTTATACTTCATGTTGTCTGGGGGATATTGCTTTCCACCTCCCACACAAATACCCTCATTCTTCCAACAGATTAGATATTTTTCACCCCACATCCCACACAGGTACCCTCATCCTTCCAGCAGCCTAGTGGATCCCGTACAACACATCCCACACAGGTACCCTCATCCCTTCACCAGTTTGGTAAATCTTGCACCTCACCTACCACACATATACCTATGTGTGAGGATGATCACAAGGAGCCGGGTGAGGACGATCATGAGGAGCAGGATGAGGACGGTTATAAGGAGGATGACTATATTATGGATGATTCGAGTGATATTCATATCATTGATTGAAGATATTATATTTGGCCCATAAAAAATTCGTAATTTTCGAATGTATAATTTTTTATTTGAGTATTCACGTAATTTTAATTATTTTTGTTTAGTTTTGGATTGAGTCAGATTGCTGCCCAATGTATAAGTTATGTAATTTACCAATTGTATAAAAAAAGCTTGGAAGAGATTTAATGTTATTGACAAGAAAGAAAAAGAAGCTTGGTTTAGAAAAATTAAGGTGTAATTAATTTATTTTTTAAGTTATTGTTATTTAAATTACGTTTCTATTATAATCATCTAACTACTTATTTGAACGTCATACAACTTTGCAAGAAAAATGTACGTTAGAAAAAATGGATGAGAGTGGTAGAAAAAATTATTATGGCAGAACATAAGTCTGACTTTCTAACATGCTACAGCATGCTAGAAAGTAGGGGTGGCAAACGGGCATGCCCGCCCCGCAAAAGCCCGCGAAAAAATAGGGCGGGGAGGGGCGGGCATATTTGATTTTGCAGGTCTAAAATCTTGCCCCGCCCCGTGAAAAAGTGAGGACGGGGCGGGGAAAGCCCGCGGGCAATGAACCTTTTAGGCCTAAAAATAATAAAATTGTATGAAAAATCTAATGCACGCAAAAAAACGGGGCGGGACGGAGCGGACACATTAAAGGGAGTGGGCCTAAAACCTTGCCCCGCCCCGTGTAAAAGTGCGGCCAAAATGGGATTTCCCCGCGGGTCGGGCCCGTTTTGCCACCCCTATTAGAAAGCATTGGGAATATGAAAATATCCGTCCTAATTGGATAGGCAAAGAAGTATTTGATGAACTTCTTGTCTTTTGGAATACACCTGAATTTAAGTTAGATCTGAAAAACTAAAGAAAATGAGAGCATTTGAAAAAGGGCTAGCCTTAATGCAGTTGGAAGTATAAGAACTTCTGAACATGCTCGACGTATGAGAATTATTAACATTTTAATTTATATTTTGATTTATTATATATTTTTAATTATAGTTAATTTTATTATTTAGGCTAAGGAGTTAGGGAGACAAGCACTACTAACGGAGTTGGTTAAAAAGACTCGGACAAAAAATCAGGGGTTTTTGGTGACGGACATATCAAAAAAGCTTTGGTAAGTTACTTTACTTAAATTGTTTATATATTTTTATTTAGTGGCAACTTTGTGGTGTGATTTTTGCGTGGCAACTGATATATTGTGGCATGAAAATCACGTGGCTATATTTCGTTCATTATTTAATTTAATTTAATTTAATTTAATTCTTGTGTATAGTAAGTTTAAACTATATTTAACTTAATTTGTTATTGTATGTGTAGGAGGATTATCAGACATTTCTCGCACAATTTTTTATTGGAAATCCTCAATATACTCTAAGAGGTTCAGTGCCGCTTAATCTACATATGGATTTTTATATTTGAACTTTAGTAAACGGCGGAAAGGGACCAAATGAATGTTTTTTTTGGTGCTGAAAATATCACATGAAGCTTGAGAAGTGGGGTTATAACTCTATTTGAAAGAGTTGGAGATGAGGAAGGAATGTCACATCCACCACAGTAGACACCTAAGATGCTTGAAACAGTAAGACAACTAGCGCTAACGGAGGCGAGACGGGAGTCAGCGCTACGTGAGGTGACGCTTAAAGCCCAAATGGGGGAGCAACATCATCAAATGGAGGCAATGGCGAAGAGGCAATCTGATATGGAGGAGAAAATGAAATGATTTATGAAAGGAGTTAGTGGTCAAAAACCGGTGGATGAGTAGAATGACGATGATCTTAATATTGAAGAATATTCCGCCCTATAGAATTTATTTTATTTTTAAATTTTAATTTTTTTTGTAAGATATTAATTAAACTTTTTTAGTATCTTATAAAATTATTATTTAAAAAAATTATTATTTTATAATTTTTTTATTAATTTAATATAATATATTTATTAAAATTGAAATGAAAACAATGTTAATTATTTTCAGATTTCCATTTAAATAAAAACATGTTTGTGATGTGATATTCACTTTGCAATTTTGCCACGTGAATATCATGTCGCAACTCCAATTAAATTATTTGCAGTCCTATTAAATGGTGCGACGTGATTTTCACTTCACAATTTTGTCATGTGAAAATCACGTCGCAACTGACTGTCACATCCCGGAGTCACTAATGTATGAAAGGACCATACCGTGAGCACAATCTAGAGGCATGGTCAATTATCAAATCAAAATTGAGTGTTTGATGTTGTATTATAAGTTGTTCACAGTTGTCTTCAAGGCCAATTATCTAATTGGCATTTTGGATTCTAAAACCCTAATCTTCTTACTATAAAACCTAACTCATGATCCAAGCTCGAATATGTATCTTCCTAGCCTAAAATCTTACACATGTGACTCTTACGTTTTTTTTGAAAGCCAAAGGAAATTATATTAATAAACACCCAGAGGGCATAAGAAATGCCTCAGTCAAAACACAACAGTTCCATATTACAAGTAACAACCTATATTACTAATACAAAATAAGACAACCACCAATACCGAACGAATAAAACCACACAATTGCTGTAATGACAGCAACACCCACCCCTTACATAGAACACATCTTGAAACAAAGTCACACAAACAGAACACAAACGAAAATGAAAGAAAAACGCAGTCAAGTAGATATTTTTGCAAGCTAACTGCATCTAACGACAACACCACAACAGCCACATATTAAACTAGCTGCATGACGATGTAATTCAACACCACTCCAAGCACCAGCAAGACATCGACCAGATGAACCATTACCAAAAAACAGTGCCAACCCATGCAGAAGAGCACTAGAGTCCTACCCGTGATAAAATGGTTTGATTAAGTTGCCATAAAATTGATCTGCAATGTTGAAACTATGCAATCGCCTCGAGCCCAGTCAATTTATCCATCCTAAACATTCTTTTGGATTTGAAATCCACTAGTACTTACTTACTTGATTGTCATAGATTAGTGTTTATAAGTACATCATTATCATTAGGGGTGAGAATAGGTCATGCCGACTAACAGGGACCTACGGCCTAGCCTACACAGGCTCAGGTCAGACCAAGCTTTTTTTAAATAGAAAAAGGTCTAGACTTTTTTATAAACCTATTTAGCTAAAAAAACTAGGTCATAGGCCATATAAAAAGCCTTTTAAGCATATCAGATTGGCATAGTTAAATAAATATGAATAATATTATCAATATTATATTATATTTTTTCTTTGAATTAAAATATAAAAATAAATCCTAGATATCTTGAAGAAATTATGAAAATAAGATGAAAAAAATCTTATGAACAATGTCATGAGTTGCTTTCATAAGTTCTCTCAAACAAATAGTATCACAAAATTTTTGCTATTAGGTAAACTCAAAAAATTAAACACAAACAAACATTTAGTCTAATTAATCTTAATCTTTCAATTTGTTAGTCTATATAAACTTTAGTTGAATGACTTATTTACAAATGTTTAAATGAAATTGGTTTTAAGTAAGTTAGTAGACCAATCAGACCTTCAAAAAGTTAGACTTAAGCCAAAAAAAAAAGTTTACTGTAGATTACAGGTTAGACTTAAGCTTTTAATTTTTTAACAGGTCAGACTCAAGCTTGACAAAGACTAATTCGGCACAACCTATTTTCCCTCCTAGCTATCATATATAAAGCACCGACCAATTATGACCGTCCATTTCAATTTGTTCAGCTCTCAGGGCGTCCATCTTAGGTCGTCCATTTTAAATTTTTATGTTTTCATTCCCTTAAAAATAGATTTATAGAAAACACAATATATGAAAAGGAACTAACACGTTTTGCAAAATGACCAATTTAAAATCCAAACATTCTAGAATATGAGCAACAGTGAATTTTGACGGGGCATATTTAATTAACTAAAACAATATTATATCATGAATTTAGCCAGCCAAATTGAAGACTAAGCAACTACTGCAATTTGTTTTTTAATTCAACATTTGTTTCTTCAACTAAATAAAGTATACTATTAATTATCAAAAAAACAAAAAACAATGATGACCATAGCCACAAAGCTCCAGCTTGTTTAAGCAATGGAACCAATTCACCAGAAATATGTGTTGTAGGTGACGTTTAAGTTAGTCATCACACACTTCCACTGTTTTGTAATTTGTGTACGTATTCGTTTGGACGGCGCCCGACATGTTATGCTCCATGGTTTGTCTTAATTAATTGAATCTTGACCTCATTGCTGATGAGATCAGATCAGATCCCTGACAAAACGGAGAATATATGATTTATTCTGAAATCAGAAGGATGGGTGAGTTTTGAGATGTCAATTTGTATACATATGCTCTTAGCCGTCTTACATTATTTTTTAATATTTGTATAAAAAGTTTAGTTTAAACATAATTCAGTTTTGATTGTATAAGAAAATGTTTTAGACATGTGAAATTTTAAGTTTTGTGTGATAGTCACTTGGTATGAATTTGGGTAACTGGTATACTGGTATACAATTTTCAAAGAAATGTTATTTGAGTTTGCGGCACATTGTTTAGAATTCGTAGTAGTGTATTAAATGTAATAAAATTTATATGTTATAATTAAAAATTTAATTAAATTACAGAAATAGATGAAGGAAAAAAAAAATTTTAAGTCTTTTCCATTTAAACATATAAAAATGAGCTTTGCCGCAATTCTGATTCTCAAACTTAGACATGTTAAAATAAAGGAAAATGCTAATCAGTGTTCTCAGGGCAATGGTTAAGACTTTAAATTAGTAAATTTTATTTCTATAATCTGCGTATTTAATGTCTTGAAAATTAAAATATTAAATTTTCAATAAAATATTTTCTTTTTTTAAAATGCTTAACCATTGCCCTGAGGGCACTGGTTAGTAGGACCCTAAAATAAAGTCTCACATTAAATATACATTTTGAAAAGCAAAATAGTTTATAAATGAGGAATGAAAACTATCTGCTAACCAAGCAGTCCATTGCTACGGTAGTGTAGTGTAGCTAGGGCTGTTTTTGGACTTCTTTATCCGAGAATCGGACCGGAAACCGGCCCGGTAGAACCAGACTAATAAATCGGCCGAAATGTTACTCAGTCTGGGAATGAATAATTTTTTATCTGATACTAAAAATGGATATTATATTAGATATTTATTGGATACTTTTTTCGGATATCTGAAGTAATGGTTCAGTTTCGGTCAAAAAGATGTTCCATCATTGTTTCGGTCCGATCCGAATTTACCCGATTACTATTTCGGTCCGGTTCTCGGGATAACAAATATCCGGACCGGACCGATAACAGCTCTAAGTGTAGCCAACAAGTATTTATTGCTCAAGAATGTGGGTCATGCTAGTTCAATTATTAATATGCTTTTATTGTTGTCATTTTAGTTGTCATGTCCTGCTTAATTACCACTAAGTTCAAAATTTTTAGTTAACTATCATGGTTCTTTGGTTCGTCGTTTTTTACAGTGTTATAAGTAATATATATAATATTACGACTCAATTTTCAACAATACTCTAAAATTATACTAGAGTTATCGCTCCCATATCCTAAGTCATCTTTTCACAATAAACAGCTAAGCTTAAAACACATTTTGGCCAAACGTAAGGGTAGGGGCTCTTTTCCCTTACCTCCCTTTAGTGTCTACAAAAATATGAGTCGTGCTCAACACTATTAATATATAAATAATACAACATCTTATCTGCTTGGAAGTCACAATTGAATATCTTGTTGATATTGAAATCCTTATGTCATTACTATATGAGTTATATTCAACAATATCCACCTTAGAAAATATCAAACTCCTATGAAGATTTTATGCATGACGATCACATCATGGTAATTGGAGAGGTATACTTCGTACTTGACACTAAGAAAATTGTAACAAGTCCAAACAACACTTGAATTTATCATTGATGAATGACTTTGTCAACATATCCAGGATCGGTCCTGAGCCTTGGCAAGCAGACCCACACTCCAGGACTTCAAAATAATGGGGGTCTCACTTTTAGGTATAGTTTAGAAATTATAATAGTGATACTAAAATATGTATTTGTTAGCGAAATTAATAAATAAATCATAGTGTTTAGCCCAACAGATAAGTCCTTTTTTAAAGAGACTTGCTATACTTACACCAAAATCTAACACTAAATGATACACCGTATCCAATAACACATGGCCCATGCAATTATCTGTGTAAGAAAAATAAAAAATAATAATTAAGCATTTTAGAAAAACCAAACCGTATTATTATACGGTGTAGATGTTACTATTAGTGTACAAATAGCGTTTCACTTTTTTAAAAGTTGAATGTTAGCGGTTCAAAATTTAACTCCAACCAAAGCTTTAATTATTATTATTATTTTTTACAATAGATTAAAAGGATCCACTCACAACATACGTGTCAATAAGGCAACAAAAATTTTAATTATAAAATAATTTTTATATAATCAATGGAAATTTATAATGAGATCTTAAATCAAATTTTATTCTCGATGGTTATTTATTGTAACCTTATAATTTTATTTTAATTTATTTAAGTATAATTTATTAGGGTTTATTTTTATTATTTGTCTCGGGCCTCTAAAAATTCAAGACCGGTCCTGAACATATCAACCACATTATTTGATGTATGGACCTTTTTAAATAAGATTAAAAATATGGCCCATGCAGGTCTCGAACCTGCGACCTTCGCGTTATTAGCACGACGCTCTAACCAACTGAGCTAATGGGCCATCTGTTTTTTATTTGGTTTTTTGTTATTTTGTACAAACCAAATAAATGAATGATAGAGTCATGCAACTCATGCTTAAAAAAGACTGTATAAACGTCTTTATATTTACAATCAACAACTTCAGTAATTACTTTTAGTTTATTGTGTTATTAGCACGATGAAGGTACAATTTGACTAGACACCATAATGTGTATAGGCATTTGCTTAGCTAAAGCTTGTCTTCTCTAAACCCATGGTTCCATCGAGGCCAATGACTGGGTTGACTTTGTTCGTCTATTTAGTCGTCTCCATTATAGTAGTAACTTTCATCCTCATCACAGAGATGGACAACATTTAGAACCACACATACTTCATCTAAAAGGCCCTAGAAGTATTAATAAAAGTTGTTTTTAAGCTTGGCTCGAATTACAATTTTGACTAATTTGAATCAAGAGTAAAAATGAAATTTTAATTTTTGGGTTGTAAATGTGATTTAAATTAATGAGATGCATGGTTTGGATCAAAGACACCTTGATGTAAATCACATATCTATGGATGATTCGAATCATGACTAAGTATATTCTTTTGAAAATCACATCACGTTGTGTGATTTGAATCATGTAATTGCTTTATTTGAATCACATGGTTCAAAATTCAAATCATGATTTGAATCAAACAAGCTATTTCATATTCTATCACCATGATTCAATTCTATCTTTCACATGATTAAAACATTATTCTAGCATATGACTCAAATCAATTGTTTAATTTTCACCTATTTTGTGCCTTACCTCTAATACATATAAAATCATTCTTTCCTTTTCTCTCCAAAACACATTCGTACATACATGAGTGCGAATCCATATTTTCACGAATCTAGAAAAACCTTGAGTGTTATTTACTTAATAGATACCTTATTTACTAAGTCAAGCCTATAGAAAAACTTCATAGAATGTTTATTTCATGAGTTGTATTTAAAGTTGGGTTATATTTTTTCAGATAACCAATCATCTTCAACCTTGAATCAAGGACCCACTATTTTGGCTCTCAACTATAAACTTTGAGTGTAACATCTCTAAATGCATATGCTCCAAATGCATGTCCCGTCGAACTACCAAGGTTAACATCTCTATGATAGAAGTATGTTTTACGACCAGAGAGAAAAAATAATCGTAGGCAATCCTCATCTGCTATGAGTATCCCTTAGCTACAAGACGAGTCATGAATTTTCCCTTTTTTCGGTTACATCTATTTTCTTTTGAACATTCACTTAGAACGGATGTCCCTTTCCCCCCTTAGGATGTTGAACAGGCTCTCACTGTGTTTTTATCAAGAACTCTATATCTTCCACCATTGCACTTATCCACTTATATTTCTTCTGACTAGTTATTGCCACTCGAAAAATGAAATGGTCTCTAGGACTAGTTTAAAGTGGATAGGCTACCAAGTTTTCATATTTATATATTTCGAATGGTTGGTTGAACAATTATTTCTACCATTTATAAGAATATAATAATGTAATCCACTTAAATCTATAGGTTCATGGTTAATTTCAATATCAATGCCTGGTTCCTTTTGTGGTTAAAGCACTACCTGCATATTGTTCATCGGTGGCATATCATTATCCACCTGAATTACCTATTTGCAAGAAGTTTCTCTTTGGATATTAACAAATTTGTTGCAACTAAATGCTTCAATAGTAACTGCTCATAAAACAAAATAACATCTCTGTTGATTACCATTTTCTTATTAATTGGATCTCATAACTTGAACCCCTTCACATACTTTGTGTAACCGACAATGATGCACTACTTCGACTTTGGATCAAGTTTGGATCTATCTTAAATGGATATATGCACATAAGCTAGACACCCAAAAATCCTTAAATTGTTAAGATCAATAGGATTGCCTATTCATACCCCTTCTACAACCTTCCCCTCCAACGAAGCCTATAGTGACTTATTGATAAGATATCACGCCATGTTAACTGCCTTTATCCAGAAATCTTTTGATACTCCAACATTTAACAAAAGGTGTCTTGCCCTTTTCAATTAGAGACATATCCATCCTTTATGCCACGTCATTTTTTGTGGTGTTTTACAAACTTAGAAATTCTCTTGGATGTCGTGTTCTCTATAGAACCTTTTGAAGTTCAAATCATTTTACTTTGTCCCATTATTTGATTGGAAATACTTGATTTTTTTCTGCTTGTTTGATTCTCTACCTCTACAAGCAACTTGAATTTGATAAAGATTTCATATTTCTGCTTCAAGAAATACACACAGTCATGCATGAAAAATTATCTATGAAAGTAAAAAAATACTTGGAACCACACATGGAAACTTCTTTTGTATGCTCCCATACATCAAAATGTATATAGTTTGAATTTCTTGTGTTTTGGGCTTTTCTGATATTGAACCGAACATGACATTGTTTCCCAAATACTCAATTCTTGTACAAATCTATCTTACAACTACGAACACCCTTTAATAAATTTCGCTTATAAAGTTCCGTCTTCCCACGCTCATTGAGATAACCTAGACGTGTATGACAAAGTTTGATTGTAACATTATTAGACTCAATTGATTAAACATCACCTACAACATTGTTTCTTAATGGTTTGTCGATTTTTATATGAAATCCTCTTTGTTCTCATTAAAGTCAAGACACCCTTATTCCTAGGGGTGTTCATAGGTGTGGGTCGATCCGCGAAACCGTTAATCCAAATCGAACCAATTCATAAATTACCCGAACTCGTTCATTTACGGGTATATCCAACCCACCCCGCAACAATCCATAAATTTTTTGTTCGGGTATCGGGTTTGAGTATTACAACCCGCGCCCGTTGACCCAATCCATTAATATGACATTAATAATTTCTTGTTTTTATTATTATTTAAAATAAAAATATAAAATTATTATCTCAGTACTAACTATAATTTTTAAAAAAAACTTTATTCTCTACTAATAATACTAATAATAATATTAGAGCAATGAGTTTACGTAATTCTAAGACTAGATGTTGTTTCTTATTTTCTTTTGTATCATTTCCAACTTATGTATTTTATAAAAATAATGTGTCTTGTGGAATTTTATAGTATTATCCAATTTTATGTCATATTAATGAATATTATTAGATATTATATGATGTACTTCATCAATTTTGTGTGTTAGAAACGAGTATAAATGTATTGATTCTGTTATAATATTTTTAAATTGAAATAAATTATTATTTTTTAATTTGAAACACAATCTACGAATCCAACTCAACCGAACTCATAATTGAACGGATCGGTTGAGGTTGATTTTGATAATTAAATTGCGGGTTAGACGGCAGACACAAACCATTGAAGTTTGAACGACTAGGATAACAGATTAGGTCAAACCCGGTCCAATCCAACCCATATACACCCCTCCTTATTCCATAATGTATGAAGAGGAATCAACCAATTTAAAATCAAACATTCTAGAATATGAGCAATCGTGAACATTGGCGGCGGCATTTTTAATTAACTAAAACAATATTACAAATTTACATCCTGAAATTAGCTAGCCAAATTGAAGACTAAGTCAATACTATACTTGTTTTCTTCAACTAAATAGAGTATTAATTAATCAAAAACAAGAAAACAATGATGATCATAGCCACAAAGCTCCAGCTTGTTTAAGCAACGGGACCAATTCACCAGAAATATGAGTAGCCATAACACGATCCAATCCACCAAACAACTTACCACCTATAAACACCATCGGAAACTGCACATTATCTTTCCCTTCAATCATGGATTCCAATTCTTTAGCAACACGCACTTCATCTTTCTCTTCCTCCACCTCATGAATCCCAGGGTTAACACCTAGACTCTGTAGAAGACGTTTCACCACATGAGTCATGCAGCAACCGTGTCTTCCAATGACTATCACAGCTTTCTCAGAAACCATTTTCAGCATAGAAAGACGATTCACCTTCTCCTCCTTCTTCTTGTTATAACAATATTTTTCATTAATATTACCAAAGTTGTAGTTATTGTGAAGTGACATGTAAGGAATTGCTTGATGCATGATGATGGTGATGTGAGTTTTGAGAAAGAAAGAATGGGTTGGTTATGGAGATTATGAAGAAGAGAATGTGGATGATGGAATATATAGAGAAGTATAAAAGGGAAAAGATAGTTACGTCATTCAATATTAATATTCAACGTTTGTATGCGGTGGAAAATGGTAGTATTATGGTCATGTTAATGCGTTGTGTGTGACGTTTAAGGTTGTCATCACACACTTCCACTGTTTTGTAATTTGTGTACGTATTGGTTTGGACGGCGCCCAAGTTGTTGTGCTCCATGTTTTGTCTTAATTAATTGAATCTTCTTGATCTCATTGCTGATGAGATGAAATCAGATCCCTGACAAGGCGGAGAATATCATTTATTCTGAAGTCAGATGGATGGGTGAGTTTTAAGATGTCAATTTGTATACATATGCGCATAGCCGTCTTAATTTTTTTAGAATATTGTAGTAGTACTATAAATTTTTTAATTTAAACACAATTCTATTGTCATTTCTATTTGATTGCGTTTAATCTTAATAAATATAAAAAATCATTTTAAACAATAATATTTACAAAATGTTAAAATTTTAACTTTTGTGGTAAGTTCATGTTGAACTATCTTATTGTGAGATTCTCTCATGTGAAAGATATGTAAAGTGATTCTCACACATGGAAACATTCATTGATAAATTGTGTATAATCCAGTTTTTCGCGTAAAGTATCTTGCTTTTATAGGTCTTATGTTTAACGAATGATGTACAATTTGATTTCTCACATAAAATATTTTGTCCTTATAGATGTTATGCTTAAGAGATTGTGTAAAATCTAGTTTATGGCGTAAAGCATCTAGTCCTTATAGACCTCATGTTTGAGGGACTATGTACATGTCCGAATATTTTGAGTCGGATATAAACTGGGATACATAAGATCATGCCCCAGTTCAAGGCATCCCATGGGACAAGTAAATGGTCCAAGTCGAATAAGTCAGCTCAAATATAGCGTATCTGGTTGATGGCAAATACGCTTTAACGTGCAAACAGATCCTTAAAGACATTTTAATAGCTCTAAATGGTTGGTCTCAAGCATAAAAGCAAAGGAATTAATTCGTATTAATTGACCTTGGGCAGATAAGGAGACATAGATGTTTATGACTCATCAATTGGCCTTACACTGAGCATGTAAAACCATATATAAACAGGCAACCTAAGAGAAAAAGAAATACTTTTAAACGCACACATACTCAAACAAGGCATTTGCGATTGTGACTGTCTCAGCTCTGGTTGAGTTATCAATTAGTATACCCAACATGTACATTTGGCCCGCTATCTGAAATGAGAGATAGAAAAGACAATTCAAGGAGGTATCCTACAAAGGAAGATGTAAGTAAATTTTCATTCATAAAGAAGGGTTTCACCACGTAGAGAATCCAGATAAAGAACTCCCAATCACGAAGAGGCGGGAGGATTTAGGAAGGATACAAGCCCAAACAAACACACCACACGTTAAACATGATTTATGGATGCTTCATGAAGGCGAAGAATCCAACTCATCCAAGAAAAAGTATGACATACAAGTGATGCACATTGCCAAAGCGTCACCTTTAAAGAAAGTCATTCCTACACTAGAAATCAGTTTCTCTAGTAGGGACGCATAAGGAATCATCCCCCATAAATATGATCCCATGGTAATCAATCTCCAAATTCATGAATGAAACATCAAAAGAGTCTTGGTGGATATCGGAAATTCGGTTGATGTTCTCTACTAGGGATGCTAAGACAAACCTCGAGCTCTTCCAAAAGATATGGAGTGTAGGTCCTAGGGTATGTCACCATTCAAACTACTTTTGGAAAAAGGGGAATCTTGGTGGATATCAGAAATTCGGTTGATGTTCTCTACTAGGGATGCTAAGACAAACCTCGAGCTCTTCCAAGAGATAGGGAGTGTAGGTCCTAGGGTATGTCACCATTCAAACTACTTTTGGAAAAAGGGGAATCATGAACTGTAAAAGTAAGATATATGGTGGTGAATGCTTTATCTTCCTACAATATTTTCATTGGCAGACCAACTTTCAATGCTTTGGAGGTTACATTATAAATTGTATACCTAACCATGAAGTACCCGTTGAGCAATAGGCGAGTAAAGGGTAATGAAAGGCGATTAGGAGCTAGTAATAAGATGCTACATGGATAGCCTGAAGATGGGGGAAAAGATAAGGCAGAGTTTACATGTTCGTCCAACTCACACAAAATCAACTAAGTGGATCTAGATCCATGTGCTGGTCCTTTGAAAAAAAGTTTAACATCTACGTAGGAATTTGAAGACCATTCAAACAGTCCCTAAAAGTCATTAAATTACGCAAATACAAACCACAATATCAAAGGAGGAGAAAGCCAAAATTGTGTTACTGCTACAAAAGAATGTAGATATTTTCATATGGACACTATTATTTGGGATAGATCTTGACTCTTTTGTAAAATGACTTGTAATTTAAACATGAGAGAGTAACTAATTATCATAAAAATTAGTGTTAATTTTAATCATGAATTGGAGAACATTTCTTTTTATTTGTATGACTAATTTAAGAGGACCCAAGATGGAAATCATCTTAATTCATATAAATAAAAGTGTATTATTTTTATTTTAGCAATTGAAAGAAGCTTACTTTACTGTAAAAAAAAAATACATAGCATAAAATACGTTACATTATACTAAACTAATATGTATTGTTAAAAAAAAGGACTTCAATATTTTGAAATTTAGTTAAATATCTATTCCAAATCTACTCATTCAATATTATAATATTTTTTATATTAATTCATTTTAAAATAATTTTAAATTTTAAATTAATTTTACATTAAAGAATATACGCAACCCAAACTCTAAAGTATCATATTAATATTACTATAATAACAAAATAAATTATTAACAATAAACTACTAGTATGTGATTAAGTTTGATCTTAAAAATATAATCTATCATATAAGAAAAGTCTACCATTTGGGCAATTCTTAGGCTATCCACATCAGCATCTCTTCCCTCAAAAATCCACATCAGCTCATTGCACTTACTAACTATCCTCTTTCTCTTCCCAAACGGTTCCTTTTCTTCTTCTTCTAAAATCGTTTCTAGATCGTTACTCTTTCACACACTCGGCTCTCTATCTTTCAGAACAAAACTCCTTCCTCTTTCTCCAAGCCAAAACGGCGGCGCTTCACTCTCCTTCTCCAGCGAACTGCTTGCCTTTTCCGTTCTAATTCATCTCCTTCTGCTTCGATTCCGGTCCGATGCATCTCCTCTGATGCTCTTCTCCCCCGTTCATCTTCTTCGTTCGCGTTTGAAGTTGTGGTGTTCGATTTTGTACGTTTGGTGATGAATGTTGGGTTGAAACAACTCTGAATCGGCAAAGCTAGGTGAGATCTTTCCGAATTTATGTTATTTTCTCTTTAATCTCTCTTCTTCTCTCTCAAACTTTCAGAAGGGTTTGTGAAATTGAAAATGATGAATAGCTTTTGGGTTTCTTGATGTTTGTGATTTCACTGTGTTTGATGTTTGTGGTTCTTTAACGTGAACAATGGTCTTTCGTTCTCTTTTCTTCGCATTTTGAAGGATTTGTATTTTGAAGATGATGATTTTGTTCAACCATAGTTTAAATTGAATGGAACTCTAACCATCTTCTTTGGCTTTTAGGAGATTCATCCAATCTGCACAATCTTCTTACAAGGTACTTAACATGGACTATACTTGATATTTGAACTCTAGCCTTTTTGCTCTCATTGCTAAATCGATTTCACCATCACCACATCTGTCGAATTTTTCATGCTTTAAGTTTTCAAAATTCATCGTTTTTTGGTTTACAGTGCACTAAAACGTGAACTCAAGATCAAGCAAAAAGAAGAGATTTGAAGAAAATGGAAGAGGAGAAATCCAAAAAGGTAACTCCCATTCCATTTATCAGTAATAACTTTGACTAATTGATAATCTAACCTTCGATTAGTGGTGAAATTTTGTTTCTGTTTTGTGAAATTCAGTATGTTTGAAATTTGAACTTTGTATATTAGTTGGTTGGATTTGTAGGTTCTGTTGTATCTTAGCTGGCTGATGTTGATTATCTGCTGACTTTATATGTTAGTTTTTTGAAGATAGTATTGGTGAATATTTAATCCTTCAGCTTCATTTTGTTTCTTAATGTCTAAGCTTTTGTTTCTTGAAGATAATATTGGTGAATCTAATCCTTCTCCTTCTAAAAACAGGTTTTTGTCTCATAAACACTCCTATTTAACTTAAAATATTAGTCAAAGTTGCAGCACATTTCACAATATCACACGGTGGAACTTTTGTTTATGTAATCCGAAAATATTATCATCCGAATCCTCTCTTTTGCACCATGACATTTGATATGAGCTTTTGTTTTGAAATTATATTGCAGATAAGCATCGGAAGGAAGTGGAAGGATATCATTGATGTTAGCGACAAGATGACATATAACTTCCATGTAAACTTCTGCTCATAATGATTTTTAAATGGCTAATGCATAACTATTTGCTATACTTACATGTTTAAGTGTTAAAGGAAGATGCTAAAACTCGAGGTGCCCTTGCTTCTTCAGGTCCTCTCTCTCTGGTTTGTCACGCCCACTTTATCTTCATTTGTATCAACGATCATGTTTTGCTTGACATGTTTCACGTTTCTTTGATTTGTTTTGTATTGCATTTGAGAGCTCTCATATTAGATATTAGAGACGAAATAAGATACCATGGTATAGAAAACATATAATCAAAGTGTTGTTTAAGAATTATAGTAAAATAAAAAGTGGAAAATTATAAGCCAATTCTGTAAATGTTTGCTTTCGTGGTAATTTTAACACAATCACGTTTGATTCAAGGTTTTATAAAATGGTCTCTGTTGTGTTGCGGTCGTGTAAAGATTTTTGTGATTTCGGTTTTGTAAAGGCTGTCGTAGCACTATTGGAACCAATTGATTTCGTTTTTTTGTAAAGGATTTGAAACTCTATAATCTCAAGAATCGTTTAACTTCTTAGGGTCACATTTTGCATTTTTATAAACAAAAGCTTACATTACCCTATGCTAACAGTTTCTACAATAATATTTCCCTATCTTTCCTCCCAGTTTATGAAGGACAACGAATTAGGATTCTTGGATATTCAAGCTCAATCAACACTAGTAACCATGAAAAACAGGTTTGAAATGCTCTTCTGAAAAGGAACATGCCTCCAAAGCAAGTTCCATTACATTTTTCACTAAAAAGTTATTGAAATTTTCAGGTTCCGGTGACTATTAAGCATGGATCAATAATAGATGAAGTGCATCAACAAATAAATCCATGGATATATCAGGTGCTTTGATTTTGTTATCTGCAAGACTTTCATCTTTGACAACATCGTAATATTAATTTCTCAATAATAAACGTCTTTTTGATTTTGATTGAAAAATATGTAACACAGATTACGCCGCAACTGAAGAATACGCCGTATTTGGGTTTTTCTGTAGCTGTAGTTGGCATCTCTGTGGTGGTTGGCATCTCTTTTCTAACATTTTTTTATGCTAAACTGTATGAATAAGAGCAATTAATACTTTAGTAGTTGCTATAACTTTCAGTAGTTTATCCTAATGATTATCTTAATTCCTTACACTACATCCAAATTATAGGACCTCACCTATCTTAAATTCACAGGGATTTTGCTTATGGCAGTTTTTTTTAAACAGTTGCAGGAATGAGAAATTTGCACTAAGGTATTGTGTCTGATTTAAAATCAACTTTTCCATTATGAGTTTCATTCTCTTTTTATTTTTGCAAATTAGTTAATGAAATCTTCTTTTTATCTTTTTAAATTTTGACATTTCAGTGGAATTTGCCAAAAGGTATTATTGGAAGCCTCTTGGTATGTATTGCACTGTTCATTGGAGTATGCTTAGTAATTACTATAATGGTTCCACTCAATCTTCTACGAGAAGACGCTCCTTTGGCTGAGCCTTTTAAATCTAAAGGACTAAAAGTCGTTTCTATTCTGATTAGTATTGGTGCAATTGCTGGAATCACATAAGCATATAAGAATGATTTGAATTTAAGTATATTTCATCTGGTGTTTTTGTTAACATTTCATATGCAAGTTTCTTATTTTTCTGCTATGGACTGAAGGTACAGTTACCCAAGTCTTTTGATTATTTTTCCCTCACTTGCACAGGTCTGTTAAGTTTTGTTTTGTTCATTTTTTTTACAATAACGAATTCATGGTTGGTTTGCAGACTCATGTATAGATCTGCAGTGTTTGATATTGGGTGCTCTTCGGCTCACAGGTTCAATCACATACCCTTAGCTTATTGATGAATCATATTAACAACCGCAGTCTCAAAAATCTTGATGGCACAGTCCTGACCGCGTGCAAACCTTATTTTAAAACTATATATGCAATATGATTAGACTTTGGCTAATTGCCAATACTTGTATCTTTTTTTGTTTCAGTTTCCAATTTCACTTTTGCTATTTGGATTTGAAGCTGTCAAATTGTACAAGGATCAAAGAAATAGGAAGGGTACAGGGATCCTAGAATACATATGTGAAGCTTCCATAGAACGGATGAACCAGGAAACTGTCCAGAACCATCAACTACACTAGATGAGTACATGTGTGGCTTCTGCGCCTTTAACTTTACGTCCGGTCCTGCAACAGGTAAGTTCTGTTGGAGCCGACAGCCTGATTATATACAAATCTACTATTTTGCCACATTATCTCACTTTTGGCTTTTCACTATCCGACATCAATAACTCAACACTGATTTGCAGGAAATTATGTTATTGAACTCAATAACTATCATTTTTCAGGCCAATGTTATAAGTTATTTCCCCACACAGGTGAGTTATTCATCTCATGGCATTGTCATTTTCAAATGGTGAAATATACATGTCATTTTGTATGTAATTTTAAAGAATCTAAATGTATCTCATAGCATTGTCATTTTCAAATGGTGAAATATACATGTGACTTCTGATTCTATATACTAACAGTATTGAGATTTATATACTACTATAAATCTTCGAGAGCTGCAAAGGATTTACCGTTGTGCTGTCAGAAATCTGCTACAATAATATTTAGTTATAAATTAGCTCCAAGTTAGCTATGTGAATTATTACAAATCTAACTGATGCTAACCCAATACATGAATTGCATTGTTCTGATTCCCTAACTGATACAATCTTATCATAATGTAACATATGTGATCATATTTGCCTTTAAATATGGACAACACTTCTACTTTTCACAATTTTGTATTAATAGTGAACCATATTTTGTATTTAAATCTAATTGATATAGTTTGTGATATGTTATGCATTCAGTAAAGAATTTCCTTATAACATTTAGTCAATGTTTATATTAGTATTAGGATGTGAAAAATCACTTTTAACGTTTTTGATAGATCCAAAACTTTGAATTTTCAGATTGTTTGTTGTTGTTTATGTCCAGTGGTATTACTTTGAACCAGAAGGTGTTATTGCGCCTTCAGTTGAAGAATCAGTTGGAGAAGCAACGGGAGAGGCGACCCGAGAAGTTGAACTTGAAGGAGAACTTTATTCTTTGCACTGGCTAACAGGTGGAGTTTGAATTTTACAAGCACCAGGGAGAGACAAAGCAAGAGTTTGATTTATGGTGATGCCAAAAGATGAACCACCGCCATTAAGCAAAGAGCAAAGACACTGTGGAGAAGATAGAACTACACTTGAAAGTTGTGAGCAACATGAAGTTGATGGAGTTGACAACTTCCCATTCTGTAGTTTAGACAAGGACTCAAGGTAGTGAGTGTAGTAGTACACCCTGATTGAGCTGCATTTTGAGTCATCATATTGGCCACTAGGGCCATAACTAGATACAATATAAACCTTTTAAATACCATTAGTCCTTTTATCTTAGAACTGATTATGATATATATCTTTTTCTTTTACAGTACTTATTGATTTTTGAGTGTTAAGTAATGACAAGGTAATGAAGGATATGTTATATATATATATATATATATATATATATATATATATATATATATATATATATATATATATATATATATATATATATATATATATATATATAAAAGTTCAAGGAAAATCAAGTATTACGTCACATATAAAACGAAAGAAAATAAATACATGTTGCCTACTTTTATGAAATATGTTAGTATCTATTAATGCAGTTCAATAGTCAATGATTAAATTGAGTCACTTTCAAATTTTCGTTTACAAATAAGAAAGTTTCATATTCTAGCCAACCCCACCAAACTAAACTCATACAGTTAACTAAACTATTCTCCTGAGCAATAATAACACAAATAAACCAAGTAATTTTTTTATGATTAATGGGATGAGTTTGCATATTTTATGCATATAAATAAATAAGCGACGAAAAGCATTTTTTAATTTAAATAGTGATTTTAGAATTGAAAACACTAATTGCTCATTATATTATGGTTAGGATGATATATTTTTTAAAATTTGTCATACTAAGAAGGAAAAAAATTGTATTATTCCAAAACCAATTCGTATCTAGATATTTTCATATAATCATTACAAAATATTAAAATATTCAACTTTTAATTTTTGAAAATGCAAAATTTGAATTTATATGTTATATTAAGAGTCACAAATATTCTTTAATATTCTTTATGTTATATTAAGAGTCATCAATATTTATTAATTTAAATTTTCTCCACTCTTTTCTAGACTTAACACCCATATTACTTTAAACCGTGAATATAATTATATTTATTTGATAAATATTTGCTACAAACATATATGGTTGTTTTAAAAATAATAGAAAATAAATTAATTAATATAATTTCGTATTAATTAAAATGATTAAAATAAATATATAATAATAATATATAGTTGTATTTAGGATTGTGACTATTATATAGTTATATTAAATTTTTTATTATTATATAATTATAATAAAGATTATAATTTATATAAAAATATTTTATTTTTTTAATACAAGAAGATATAGTAATCGAAAATATTTTTTGGAATAAATATTGAGCCATATTAGTAGTATGATAATAAATAATTATATTTTAGTTATAAAATAACAAAAAGCATTAATAAAATATTTTATGATAAAAAATCTATAATAATAATAATAATAGTTATTTATCAAAATCTATAAATTTGGAATATTAACGAGAACACGGAGTTATTTATCAAAATATTGAATATTAACGGGAAAACAAAGTTATTGATCAAACTATATTGAATTAACGGGAACATGAAGTTACTAAATAAAATATTGAATATCAACGATAACATGAAGTTAGTAATCAAAATATTGAATATTAACGTGAGTATTAAATTACAGAGCAAATTATATAATATTAACGGGAACATGGAGTTACTGCTAAAAATATTGAATAATAACGGAAACATGGCGTTATTAATCAAACTATTGAATATTAACAGGAACAAATTTGGAATATTAACGGAAACACGAAATTAGTGATCCAAATAATGAATATTAGCGATAACATGAAGTTACTGATCAAAATATTGAATTTTAACGGGAACATGAAGTTACTGAACAAAATATTAAATATCAATGAGAACAGGAAGTTACTGATCAAAACATTATATATCAAGGGGAACATGAAGTTACTGGTCAAAATATTGAATATTAACGGGAAATGAAGTTTATTGATCAAAATATTGAATATTACTGGGAACACGGAGTTACTGATCAAAATATTGAATATTAACGGGAGCACGGAGTTATTGATTAAAATATTAAATATTAACGGGAGCACAAAGTTAATGATCAAAATTGTGAATATTATCGAAAACATTCAGTTAATGATCCAAATTTTAAAAATTAAACGGGAACAAATTTTGAATATTAACGGGAACACGAAGTTACTGATCCAAATAATAAATGTTGACGGGAACACGAAGTTATTGACAAAATATTGAATATTAACAGGAACACGAAGTTACTGATAAATTTTTGAATATTAATAGAAATATTAAGTTACTGATAAATTTTTTGAATATGAACGGAAACGAATTTGGAATATTAAGGGAAACACGAACTTATTGATCAAAATAATGAATATTAACGGGAGCAAGGAGTTACTGATCAAAATAATGAATATTAACAAGAACATGAAGTTACTTATCAAAATATTAAAAATTAACGGGAAGAAATTTGAAATATTAACTGGAATACGAAATTACTTATCAAAATAACGAATATTAACGGGAAACTGAAGTAACTGGTCAAAGTATTTTTCTATTAATTATGTATTTTGAATGAATCATTATTATAAATGGAGTTTGTAGTGGTTTCTCATTGGCCTATGAGAGAGAGCTGATCGTTTGAGATTGGACTGATAGTTTGTAGTTATAATTGAGCCAAAATAACTAATTTTTTCCTTAGCTAGCCAAAAATAATCGATTCTCCTTAGTTGATAGTTTGAGATTAGGCTAATAGTTTGTAGTTTAATCAATTATATTAAATAGTTATGACTAATTGAATTATATAATTTGATTGAATATTTCTTCGTTATAATTTGTGAATTTGCGATTTTAAAATTTTTCCTTCATTATAATTTGGCAAATAAAATATTATTATTTTTATAATTTTTCAATTTTACCCAAAATTTAATTTTTTATTAATATCTTTTATTTTTCTCAATCACAATGCGCGAAAACGACGGGTACCCGTGCGAACGCACGGGTAAGACACTAGTTAAACTAGAAAGAGTTGGACACCGTCACATGGTTGGTACTTGGTAACGAAAGGATGCGGACTCCGGACAGACGATGAGTAAGTGTGACGCCAGCATTGTCAGGATGCATGGTATCCATGTGGCAAGGATAATGCTTAATGACTAATGACGTCAAAGGGATAACCAACATCAGCAATTACAATTGTGCCACGTTTTACAAAAATTAAGAGAGGAATAAACTCATGGGTGCAGTGGACCATATTCATTCCAATCTCGCATTAAATAATATTCAGAAAAAAACAATGGAAAGTAATTATAAATATGAAGATTTTATTTAATTTTTATTATGAGCAAAAGTCCATGAAATATAAGAAGAAAGTAGGTATAAAAAAGAGTGGGTAATAACCCGACCTCACACCTATTTAATTCTATAATTTAGTAAACTTATCAAATTTTCGTTAAAATTCAACATAACCAACCTCTCATGGAAATATTAAGGTCTATATTTGCTAATTTAACAGCACGGTGATTATCTTTCTTAAATATATGAGTTGCAAAAAAATTGAAATTTTGCAGCTTAACCAAATAATTATCCCATCTGCTTCTAATTTTCCACGAGATCATAGAGGAGTTATGAAAAGCATAGACCACTAAAGAGAAGTCGAACTCCAACTACAAATTAGACCAATTTTTACTAATAGTTGTCTCCATGGCCAAAATGACCCCATGAGTTCAGCAAAGAGTACCCAGATCCCAAACAACAATCAAAACTACCAAAAAGTTCCCCTAAACTATTCCGAAAAATGCCACCCCACGCAGCCAACAGATGCAAGCCGCCGGCAACCCCATCTACATTTACCTTGGTCCAACCAATGAGGGGAGGAGGTCACAAAACTTCCTGAACTGAAAGAGTGCGAGGGGGATGCAGATTAACCTTGAACTTGTTTAGCATCGCAAAATCACTAATAGAAGAATTAGCTCTTTTCCAAGTGAGATTACTCGACAAAGAAGTAAGAGAATGAACGATAGCGCAACTAGATTTCCAGTGGATAATCCTGTTCTGAAACCTGGTCTGATTTCTGGCAAACCAAATACAAGCAACAACAATAAGACGGCTGCTTTAACAACTACATGGCATTGAGCAGAATAGGCACCCTCTATTGCAGTTTTACAATCAGCCAAACCAGATATGGTCAGACCTAAATCCAAGACCTTACAAAGTCAGGTCCAAATGTTAGAAGCATAAGGACATTCAAAAAATAGTTGGTTCGAAGATTCCAAATTGCGAAAGAATAAATTGCACACAGACGCGAAAACCTGACCTCGCATCAAAATATTCTCATCCGTGGGCAACTTCCCCTGAGCTAATTTCTAAAAGAGTAAGGATTTAGAAGGGGGAATGACATTACACCAAATCTAACTACCCCAGGCACAATCAACAGGCTTGGAACAAAACTTAAATGCATCTTTAAGCGACAACATACCATTGGCCGACGATTTCAGATCAGATTGTCGAGCCCCTGCTGATTTACAATAGTACTAGTTGCCACCTGCGAAAAAATAGGGCATAATCTGAGCAAATTATTAGTAGAAACAACAATGTCGTTATGAATAATGTCTTTCAAATGAGCATGTAAATGCCAAAGAATGTCATCAGGAATGGGAATCATCTCATTCAACGCTTGGCCACACCAATTATCACGCCAAATATTTATATTCTCCCCAATGTCAACCATCCAAATAGAATTTTCTAATAACCTCATGAAAAGCTTTGCAACCGGTCCAAATGGAAAAGAATACATGGTATTTAACCTTTCTCCCTCCCTTCAACACTCTAGACTTCAAAATCCTAGCACAATCCTCTTGCTCATTAATAATACTTCAGCACTGTGTCAGGTCAGTAGCATCATTAAGGACCCTCATATATCTAATCCTTAGCCCCTCGTCCTTCACATGTGTACAACACTTATTTCAAGCCACTCTTACCATTTTTCTCTTGTTAATATCCGCACTCCATATAAAGTTTATGCACCACGTACCATTTTAATGAGACTGGTGGGCCACGAGTAGACCATTGTTACCATTTTACTTAAATTTATTTATTATAATAATTTTAATCTTTTATGCGTAAAAGAGTTTGAGTAGATTTATAAGGAAAATTATAATTTTTTCTTACAAAAGTGATTATTAAGATAATTTGTAATTTTTCTGGTAAAATTTTTTAATTTGTAGGATTTGTAATTTTTTATAAAAATTATAATTTTAATAAAAAATTTGTAACTCTATCTTTCTAAAAATTATAACTTGAATAAGATAACTAGACGTTTATCTGTGCGATGCACAGGTTAATTTGTTAAATTATTATTGATAAATATCAATTTTAAAAAACATAAAATATATTTATATCAATTTTTTCATTGAGTTTATCTTTTATTAGAAAATAATAATAATTTAATAGTTTAAGTCTTATGAAAAAATAATATAATTTTAAATAATTAAAAGTTAGAATAATAATAATAATAAAATTTGTGAAGTGTAAAAAAGGTGTCCTTGTATATTTTGGTATAAAATAAATAAATTCATAAAATAATTTTTTGGAAATCAATTGATCATGTAAGAATAGAGTTTCAAATAATAATCTAAATAACAACATTTATTTTGAAAATATTAAATTTAAAAAGGTTACCTTAAAATCACTCTTAAGGTTAAGAAATTATTTATCCTTCCTTACAAAACATGTAACATCATCACAACTATTTTTTTCTCTAAGTTAAACAAAAACAAATTGAAACATCACTCTTTTATAAAAAAAAAACTGTGCAATTACCCAACATCTATGAATGACTGAAATTAAAATATTCTAATATTAAATAATAAAAAGAAAATAAAAATAATAAAATAGTAATCATATTTAAAATAAATTCAAAATATATTTATCAAAATGCGATGTTTCAAAATTTATACATATAAAACAAATTTATTTCTCTACATAAGTAACTGCCTAAATTTGCAATATATCTACTATATTCACATATGTAAACGTGGACACTAAGTAAAAGTGACGATGATCCTTTTGGAAAGAAAAGCGGATGGTGATAACTTTTTCCTATGAGTAATTGATCGAGAGATTTCTTAATTTATTTGAACTAACTAATTAAATTGATTTTTTATTTATCTATCATATAAGAAAAGTCTACCATTTTCTCATCTCTTAGCTATGCCACATCAGCCTCTCTTCTCACAAAATTCCACATCATTCATTTCCCATTGTAGGATTGAACTTTAAACCTCCAACCTCTCATGATCTCGCAGTTACAAATTATTTACTTTCCCTGGCCATTCACATTCACAATTGCTTACAGCACTAATGACCTCATATAATGCTTCTGCCTTCCAAGCCCCTTCTGCCTTCCAAGCCCTCCACCTTCCACGTTCCAAAACACTTTTATCATTACTATATATAACCATCATACTTTCACAGTATCTATCATGTTCATCAAACCTAATCGTGAAAAATTTTGGTTTATACTATTTTTGCAATTACAGCCATTCCCACGACTATTCATGTGGAAAATTTTGGTTTATACTATTTTTGCAATTACAACCATTCCCACGACTATTCATGGACAAACCGGAATTTAACATTTTTTTCTTTCTTTTCTTGATAGAAAATATCCTTCATGTTATTTGCAGGTTGAATTTGTAGTGTATCATTCTGAAGTACTAATTGGCGTTTCATGTTATTTGCAGGTTGAATTTGTAATGTATCATTCTGAAGTACCAATTGGCGTCACTCCATAGTATATGGTTCGTTTTTTACATGGGTTGTTTCCAATCCCTATTTTCTATTTTTTTAGTAACAATTTAAATATTTTCCTAATATGTGTTTTGGATTTTTTTCTGGTGCAGACAGTAGAAAACATCGTCTATACGATTCGTTTGAAATAAATATTCTTCTTTGACTGTCCCGAAAGTTTGAGCTGTAGAAGTAGAAATCAAGTTGGCTGGTGTCAATATACAATGGAGAATCTGCTTGAAAAAACTGGGTTATGCTTGCGCAAGTTTTGTCAAAAATGTAGATATTATACTATGTAAATAACATGATATTTTATATTAATTCATAGAATGAACTTTAATTTTTTATATTTTAAGTGCAAATATTAATAAATAAATCTTAATTGATTGATTTTATGTTTGAGTGATATTTATATTAAATCTTAGTAATTATAGAAATTGTAGATATTATAATATGTAAATAAGATAATATTTTATATTAATTCATAGAACTAAAGAATATTTTAGTTAGGTCAAATTAAGAAATTAAGTTTATCAATATATACAAAGTTAGTTTTATAAAATATTATTGATATTTATTTATTATAAGGTCGAACAAAACAAAAAATAAAGATAAAATATTACAAATTAAAAATGTATACATAATTTTGAAATTTATAAGAAAATAGAATCAAAAAGTAAAGAAAAAAACATTATATTTGTTTAGGTAAATAAAGAGTTTTGAAATGAAAAGACATAAATCATTTACCTATAAAAAAATTAAATATCATAATCATTTTACTTGATTGCAACTTTAATTTTTGATTTAATCTGATTGCAACTTTTGATTTATTATTTTTAATTTTTTGATTTAATGTGATTACAATTTTTAACTTCTTATCCATAATAATCCAAGCATTATGGTCGATTTGAACGTGATTTTAAAGAATGGTTTGTTGAAATAATGAAGCAGCACACCTATTTTCTTGATATGGAAATAATTGGTATATTATTGCAAATTTTAATAAATAAATTTCATTGATTAATTGATTTTATCTTTGAGTGATATTTATATTAAATTTTAGTAGCTATAAAAATTATAGATATTATAATATATAAATAACATAATATTGTATATTAATTCATATAACTAAAGAATATTTTAGTTAGGTCAAATTAAAAAAATTAAGTTTATAATATATATATATATATATATATATAATTTATAAAGTTAGTTTTATAAAATATTATTGATATTTATTTATTCTAAGGTTGAACAAAAAAAAAAGAATATAATAAAATATTACAAATTCAAAACATATACATAATTTTGAAATGTATAAGAAAATAGAATCAAAGAATAAAAAAAAAACAGTATATTTTTTTAGGTAAATAAAGAGTTTAGAATGAAAAGACATAAATCATTTACTTATAAAAAAGTTAAATATCATAATTATCTTTAGTAATCATTGATCGATTGATTGCAACTTTTAATTTATGATTTAATGCATGTGATTGCAACTTTTGATTTCTTATTCTTTTAGTACTTACCATATGTATATTTAAATTATTAGATTTGAGAAAATATTGTACTTTTATATCTTACAAAATTATATTGTTTTTACAATATTGTATGATTTACCTAAAAATAATATAATTTTGAGTAAATATTGTACTTTTGTATGATTTACCTAAAATTATCTAACTTTGTAAGATATAAAAGCCTTTTTAACGACCCATACCTTAAAATCAGTACGTTGAGAATAATTTAATTGATATAGAATCAATACATTAAAATCATATCAATTACTTACCAATATCTTAATTGGTATAAAATAAATACGTTAGAAATATATTTAGTACTCCAATTATATTGATGTTGTATCACCAAGAATTGAGTGAATCATATTATCATTAAAAATTAATAAATATAATTTATCTCACTTGATTTCCTTCAAAATTATTTAATAGAAACTTTCCAAAATAATGAATTTATCAACATAATTTTGAAACCAAATTTCATATGGTTAGAAGATTTTTAACCTCTCATTTAACAAAAGGATAAATATTATTAGATACATATTTTAATAAAATGTTTTAGGCATATCATTGATTTTATATATTGTATGGAGTTTTTTGATAAAATATTCATAGATATTATTATAAAAATAAAGTATATTTTCAAAATATTTAAAATACAACATGTGCCATCGTCATTCTCTGTATAGAAAAACTAACTACTATTTTCTATTTTCACTTTAATAAGATTTCTTACTAATACTACTAAATTATTTAAAATATAAAATATGAAAGATATATATAAATGAAATTTTTTAGAGATTATTAAATAAAATAAATATATTAGATCTATTGACTTTTTTTTAAAAAAATATTTAAAAATAACTATGGGTGTTAATAAGCATAAGTAATCGAATGAAACATAAGTATTGTATGAATAAATAGTAACAGAATGAAACATAAGTAATGTATGAATAAGTAGTAATAGAATGAAACATAAGTAATATATGAATAAATAATATCAAAATTGTATGATATTTTTTAGGCTAAATTACTCCCAAGGTCCTTTAAGTTATTTAATTGTAACAGTTTGGTCCTTCGTGTTATTTTCGCTACAACTAGGTCCTTTATGTTTTCAAATGTGCACACCGTTATCCTTTTTTAACAGAGAAAATGTGCTAATTGTGGATGCAATTATATTAAGTGGTATAAAAATGATGAAATGCAACCAAAAATACAACAATCAACATTTCTAAATGTTTAAAATGAGAGAAAAAAGAGGCAGGAATCACCCAAAAGGACCAAATTGTTACAAAAAAAACTTGAAGGACCAAACTGTTACAATTAAATAACTTAAAGGATCATGGGAGTAATTTAGCCTAATTTTTATTAATCATACAATTTGTTTGTCATTTATAAAATTTAAAATTTAATTGAACAAGTTCATCAATAATCAATATATATATTTATCTATATATAATATAATATAATTGAAATATTACCATTAAAACTTTAATGGGTCAATTCTATCCAAATACAAAATAGTATATTACGGATACACACGGGTAATTATATGGTACGCACATATGGTACTGATATTAACACATTTAATTAAATGTAATAACGAGAATAAGTTTACAATTGATTTAAATAGTTGGCTTAATTACAACTTTGGTCCCCCTATTTTGTCTTTTTCTCGATTTTAGTCCCCCCATTTTTAAAACCACGATTTTGGTCCCCTTTTTGAGTTTTCTAATGAAAAAGAGACAGGAATAGGGACTAATTTTGCAGAAAAAAAAATAGAGGGACGAAAATTGCACAGAAAACTTAAAAAAGACTAAAATAGTGATTTTTAAAATAGAGGGATCAAAATCAAGAAAAAGACAAAATAGGAGGATTAAAGTTGCAATTAAGCCTAAATAGTTTTATAAATAATTCCAAAACAAAAATATTTATATATAGGAATAATTAACTATTGATTCAAATATTTTATATATGGAATAATATATTTGATTTGTAAATTGAGTTTAATCAATTATATTAAATATTTATTATTAATTGTATTATATAATTTGATAGAATATTTCTTCATTATAATTTGTCAATTTAAGATTTTTGTTATTATAAAAAAATTTAATTATCATCAAATATTTTTAAACAATGTTAACATTAATTTATTTTTGTTTCAAAAATATCATCAAAATATTGAATATTAATAGAAACATGAAGTTACTGATAAAAAAATTGAATATTAACGGGAACAGGTAGTTATTAATCAAAATATTGAATATTAATAGAATTTTTTTTAATATTAATGGGTACATGAAGTTACTAATCAAAATATTGAATATTAAAGAAAATATTAAATTACTGATCAAAATATTAAATGTATTGAATATTAACGGAAACATGAAGTTACTGATAAAAAATGGCATGTTAACGAGAGCATAAAGTTACTGATCAAAATATTGAATATTAACGAGAACACAAAGTTATTGATCAAACTATTGAATATTAACGGGAAAACAAAGTTATTTATCAAACTATATTGAATATTAACGGGAACATGAAGTTATTAATCAAAATATTGAATATTAACGAGAACATGAAGTTAGTAATCAAAATATTGAATATTAACGTGAGTATTAAATTACAGAGCAAAGTATATAATATTAACGGGAACATGGAGTTACTGCTAAAAATATTGAATAATAACGGAAACATGGCGTTATTAATCAAACTATTGAATATTAACAGGAACAAATTTGAAACATTAACAGAAACACGAAGTTAGTGATCAAAATAATGAATATTAATGGAAACTTGAAGTTATTGATCAAAATATTGAATTTTAACGGGAACATGAAGTTACTGAACAAAATATTGAATATCAACTAGAACACGAAGTTACTGATCAAAATATTAAATATTAAGGGGAACATGAAGTTACTGGTCAAAATATTGAATATTAATGGGAAATGAAGTTTATTGATCAAAATATTGAATATTAGTGGGAACACGGAGTTACTGATCAAAATATTGAATATTAACGAGAGCACGGAGTTATTGATTAAAATATTAAATATTAACGGGAGCACAAAGTTAATGATCAAAATTTTGAATATTATCGAAAACATTAAGTTACTATCCAAATTTTAAAAATTAACAGGAACAAATTTTGAATATTAACGGGAACACAAAGTTACTAATCAAAATAATAAATGATGACGGGAACACGGAATTATTGATAAAATATTGAATATTAACAGGAACATTAAGTTACTGATAATTTTTTTGAATATTAACGGAAACGAATTTGGAATATTAACGGGAACACGAACTTATTGATCAAAATAATGAATATTAACGGGAACAATGAGTTACTGATCAAAATAATGAATATTAACAAGAACATGAAGTTACTGATCAAAATTTTGAAAATTAACGGGAAGAAATTTAAAATATTAACGGGAATACGAAGTTACTTATCAAAATAATGAATATTAACGGGAACATGAAGTAACTGGTCAAAGTATTTTTCTATTAATTATGCATTTTGAATGAATCATTATTATAAATGGAGTTTGTAGTGGTTTCTCATTGGCCTACAAGACAGAGCTGATAGTTTGAGATTGGGCTGATAGTTTGTAGTTATAATTGAGCCAAAATAATTAATTTTCTCCTTAGCTAGCAAAAAATAATCGATTCTCCTTAGCTGATAGTTTGAGATTGGGCTAATAGTTATCACTAATTGAATTATATAATTTGATTGAATATTTCTTCATTATAATTCGTGAATTTGCGATTTAAAAACTTTTCCTTTATTATAATTTGTTAAATAAAATATTACTATTTTTATAACTTTTTTAATTTTACCCAAAACTTAATCTTTTACTAATATCTTTTATTTTTCTCAATCACAATGCGCGAAAACGACGGGTACCCGTGCGAACGCACGGGTAAGACACTAGTTTGTTTTAGTGGGTTATGGTAGTGGGGTTTATTTCAATTTAATTATAGAAGAAGTTGTATGATTATAATTTAGTATGATATTTTGATTGAGATAATAGAAATATAAGTTACTTTTTTGTGTGTGTATCTTTTCATGTGTGTGGAGATTTATTTTTTGTTGGTTTTTCAATAGTTGTTTTTAGAGAAAGGTTCTGATCAAGATAGGATGAAGAGATGTAAATTTGTTAATATTGTAACTACATCAAAGTTAAACGTTCCTTTATTTGATGGAAAATGAGCTTCCATGACAATACACAAGTCCAAGGTCAATGAAGGATTTGCAAAATCAAAAAAAAAAAATGAAGAATATTCATTTTACAAATGTGGTTAGTCATTATAATGATCTTAAACTCTTTGAAGATGAAGTTAAGGACAAAATGAACAAATGTGAGACCTTTGATTAAGAGAATATATAAAGTGGGTATTCACCCAAGTCCCACATCGAGCAACGAAGAAAAAAAGATGTGGAAAGTTATTATAAATCTGAAGAGTTGGTTGAGTTTATTTACGACAACAACTCTAGTCTTGTTGGTGTAATAGTTGTGTGTCATGAGATGATTTATAATTTTTCACTTGCAAAAATTATAATTGAGAGGGTTTGTAATTTTTTTCTTGTAAAAATTGCAATTGTATGAGAAAGTTTGTAATTTTGTCCTTGTAGAAAATACAAGTTTAATAAAAAAATATTTTTGTTGAGATAATGTGGATGTAGGTATGAAAGTGTCGAACCATAGTAAATTTAGGTAGATATTTATTTTTTGTTGCTTTCCAAACGACTAGTATCAGTGCAAAAGTTCTGATTAAGGAAGGAACAGAAAGAAACAATATTTCTTAGCAAGGGAAAAAGAATAGATGTAAATGTTTTCTATCAATAATATGGTTACATTGAGGTTGAATGTTCCTTTATTTGATAGGAGAATGAGCTTCTCCTTATGACAATGAACAAGTTCAAAGTTAATGGAGGATTTGAGGAGTCCAAAAAGAAAAGACAAAAAGGTTGAAGAGTGCTCATTTACAAATGCGATTAGTTATTGTACTGATTTTAAATTCTTTGAAGAAAAAATTAAGAACGGGGTGAACAAATGTGAGACCATAGATGAAAGGAGGATATGTAAGGTAAAAAAGGATATTCATCCAAGTTCCATATCAAGAATTCTGAGGAAAAAATATGTGGAAAGTTATTATAAATATGAAGAGTTACATTGGAGTTTATTTACATAAACTCTAGCCTTGTGGGGGTAATAGGGTTTGGATAATTGTGTATCATGAAAGAGTTTGTAATTCTTCTGCCAAAAAGTTACAGTTGAGAGAATTTACAAATTTTCTATCCAAAAATTGTAGATGAGGAGATTTGTAATTTTTTCGCGTAATAATTAATGTTGAGTATGTTTGTAATTTTTTTGTGCAAAAATTGTAGTTGAAAGAGTTTACAAATTTTCAATTCAAATATTATAGTTTTTAGGGTTTGTAAATTGAAATTGTATGAGAGAGTTTGTAATTGTTTTCTTCATAAAAATTACAACTTGAGTAATTAAAAACTTTTGTTCAGATAATCTGGATGTAGGTATGAAACTATCAAACCACAATAAATTTGTGAATTGTATTTTTTTTATTGAATTTTTGTTTATTTTGCTTCTTTTGTAAGTGTTCTTTCGTGGGCGTAGAGATTTGTCTTTTGCTGCTTTCCAAATATAAACCACATTTTCTAAGCCAAGAAGAAATTGGGTCACCTTTATGATGTAGTATGTAAAGCAGATTAGAAGATACATTTGTTTTTATGGCGCATTAGATATATAGGGTCACTCAACTATCATTGAGAGTCTGATACAAAGGGTCATCAAATCTACTGATTTTAGATCCGTAAGACAAGTATCTCAAAAATAAATTTCTAAGACATATATTTCTAGAAACCTACTATAAAGGGCAAGGAGTAATTTCTTCTCAGGTTCGTGTTATTATAAAAATTTAAATCTCGCACTTATGGTCATCACTAGTTTGATCATCAAAGTGTTTACAAGTACACCCCAACCGTTGAGCACTATATAAAAATTATTTTATCTATGCTGTTTACTGGATTCATCAACATCAACAATACTTAAAGATAAAGGTTCTACTGTATCATTTGATGTCATCTGTGGGAAACTTCCACCAATGTTTCCGCTCTATTTCCACCTTAATATTGAAATGGATCACACACAAACCAAAAAAAAAAATCTCTTTGTGAAGGACATCAACAACTTTTTGAGGAGCCTTTTAAAAAGTTTTCAAAGACAAATCTGAAGATATCAAGATACAAAACATCACATAAGATGGCCAATTTGAAGAAGATTAAAGAAACAGATGGTTACGTTTGGAAAAACATATCCATTCCGATGGGATGTTAAGTCGGTAGGACGACTTCCTCATTATGGTGAGAACTCGAGAGATAATTTGCATGAAATGGAAAAACTAACCCATTAACATTTTGAAAATGGATGGGTTTAAGGGACATGGTCAATTATGTGGCGTCCCCCCCCCATCGCTTGATCGACTTGTTTACCACTATAGAAAAAGCAAGGGGAAATTTTTACGTCATGGGAGATCTAAATCTGAAATTGAAGAAAAATAGACTATTATTGTTCTTTTACAACAAGGAAATTATCAATGGCCCCTTATTGGTGAGTGTCACAATTTAAGGGTTCAATGTCATGTATGTCGAGTTATTCGAACCCATGCACCTCACACGACATTTTCAACCATACCATGGAGGGAACCTACATGGTTTGTTTCCTCTGTCACTAAGCCCTGGGAATAAAGATTCTTTTTATTACAATTGGAAAGCATGAGAGTATAAGGACTGTGAAGGTTCAATTTCCAATAATCGATAGAAAGTTCATGTAAATTTGCATAGTTGGGAAGCCCACTTTGAGTGAGTTATGTGTAGACATCACGATTTCTTTGAAGTTGAAATACCACCGAAATATGAAATAACTTCCCATAATTAAAAGTAATATGTAAGTGTTTCTCACTTATTTTCTCTCTTTATGGGAAAAATACGAGGAATCCATGGAAGCCATAACTACAAAAGTCGTTGACATGAATTTGATTCATGGACGCTTGTTAAGACTTTGGCTCTTGGAAAAGGTATTGGAGTGGTGATGACAACAATAAAGGAAGGCACGGTTCTAGTAAAGGGGAGCACGGGCTCAATAAGAACAGTTACATAGATGATAACCTTTTTTCCATTTTGAAATTTCTCTAAACATTTTCTTCTGACTAAGTGTCTTCACATCAAACAAGAATTAGTAGGGTAGTGGAATTAAATTAAAAATAAAACAAGTCTAGCATGTTGACATCATCATCATCATCATCAAAACTAGAGGTCAATACCAAGGCCCGAGTACCAATACATCATTCCTTGGTATAGACCTCCCCCGAGTTTCCTTTATAACATAAGTGGCTCTATCGAAAGGGTGAACATAGTCTCGAATTTGAGTCACATTTCCCTTATAAAATTCCTCCATAGTTGTTTTATCCCACATCACTTATTTTTGGCCAATTTGAAAATGATATTGGGACCAACAGTACGAAAAACGTTGTTGACAAAAGTATACATGTTCTTCAAGGATCTCTAAAGAAACATGAGTGCAAACATTTTTATGGGTCACATCTCTTAGTTGTGAGATTATAACATGCTTTAAACTTGAATTTCTTGAGGGATTTGGTGAAGAACTCAAATACTCGAGCCAGTTGTTTTAAGGTGATAATCCATTGAGAGTCCTTAGGGTTAGAGGCTTCTCAGGCCAACGAGAAGATGTTGAAGAACACATGCATTATCTTTGGCATCTATAAATACTCGCATATGACCTATAAGCTTTTGATAAAGGCCCAAAAAATTGGGTGAAGCAGTGAGGACGCTACACCAAGGTGACACAAGATCTCCTTCTCAAACGATGATAATGGAATTTGAACACCAAACTTCCTAAAAACAATGCCATACATGCAAAAGGAGAAAATAGAGTATGTGTTGTAAATCTTATAAGAAGTAGAAGGGGCCATTAGGATCTGGTCTTCTAGGATGCTTGCATTTGTGAACATTTAATAGGAGGTTGAGTCGGCTACTCATAGTAAACAAAGAGGCTATCTAGATACTCCTCATTTGCGTGACTATATCGTGAGTTTGTTCTTAGATCCATGATTAACCCATCAATAAGATACTTTATTGTCTTGTGCATCTTACACATATTCACACAAAGAGAAAGAGTGATTCAAAGAAAAAGGCTTTGTTTATCCACCCTCTCGCATGAAAAAATTGAAAAATACAATATTTCTCTCCATTTTTGAACCTAGAGGATTATTTAAAGGTCATATACATTCACTTCATTTCGAAGATCCTCTGGCATGAACAAAATAGGAGGGAGAAACAACACATGGGGCGTTATCACCTGAGATGGATACTCTTCCATCAATGGTAGTATCCACTTAGAGAGAACAAAATATAGGGGAAATAACACACGGGCCTTATCACCTGAGAGGGCAACAGAGCCTTGACTCAAGAAGAAAACACCACCACACAAAGATAGGGGTGTACAAAACCAAACTGCCCAATAGAAAATCGCAAAACCGAACCTAATCAAACCAAACCGGAACCACAAAACACCGCATTTGTTTCGGATGTGTTTGGGTCACTTTCTAACCGAACTGCACGGTTCAGTTTGCAATTTGTATTTTGCAAACCTAACCAAACCGCATGAAGTTACAAATCTTACTAACCAATATATATTTCTTTAATTTTTTAGAAAAATCAACTAGTATTATGTGTATATTTCATCATATTCTTTGTATGATATTTACTTTAATTTATATATCATCAAAAAAATAAAATATTATTCATATAAATACTATTTTGACAAAATATATTTTATCGTATTCTTTGTATAATATTTATTTACGAATGCAATTCCATGTATATCATTCTTTAGACCTAAGATAAAATTGTAAGAGTATTTTTATGTATCAAATTATAAATTTATTTTAACAATTATAAACTTTTTTATGATAATGTATGAACAATTAAACACAAAATTATATTTTCCTCTATGTCTATGTATGATTCAATAATTTTGTTTGTAAAAAACCGAACCAATCCAAATCGCGTTAGTTTGATTTAGTTTGGTTTTATTTTTGAAAGCCAACCGAACCATGCTTTTTTTTCCTCGCGGTTCGGGTGACTTTTAGCGTCAAAACCGTCCAAACCGCACCGCGAACACCCTTACACACAGACATAAAATGTTCATAAAATAGTTAAACTAGATGAAGAATGCAAAATTGTTTTGAGAACTTGGAGAGACAAGATCCTCTAACCCTAAAAGCCTATTATAAAGGCCAAGCCAAGGAACAATTCGACCTCATGTATTATTACACTTACATCCATGAATGATGATCCTTTTTAACACACTACGAACAACTTCGTCCTTTTAATTATGAGCAGTGCTATATTGACATTAAAATCTCATTCATGATGATCCTCTTGAACACACTACGAACAACTACGTCGTTTTAATATTGAGCAGTGCTATATTGACATTAAAATCTCCTATATTGACATTAAAATCTCCTAGATCGTATCTACATCATAACCATTTCAAATCATTTTCAATGTCACACAAAACCCAATGCAAGAAAAAAAATTAGTATTATAAAAAACAAAGGTACGTGTAACTGTATATAAATACGGTGTGATTCTAGCTTTTTGACGTCATCTTAACATTTCTCTTTAATAATATATTACACGCTCTTTTTCTAATCATCATAAAACTATTATTTTTACAGAAGATAATTAAAAAACACCTTTAAACTTTTTAGATGATTCATATGAGACAAAACCATCAATGGGAACTAAAACCACTTCCGATAACTGCACTGGCAAAGCTAGAATTTTTAGCGAGCTGGAAATAAAATTTACACTCTATTTTTACTAATTTTACACCATGTTTCTATTAATTTTGTCTAAAAAATTTGTCCTTAATTTTGTTCAAAAATTTCACCCTGTTTTTACTAATTTTTCCCTTAATTTTATCTAAAAATTACTAGTTTTGCCTTTGGTGTTGTCTAAAAATTGACTATTAGATGAGGGAGTATACAACGAAATGAGGGGTTGAGCCCAGACGCGTGTCCGGGCTCGCTGAGCTGTAGATCCATCCATTGATAACTGGGGACAGTGCCAAAATGACTAGGATCAGGAAATTCTTAGCTTAAATATGAAAGTGTAGCTCATAGAAGCAAGCTTTTCCTTATTTCCTATTCAATCATAGAAACAGCCAAACACTCCCTAAGTACAACTACAAAGATGTCCGGACATGTTCTTTGCAGTTAGTTTGCTTGCACATTATAACCACGCTATTTCAAACTCATAGGGTAAAAGCACTGCGAAGTGCCAAGAATAAGCCAAATAGTGCGGGCAAAACATGACCTAGTGTAAGATGTAATGAGGATACAGATGAACAAACCTTCTTATAGTAGTTGAATACTAACTTGTTGGTAAAGATTCACTGTGCAAAATATAAAAACTCAAGCATCTAGCTTATTTCAGGCAGCAAAAAAAAAAAACAGAATGTCAGGAGACTTTTCAAGAAAAACTACATCCTTAAATCGATCACTTTTTTATACTTGAAAATTATTGAGAACCATAAACAGATTAACCAGCTCAGTTTTTGCCAGGCTCCAAATTCAGCTCCTGAAGATTCAGCAAAAGATCATCTGAATTCAGGAAAACCTTGTTTGCTGCGTTTGATATAGTATGTGCAATCTCTCTTGCAGCTTCAATCTTCCTGAGTGTGATGAAAGCTGGATTGTTGGAAATGGCTTGTCCAATCAGTTGGGCACTTTTAGCCTCACCCTGTTGATTTGTAAGAAAAGTCAATAATCGTCTGAGGTGTAAAACTGGCAATTGCCAAAACATTATTTAATTTAAAAACACATTAAACTAGACAAGCACATTTGTGAACAAAAACACTTGTCAGTCATTACTAAAGATGAATCCAACATCATGATCAAGGAAACAAATAAGACAGTTTGAATTTTGGAGCTAGATAGAATAGCAACCAACACTTTCCAGTTGTAATATGCTTTGAAACTATAAAAATAGCAAAAACTTGTACCAAGCACCACAGCAGTAAATGCATAAGTATAAAGTATAAAATATAAACAGTTTCTTCTTACCTGTGCTCTGATTACAGCACTTCTTTTGTCTTGCTCAGCTTTTTCCACAACAAATTTCGCCCTCTCAGCTTCTTGTGCCGCCACCTGCTTGGCTTCAATTGCAGCAGTAAACTCCTTGCCAAAGGTCAGAGTAGTAATTGACACATCATCAAGAGCAATATTAAAGTTGGCTGCCCTCTCAGTCAGGATCTTTCGGATTTCACGGCTAACAGCCTACAAAGAATAGGTCAGTTAAAACAGATATTTCGTTGTTGATAATTGAAATTTACAGTGATGTAAATAAAACAAAGGAAACAATAGTACTTCCCCAGTTCACATGAGATTAAAACAATAAACAACTATTAGGTTTTGATTTTATCTATAACTGTATGTACTTCCCCAGTTCACATGAGATTAAAACAATAAACAACTATTAGGTTTTGATTTTATCGGTAACGACAAATGAATTTATCTATGATATTTTTAAGCACAAATCATGTGTATATATCTGTTGGGCTTCTAAAAAATATAGCGACAAAATGATTTAACATGACTCGCAAAAGAAACTAGACAGCTCAGTCATAAGCATCTTTGTTCATATAATAACTTCAGGTTTCATGATTCACGCCAACAAGCTTTTCTCCTTACCTCTCGCTGAGTAATAAGCTGGCTGGCATTATACTGGGCAACCACAGCTTTCAAAGTTTCATGTATGATTGAAGGTAAAACCCTTTCATTATAATTCTCTCCAAGGGTCCGATAAACTGTAGGTAACTGGCTAGGCAAGGGACGTGTAAGAACTCGAAGCCCAATTTTCACCTGCAGTGTTTATAAACACGTTAAAGAAAAGATCAATATCTCTCATGTTTAAATTTACAAAACATCTATAGTGTACTAGTCTATAAACATGAAGTACTGGAAAGTGGTTTCATGACACCAAACACCTTTTCAACCTATTAAGTATTAATTAAAACGTATAACATTGTCGTCCAAATAAATTAGAAGAGGTATAAATAAGGCATCAAACAACCCGGGGAAAGTGGGAGAAAGGACATTTAGCAGATATTATGTGAGAAAGTATGGATTCCAATACTGAGGCTAAACATGAAAAGGCAACTAGTATCAGAATATGAGATTTTGACGAGGCATTTAGGTTCCGATGCCAAGAGCACAGGATTGAAATGTCTACAATCGATGAGAAAAATCAAAATACCACCAGATTTTATTATATCATTAATCATTAAAATCTTACCATTTGAACATGATATATCCAAAATGGCCATTTCATGCAAAAAAAACAAAATAGCCCACTAGCAGTTGTTCAAAACTTTAACAAAGGTATTGCAAATGGGAATCAGCTAAACAAGTATAAACATTCGTAAATATAAAGGGATGCTGAGATAGAAGCTCTCAAATATTTATTCAATAAACACATGTCATTTAAGAGTTTACGTAAAAGCTATTTCTACAACGGGAGAGGTAATGGAAGTAAACTCAGTATAAACTATGTAAAATCTACTTCTATAAGCTCTACCAAACAAATTCATATGAAATTGTGTGTGCACTTTCTACAATCGGGATGCAGTCTATTTCTGTTTCACATTGATGGAAATTGTGTCACTGGTCAAACACTCAAACATAATGGAACAGATAGAGGATTCACGATGAAAAGAAAATGCTAAAAGAATGCCTAATAATTCCTCCTAAGAAAACTTATTCTGTCGATCATGATGAATTAAACAGTAAATATAAAGAATCAATGATATGAAATTTCAATTCCATGAGTGGAATTTAAAATTTACCATCTGAAGATCACGACTTCCAGATGTACTCTCGACAAGATGGGGACGCGCACGGACATCATAGATGACTGGCCTCTCAAACCACGGAATTACAAAATGTGTTCCTTCAGGATAAACCTGCACATCAAATAACATACCAATTTAATTTCCAGCAAGAAAACATAACTTCGAGCAACAAAATCAATAGATTCAACCAAGATCAATTTACAATCACAACAGAAGCACTATAACCAGTCTTAGCTAAAAAAAAGGGCGAAAAATGACCTTGTCTTTGACACCAATAAGACGGTTAAAAACAATTGCTCGGTGACCTCCTTCGACATTGTAAAGACTGTTAGCAGCAGCATACAAACCAATTCCACCAATAACTCCCAATTTCATCAGTGCAGAGGCAGCACCGCCACCAGGTACATTTGGAACTTTCATTTTCTTCACTGAACACAAATTACAAGAATTAACCAAAAACAAGAAAGAAAATCAACTATAAAAAATTTCACACAAACATGCAGAGCACAATGATCGAGAAAATGCAATTGATTACAATAGAATTGAAAAATCAAGTTGATTGAAAAAAATAGAACGGGAGTTAGTTGAATTTCTAACCTAAAAGATTCGGAAAATTGAAGAAATGGAAGGGAACGTACCTTGGAAATTTCGATCAATGATGAAATGAAGGAAATGCGGTTATGGGGTTTAAGCAGATTTTCTGTAGGGTTTAAACTTTACGAACACGAAAACCAATTGATTCGGTCGTTGGGAAAAAGAAAATGAGAATTTTAATGGGCCTATTTACTCGGCGACCCAATATATACTCAAATGAAGGGCATATTACTATTTAACTTAACTTGCCACTTCTAAGTTGTATTTGGCACCCCTTTATAGTGTTTTTATTGATACTGTCATGTAAATATCGGAATTTTACAAAAATTTACAATTTTTATCACAACATATATGATAATACCGAAAATTTAAAATTTTCAGTCAAAAGATACATCTTATCGAAAATTATGAAATTTCTAATATTTATCAAAAAAATCAAAAAATATGAAATTTTCGATATAGCGTCCGATTTCCTTTTTCACTTTTTTTTCATTACTTTTTCTCGAATAATTGAATCAATAAAAAAAACTACCTGATTAAATATATACATATAAAAACTGTGGTACATATAAGGATACAAAACAAATTAGGATGACTTCCTAACTTCCTCTTCCCATTGCCTAAAGTGACACACATAAGCTGATTCTCATGCTTATGCATCTTCAATACAATTATGCCTTCAACAGTCAGTGACGAAAGGCAATGGGCAATTAGATTTTAACTTGTTACATATAAAACATACAACATCAATGGTGAAAAATTCTATAAAATATGTACGGGAATATATAGAAGAATCTGGTGGTTCTGGACCACATAAATAAAGCATTTTTCCGATATACCATAAATTTCAAAAATTCTAGAAGTTTTTGTTACACAGCGAAAATTTCAAAAATTTCAAGTATGTGTTTTTGGTTTTTTTAGATCAACATTGGAAATTTCAAAATTTCCGATAAATTTTCTCTGAAAATTTCGTAAATCCCATACTATATCCTGTAAGAACTCGAATTTGACTGCCAAAAGGAGAAAACGTCGTACCAGAAATTTCAATTTGAAGGCCAAAATTTTTTTTTACTGCATGAGCATGGTGAATTTTTTTAAGATAAATTATAGCAAGGGCATTTTAGTCATTAAGAAAATATAGCGGTGACAAGTTAAATCCTCTTACTTTTGGCACACTTAAGGTGCATGAAAAACTAATAATGTTTTTAAAATTTGGGATTTAATCTTCAGACGCATCAAAAGGCAATCAAAGTCAAGCCTTAGACACATGCCATAGATGAAACTATTTGGAGGTTAAGTTCCATCATTTTTACGAAAGTTAACTTTTGGAATCCTCCTGTTATCCTACACCATAAATAATTGCAGAAATGGAAAGAACAACATAAATTTACATAAATCTTTGTTAAAACATACATAAAATATGACAGACATGATAATACTTATTCTATCATGTGTTTGGTTGACACAGGATAACAGATAATATATATATATATATATATATATATATATATATATATATATATATATATACACACACTTGTAAAATAACTATATTTTTCTAAATTATTTTATAAAATATTTTAAAATTGATAAATTGATAAAAAAAAATATTTTTTTCAATTATTTTAAAAAACTCAAAGATACTATTGAGTAAATAATTTCAAATTATATATATATATATATATATATATATATATATATATATATATATATATATATATATATATATATATATATATATATATATACCCTTGTAAAACAATTATATTTTTTTAAAATTATTTTGTAAAATATTTTAAAATTTATAAATTGGTAAAAGAAAAATTATAATTTAAAAATATTCATTGACACTGTTGAGTAAATAATTTCAATTTTTCTTAAAAAAGATCATGAATTCTCGTGTGTCTATATATATATATATATGACAAAATTACCCTTGCAAGAATGATCCGCTGTCGCGCGCAGATCAAAAACGAGTAACTTTTGGAAATATAGTGTAACTGTAACGACAACTCGGATATCGTTCTCACAAGGATTCTTGTAATATTATCAACCAATTGAAGTTTCGATTGGGGGTTTTAAGATTCGATTTAGGAATTTTAGACAAAATAAGCGATTAAATTAAGTGATTATAAAATAAGCTAAAATGACAATTTGCTGATTCGGTTCCTATCTATCATTGATTATTGTAATTTCAACCTCCTAAGCGGATTATCTATTCCTATTCGATTATAATATCCATTGACAAGCGCAATTGATAGTATAAGTTGCATGTTCCTATTATCTGAATTAAGCAAACGGGATTAAGTTTCATGAATTAAGCAAACATGAATTAAACGGACACGATAACGAATTAAGCAAACGATAACGTGACTATAGTTAGGATCATACAACCAATCAAATTAAATCAATATAGTCTATGCAAATCGAATTAAGCAAACAAGAGAGATAGATTAATATTGAAAGGAATAGAACTGAATTATAATTATAATAACCTGAAGGTCGGAACCTGAATACAGCAAATTGTCTCAAAGGAATTAGCTCTCCATGGAATTCGTACAAGCTTGCCTCATAATTTCGTGAATAGTAAAAACGTAACAATGAACATTAGTGGCCAACCCTGGGTAAATGGGAGAAACAATAATTCGGGTCATAACCCAACTGGGTCAAACAAACATAACTCAGGCCCAAAACTAACGATCCAAAACTAAATAAAACTAATGCTGCAGCTTCAAACGAAATTCTGGAAAATATGCGCTCCGAATCTGACTGTGACTCCAACACGAAAGTTGTAGTTCTTCCTCTTAGCTTTCCGGCGATATTTAGAACGCCTCAATTGGATTCCCGGAGCTCCAGTTATGATCATTTTAGTGCAGACTGCTAATGCTGAAAATAAAGTGCAAAAATCAAATTAAACCAAAAATAAACTAAATTAGAAAAACATTATAAAACATAAAAGTAAACAAAGAAAATCAAAGAAATGCTTAAGAACAAACATAGGAGAATGTGCATTAAAACGCACTGATCAAAGAACATATATTTAATTTAAGAAAAAATAAAATTAGAATTCATATTTTTAAAATTTTAATAATTATTTTATTTTTAAATATTCTAATTTTTTTTATTTTGTTAAATTAATTATTAATATATTTAATTTAATATCAAATTAATTTTTATTTATATTTTGTCATATTTAATTTTTTATTTTAAAGTATATTTTATATGGGTAAATTAGTAAATCATTTTCTTATCCTATCTTGCCGGATTCTAACTCAGCTCATATTCAGAATAACAATTTGAACTAGTGAGACAGGATAGGATAAGTTTCAGGATTAACTTATCATATCTTGTTGTGTCAACAAACACTTGATTGAGATAGGATATGATACAAATATCATATCCTGTCTTATATCCTGCGCACCAAACGGGCCATAAATACATTATTAGATGAAAACTAAAATCCATCGAAACATGTATCTCCACCTAAATCTATATATATGCATGGTTTCGCCTTTGACTTTTTCTTATTTGATTCTCTTTCAATCTCGTTCAACTTGGTGAATTCTTCTATCTTATACAATAAGTTATCCGGACATGTTTCAGCTTCCTTTGTGGGATGAGTTGTTCACTATGGTGATGTTTGTGGTATATGACATCCTAGTTTTAAATAAACTTGAACGAAATGTAGTGGTTTTGGAAGTCACTCATTACACAAAATGCGTCTGGTTGGATTTTGAGGTGTGTTACTCTGAAGTGAAAAAATATTCCTGAGAAGTCATATCTGGTCAGATCAATGCACACTATATTATATGCATTTGTTATAAGATGGTCTATTTCAGGGAAGCGCGTTCATTTTTCCTCCGGTGTCGAACCGCTAACACAAGGAATAAGAGATTCATGAATTGCATCGAAATGTTCTTTTTTTCCAGTATAATGTTCTATATGACTCTTTATGCGCCTTTAACTCTTTAAGAAGTTGGTGGTGGACAAGTGTATGATTTTTCTCTCCTCTACTGAGCAAAGCTGAAACAGCACGATAACCCCGGTTACCGTCACCCTTAACATCTACAATTTATTCAATGTATTTGTGCATGAAAACCGGAATCCCTTCAATGTGTTTGATTTTTGATAAAGGTGGTAAAGGAGATTGTTTACTAATGAGAGCACCTTTGAAATACTTTTTGAGATTTTGAAGTTGGAGAATTTGGAAGTTGTGTGTCAACATGTTCAAAATAGGAAGGAGACCGTTTTGTTGAATAGTCACTATGTGTTGATTTGACCTTCTTATGAGCACTCTTTGTTTTTACCGATTCTGGTGGTGGTTTTAAATTTGTGGTTTCCTGATAGATAATTTTCCTTAGTTGCTCTTTGGTGTGCAATTTCATGTTGTCACCAACTTTCAAATTTTTCTCTTAAATCACTTCCCATTCATTAATGATAGATATATTTTATTTACCATCCTTCATCACATCATCATCATCATACTTGGGCCTTTTCTAGTGCATCTGTGAAGCTTCATCTTCTTTGAAATTAAATAAGCACATAGAAGACCATACGTTTTTCTAAGTGTACAACCACACATTGAGATGTCTAAACATACTTTCTCTGCTCGCTTGCTTTAAGGTAAATAAAATTATATCACGTTCGAGATATATTACCCATCAACTGTGAATAAACATTATTGTCTCTGGATCTATGTTCTAATACTATAATGCTGCGACCAAATAATGTTTGTATCTCATTATGTTGATTTTGGTTCTTTTGGTTCATGGAGTCTTTACCTCTACGTAAAACACCTTTATTATTTCCCAAGAAATTCTTCAATGTAGCATGAGCATATTCAACTTTGTTAGTTGTTGTATTTTCAAAGTGTCTAACCTGATCAATCCAAGCACAAACAATCATCTCTTTCACCTGGTCTAGAATTTTACTTTCAACATATTTAAAAAAATGGATATTTGTCACACACCCTCCTGAACTTTATTATAGATGCAACGTACAAGTCTTTCGTAGAAGAATTTATTATAACATTTCAAACATCCATTATTTTTTCCAATGTCACACCAGCTTTGAACATTTTCCCATCTTTACCTTTGATTTGTTTGGTTCCTATCGCAGACTTAAGTCTACTTCTCACATGTTTTGTTTTGTTATACCTACAAAGTAATGCATATAATGTAGGAAACACCTTTGCAACTGAATTCATCAATGAAGTATCGTGAGAGTTTACAATTTCTTTTGACATGGTTTCTTGGTCCTTCAACATAGTCCGACATACCTCTAAAGTCAAGGTAACATTATCCTCTTTTTCACTTTCCAAAACTGCAAACCCAACTCAAAAAGTCATCTCAATAGAAGTAGCACCAATAATTTCCATAAGTGGAAGCTTGTACTTGTTGGTTTTATACGTTGAATCAATTATTAGCACAATGGAAAATATATTGAACAGGTTAATGGAATCAGGATGAGTCCAAAATAAATTTCGAACAGTTTCTCCATTCTCGCACTCTCTATACCTAGATACATAATGATCACCATCCAAAAGCTCCAACAATTGTTGCATTTCATTTCTTGGGCCTCTTATGGATTTGTTGTTTCAGGCACAAAAATTATATACTTGCTTAATATTAGAGACATTATGAGGTTTTTTCGATTTCAGAGTTGCAAGTATGTTTTTGGGTTACACCATGTTAAATATGATGTTAAAAACAACATCATTCTCTTCAGAATTAAAGCAAAATACAATGCAATGACTGACTAACTTGTAACACAAATCATAATTATGTATATCACAAACCATATTAAATGTCCATGTGTTATTCACCTTAAGGTATCTAGACAACTTAAAAGGGCACTTACATTTCCTCGAACTGGTGTCATCTCATTCAACTTTTGAATATATTTTATATAACGGTCACTTCTTTCGTATCTCATTATCATAAATGTTGGTCTTCTATCAAAACTAGAATTTTACCTTCCAATTATAATGTTGAACCCCAAATTTGCAACCTCCGTGCCGATCCAGTGGAGCATATGCTCACGAACAGCAAAATTTTGTTTATTTGTAAATTGTTTACCAACATCTACCTCGACATGAATTGTTTAACATCCATAGACACAATAGCTTTTGGTACAGAGTCAGACTCAAAATTAAACTAATTTAACATCCATAGACACATTTGGATACAACGTCGGGGTGCACCATTGTCGCAACCAGTAATAACATAATAAAATTTAAATTCAACCTGAACACAATCTCAAATTAAACTTTTGGAACTACATGCAACACAATACGAAAGTTAACTTTTGTGCACAACATTCATTTTAAACCAGCTAAACCAGATTATTACAAGAAATGAGGAAGAAAATACATGTGTATTACCTTAAATTCTAACTTCTTTTGCTCCTTTTGATGTGAAAAAAGTAGAACGATGTGGTTTTGAAGTACAAAACTTGATTGAGAATAGAAGGAGAATTTTGGAGGGTTTTGGGATTATGGTGAAGTATGGTGGTATGATCATGAAATGAATAGCACATAGAAGATGGTGTTTTATTCATTTTTCCCGCTTGCTAATTTCATAAGTTAACTTTCGTATTATTCACAAATAGTTTAGAATTAAATACAATAACAAGAGTTCTAAATGAGTCCAAGGGTTAGTTCAGAATTTAACCTACATACGCGTTTTCCATCAGTATGGAGGTTAACTTTTGTACTATTTTTTTACAAATGGGGGGTGGCTCACTTATAAAAAGTGATTTGGTGTGTTTTGGCGGGCGTCCGGAAGTTAAATTCTATAAAGTGAGGGCAATCTTCCAAATGATTGTTATAAGCCCAAATAATATTTTACTTTTTTTAAATAGAAAATTTTATCCTACACTTATCCTTTTGTCCCTACAATTTTTTTTAAAAAAAACTCACTTTACATAACAAATTATTTACCATTGAATTTTTACTCTCTCATTTAATTTTTTCAAAATGGGTGAATCTCCACCCCCTACATATGTTTACTGGATTATTTTACTTTTAGTGTTTTGATACATATTTTTTCTTCATCGGGTTACTTTGAATCAAGTTATCTAGTATGTATTGGTATTTACTAGACAACTTATTATTCAAGTATACCAATATGTATCTTTGTTTATCGGATAACTTGCAACAATGTTATTTAGCATTATAAGTGATCGTCGGATATATTAGTTATAACAATTCTGACTTTTTCTCAATTTTGTTCTTTAGATTACTTACCTAAAAGTAATTTCGTATGTATTTTTTATTTACTTTTTACGGTTCACAGATATGGACATCTCATTAAAGATATATGCGATAAAAATCAATCACGTGTAGATACCACAGATTCATTCTTAACTACACAAGAAGAGGTAATAAGGTGGATTAAGGAGGTTGGGTAAGACATAAAGAGACTATTGTCATTACTCGTTCAGATATCAAAACAAGAGAGAGAGGGAGAGAGAGAGAGAGAGAGAGAGAGAGAGAGAGAGAGAGAGAGAGAGAGAGAAAGAGGGAGAGAGAAAGAGAGAGAAGCCACAAATTAATATTTAGTTATGATAAAGGTGAGAAATACAAGAAAGCACATAGTGCAACACAAAGTTCTACTAAAAAGTATGCTTGTCTATTCAAAATCAGATTAACACCGTCTAAATATGGTTCGAGATGGAAGATTTATGTAAAATGTGGACTTCATAACCACAGTTTGAAGGATAGAAAAACACTTAGAAAGGGGGGGATTGAATAAGTGTGACTTTAAATCTTGGACGATAAAAATAAATGCACAAATATTTTTATCCTGGTTCGCTGTTAACGAAGCTACTCCAGTCCACCCCCGCAGAGATGATTTACCTCAACTGAGGATTTAATCCACTAATCGCACGGATTACAATGGTTTTCCACTTAGCCGCAACTAAGTCTTCCAGAGTCTTCTGATCACAACCTGATCACTCCAGGAACAACTGCTTAGTTCACTCCTAAGACTTTTTCTAGAGTCTACTGATCAACACGATCACTCTAGGCTTAGTTCACTCCTAAGACTTTCTGCTCAGCCAACTGCTAAGACTTCCTCTAGAGTATTCTGATCAACCTGATCACTCTAGTTACAAACTGCTCAGCCAACTGCCAAGACTTCCTAGAGTATACTGATCAACCGATCACTCTAGTTCCTTACAACTTAATGTAATCAATTCAAGAGTTTACAAATGCTTCTTAAAAGCGATAATCACAACTGTGATATTTCTCTTACAGTTTAAGCTTAATCTCACTAAGATATTACAACAGCAATGTAGTGAGCTTTGATGAAGATGAAGATTCTGAGTTTTGATTTGAACAGCGTTTCAGCAAGTTTGATATAAGTTGATTTTGTGCAGAATCGTTAACCTTGCTTCTCATCAGAACTTCATATTTATAGGCGTTGAGAAGATGACCGTTGAATGCATTTAATGCTTTGCGTGTTCCGTACAGCTTTGCATTTAATGTTATACGCTTTTGTCAACTACCTCGAGCCTTGTTCACGCTGTGTCTACTGACGTAGCCTTTAGTAGCTTTAACGTTCCTTTTGTCAGTCAGCGTAGTCTGCCACGTGTACTTCCTTCTGATCTGATGTTTGTGAATACGACGTTTGAATATCATCAGAGTCAAACAGCTTGGTGCACAGCATCTTCTGATCTTCTGACCTTGAAGTGCTTCTGAGCGTGATACCATCTTCTGATTTTCAGTGCTTCTGATCTCATGTTCTTCTGATGCTTCCATAGACCCATGTTCTGATTCTGCTTCGACCATCTTCTGATGTCTTGCCAGACCATGTTCTGATGTTGCATGCTGAACCATTTGAGACACATCTTCTGAGCGCTGAATTATGCGTACTCTTTATATATTTCCTGAAAGGGAAATTGCATTGGATTAGAGTACCATATTATCTTAAGCAAAATTCATATTATTGTTATCATCAAAACTAAGATAATTGATAAGAACAAATCTTGTTCTAACAATCTCCCCCTTTTTGATGATGACAAAAACATATATAAATGATATGAATTTGCGATCAGAAAGAGTAGACGGCAAAAGACAAATTACACAGCTATAGCATAAGCATATGAATATGTCTCCCCCTGAGATTAACAATCTCCCCCTGAGATAAATAATCTCCCCCTGAAATAAATACTCGAAGAACTTTGATAAAAGACTTCCCTGATTATTTCGGTAGAGACGATCATATAAGCTTCTGCCTTCAGAGAATTCATAGCTTCTGACTTCTGCTTCCATTGGACAGCTTCAGAACTTGAATTTCTTTGATCTTCAGAACATTCACAGCTTCTGACTTCTGCTTCCATTCAGGACAGCTTCAGAACTTGAATTACTGGATCTTTTAGAACATTCACATCTTCTGATTTCTGCTTCCCTCGGATAGCTTCAGAACTTTGAATGTCTACCAACATCACTTCATGCTAGATTTGTATCAGAACATTGTTGAATGTACCAGAGCATCATCTGAGCATCTCTACATCCTGAAATGTTACAGAACAAAAACTAAACGACAAAAGTCAGCATGAACGAGTTAGAACATAAAATGTATATTCAAATACATGATATGTATCAGAGCCAAATGTATCAGAGCATTTAGGCTAAAAACATGTATCAGAGCAAATAATGTATCAGAGCCATAACATTATATGTATCAGGGCAAATAGAATTTTGTCATAACATGATAGACAATGATATTCAAATTCTATTATCAGTGCTTCTGATTCATTCTTCTTTCTTGCTTCTGATCTCTGAAGCTTGACAGCACTCAGCTTGCTTCAGTTTCCATGGTTTTGCTTCTAGTGTTTGCTTTGAAGATTCACTTCACTTCTCTGTACCTGCAAAACACTTAAACCATATAGAACTTGCAGTTCTTGTTAGTGAATGTGTGGGAGCCTTTACCCAGCAACTGATAGATTTAATCAAATCATTTATCATTTATCTTTCTCCCCCTTTTTGTCATAACATCAAAAAGAATATATAAAAAGATTCAGATGTAAAAAAAAACAGAACACATGGAGGAAGAAGATGATTTCATTAAGGTTCAACCAATGGGTACAAAAGTACAAGATGAAAAGATCAGATGCACAGAAACAAAACAGATGCAAAGAAAAGAAAGAAACACCACAGACTCAAACTAAGATGGCCCTAGTCTTGATAAGATCTTGGCCAGCATCTCTTTAACATCGTTGTTGTGTCCTTCTTGCCTTTCAATGAAAGCATCATACTTGTCATTGAGTGAGCTTTGCTCATCCTGTCTCCTCTGAATCGCTTCTAGAGTCCTTGCAAGACGAGAAGGTTCATCAGATGAAGCTTCACCGCTTTCAACCACAGGAATGACAACATGATCTGCAGCTTCCATAGAAGTATCATTTGCTGGGATGTCCTCAACAGGGTCTGATTTAGCAACATGATCTTCAGCATCTGCTTCTTGCATAGAAGCATCTCCATATTCTGCAGCAGGAATTTCCGAGTTGCCATTCTCAAGTGCCTGAAGAATGGCAGCTAGATTCCTTGGAGCAGAGGGACCTTCAACTTCTGGTGGGTCAACAACTTCTGGAATGACCAAGCTAGGGTCTTTCTTAGAAGGGTTTTCCCTCAGAAAGTCAAATAAGGTCTTGAAGTCTCCAAGCAGAACAGGATACTCAGGAATCCAGATAACCATGTCCCTGCATGGGTTTGCTTCCATTGCAGCAGCCAGTCTCAATACTTCCAATTCATCCACAAAGGGCTTCTCCTCAGCAGCAACACAATTTCTGAGAGGATGGTAGTATATACCATTATCTTCCTCCAGAAGGTAACCAGGGTAACCAGGGGCAGCAGCCACTAGTCTTTTCTGAACACTCATTGCTTCTACTTGAAAATCCTTGCGAAATCTTCTCCAGAGATTTCTTGTAGAAACATCATCCAGACCATTTAGGAATGCATCCTTCAGAAGGTCTAGACTACTAATCACCTCATGTCTGAAGAGTTCCAGGTATGTAGAAGGTTCAGGTTCAAGCGGATTGAAGGTAAATTTGTAGTCTGGATAGAGAAGACAGTAGGGTTGGGATTTTCTGGTAGGTAATGGATGAGATATAGAAGGTGGAGGTGCGGTGGTTGAGGAGGAGGGGATATCTGAGAGAATGATTGATGAGGTTGGAGTGTCAGATGGGATGGAGTGAGGAGAGGGTGGAGTATTTGTAAAGGGAATTGGTGAGGGGAAATTATCAGAAGGAGTTGGTGGAAGAATGCTCAACGGTGTGGGGTTTAGAATGGGAGAGGAGAAGGATGATGGAGAAGGATTTTGTAAAGTGAAGTTTACTTTTGGTTCAGATGGAGGTGATTGGAAAGATGGTTTAGGGACAGAAGGAGGTGGAGTAAGGACATTTCTGGAGATTTGTACAGAAGAAGAAGAAGAAGATCTGGTTCTGCGAAAGGAATCTCTGATCCTTTTATCTCTTCGTTCTTTAGAGTCCACCTTGTCAGGATCATAGGTGACCCTCAACTTCTTGGCTCTTTCAGCCTCATCTTCTTCAGCCTTTCTTTTTAACCTTGCCTGTCGTTCCTTCTTATCCTTCTTCAGAATATCCTCTTTAGACGGAAGTACTCTGCCACGGATCCAAGCAGGATCAACATCCGATTGCTTCCTCACGCAATCTTCCAAGTAAAACTTGACAACTTGATCAAGTTCTTTATGAAACAGAGAGATGAACCCTTTAACAGCAATTCTTCTAGACAGAATGTCAGGAAAGCTCGTGCACATAACAGGTACATTCTTAATGACTTCCAATCCGAACAGATCAACACCATTGAAGATGGGACCTTGAGTTACTCCAAGAAAATGCGAGGCATTACGATTTCTGATGGAGTCCACCACTTTGCTTTCAATCAGAATGTCTGAAATCATCCTTCCGAAAGGAATGGTTGTTCTTGGAATATGAGGATACTTCGCCCTTTCATCTTCTCTTGACTCAAAGATAGAGGTTTTCAGATTCTCAAATAGAATATGGGAGATGTTGATCTCTATCTTTTTGCCAATGCAGAAAAGAGTATACTTGTGAGTCGGACTGATGTAGGAGGAGCAGCGCATCTTTTTTCTATGGTGAAGAGAACCCAGAATAATCTCAGCCCATACTTTATAAAAAGGCTTTAAGTTGCCCGTAAAATGAGAATCAGTTCCAACAACCGTAGAGATTTGTTTTTCAACTAAAGTCCAGTCAACTGTATGGGGTTGAAACTCAGACCAACCTTCTTCATCATTAAGATTGTACAGCTTTCTGATGAGTTTCTCAGTGATAGTCACTTCATGCCCTAGCACGAATGAAATGATGGCAGTTGGGGTAACTGTTGCATGTACCCAAAACTCCTTTACAAGTTCAGGATAGATTGGACCAACCAATCTATCAAGATATTTAGACCATCCTTGCTCAAGGATTCTTGCATCACACTGAAAGCCATTTGCTTTAAGGTTGTTGATGTCCACAGCCGATTCACATAGAACTTCCAGTTCTTTCGTGGGTATTAAGCATGTTTTCAACGGAGCATCATTTTTGCTTAAACGGTTCTGTGTGGAAGTGATACTATCTTTAGAGATTGATGAACGAGAGGATGGATTCATTATGATAATGCTTTGTGATCAAATCAAGAACTAGGGTTTGAAGAAAGATGCAACAAGGTGAATGCACAACAGAGAGAGAAAGAGAGAAAAAAAATGGGAATGAAGATGAAGCGGGTTATTTAAAAGATTTAAAAAGAAATCAATATGCATTTAATGAGAATTGACATTAGGAGAGAGAGGACACAGTAAATGAAATGATTTAATACAGTTACCTAGGTCGGCGTCTTTTCAACTGCACGCTTTGTACTAACCGTACAGATACGTGTTCATCATCAGATAATAGATGACAGCTGTATTTAAGAATAGACTTTACGCCTTCAGATTCTGATCACTGCTTCTGAGTTGATCAAGTTTCTCTTCTGGAAATACTCCTTCTGAAGTGTGCTGATATAAGACTGAATGATCTTCTGATCCATTACTTCTGATATACACAGCTTCTGGAGGTTCACTTCTTTGTTCTGCAGCTTCTGATAAGATAAAACTGTATCTGCAGAAATTCTTAAGCTCTTTGTTTCATCAGAAACAAGTTTATCATCAAAACAGATGTTTACTGATTTGTCCACAATTAATGTTTCAATGTTGTATATTCTGTAGCATTTAGAGCAATCAGAAAAAAAAACAAGAATGAAACACCAATGCTTTAGAGACAAACAAAACAGATGGTTCCAAGACTAATAAACTTTCTTTTCTGAATTCCTACAAACAAAGTTTCTTCAACAGATTTAAGAACAAGAACTTGAAAGACAATCTTTCTTCCCTTCAAGTGTTGAGACCAACTTGAATCCAGGTGTCAAGTCATGTTGAATGTTGTCTTCTTTGTTATCAAGAGAATCTGCAAAAGAAATAATCTTTTTCTTTGGTACCCACATCTTCTTGGGTCCTTTCTTGTTAGATTTTCTCAAGTTCTGATTGAACTTGGGTTTGACATTGTAAGCAATAGGAGGAACAGCATGATAATTCTTAATGTGAGTTTCATGATATTTCCTAGGTTGTGTCACATGCTTCTTAGTGTGTGTTATGTGAAAACTTTGTGCATGTGAGGTGTGCCTAATATCATGAGAGTGGCCATACTTGAACTGATCATACAATGGCTTGTATGTAATTTTCATTTCATCAACAGGTTCAAGTTTGTATGGGGTTTCACCCTCATAACCAATGCCAACTCTTTTGTTTCCAGACACAGCATATATCATAGAAGCTAGCTGACTTCTGCCAATACTTCTAGATAAGAACTTTCTGAAACTTAAATCATATTCTTTCAGAATATGGTTCAGACTAGGAGTGGATTTTTCTGAATCAGAAGGAGATCCAACATTATTGGATAATTTTAAAAGTTTTTCTTTTAATTCAGAATTCTCCAACTCAAGCTTCTTTGTTTCAAATTCAAATTGCTTTTTCAGCTTTTTGTATTTGAGACTAATCTGAGACTTGAGTTCCAGAAGTTCAGTTAGACCGGAAACTAACTCATCTCTAGTAAGTTCAGAAAATACCTCTTCAGAATCTGATTCTGATGTAGATTCTGATCCGTCATCTTCTGTCGCCATCAGCGCACAGTTGGCCTGCTCATCTTCTGAATCATCTTCTGACTCATCCCAGGTTGCCATAAGACCTTTCTTCTTATGAAACTTTTTCTTGGGACTTTCCTTTTGAAGATTTGGACATTCATTCTTGTAGTGTCCAGGCTCATTGCATTCATAGCACATGACCTTCTTCTTGTCAAATCTTCTTTCATCAGAAGATTCTCCACGTTCAAATTTCCTTGAACTTCTGAAGCCTCTGAACTTCCTTTGCTTGGTCTTCCAGAGTTGATTTAGCCTTCTGGAAATCATGGACAGTTCATCTTCTTCTTCAGATTCTGATTCTTCAGGATCTTCTTCTCTGGCCTGAAAAGCGTTAGTGCATTTCTTGATATTTGATTTTAATGCAATAGACTTACCTTTCTTTTGAGGCTCATTTGCGTCCAACTCTATTTCATGACTTCTCAAGGCGCTGATAAGCTCTTCCAGAGAAACTTCATTCAGATTCTTTGCAATCTTGAATGCAGTCACCATAGGACCCCATCTTCTGGGTAAGCTTCTGATGATCTTCTTCACATGATCAGCCTTGGTGTATCCTTTGTCAAGAACTCTCAATCCAGCAGTAAGAGTTTGAAATCTCGAAAACATCTTTTCAATGTCTTCATCATCCTCCATCTTGAAGGCTTCATACTTCTGGATTAAGGCAAGAGCTTTTGTCTCCTTGACTTGAGCATTTCCTTCATGAGTCATTTTCAAGGACTCATATATGTCATAGGCCGTTTCCCTGTTAGATATCTTCTCATACTCAGCATGAGAGATAGCATTCAGCAAAACAGTTCTACATTTATGATGATTCCTGAAAAGCTTCTTTTGATCATCATTCATTTCTTGCCTTGACAGCTTTACGCCTCTGGCATTTACAGGATGTTTGTAACCATCCATCAGAAGATCCCATAGATCACCATCTAGACCCAGAAAGTAACTTTCCAGTTTATCTTTCCAGTATTCAAAGTTTTCACCATCAAATACCGGCGGTCTAGTATAACCATTGTTACCGTTGTATTGCTCAGCAGAGCCAGATGTAGATGCAGGTGTAGGTATAGTCCTTTCACTTTCATCAACCATCTTTTAAATGAAGCGTTTTTCTCTTCCTGAATCTTTTCTAAACACGGTTAAGTGCTTGCACCTTAGAACCGGCGCTCTGATGCCAATTGAAGGATAGAAAAACACTTAGAAAGGGGGGGATTGAATAAGTGTGACTTTAAATCTTGGACGATAAAAATAAATGCACAAATATTTTTATCCTGGTTCGCTGTTAACGAAGCTACTCCAGTCCACCCCCGCAGAGATGATTTACCTCAACTGAGGATTTAATCCACTAATCGCACGGATTACAATGGTTTTCCACTTAGCCGCAACTAAGTCTTCCAGAGTCTTCTGATCACAACCTGATCACTCCAGGAACAACTGCTTAGTTCACTCCTAAGACTTTTTCTAGAGTCTACTGATCAACACGATCACTCTAGGCTTAGTTCACTCCTAAGACTTTCTGCTCAGCCAACTGCTAAGACTTCCTCTAGAGTATTCTGATCAACCTGATCACTCTAGTTACAAACTGCTCAGCCAACTGCCAAGACTTCCTAGAGTATACTGATCAACCGATCACTCTAGTTCCTTACAACTTAATGTAATCAATTCAAGAGTTTACAAATGCTTCTTAAAAGCGATAATCACAACTGTGATATTTCTCTTACAGTTTAAGCTTAATCTCACTAAGATATTACAACAGCAATGTAGTGAGCTTTGATGAAGATGAAGATTCTGAGTTTTGATTTGAACAGCGTTTCAGCAAGTTTGATATAAGTTGATTTTGTGCAGAATCGTTAACCTTGCTTCTCATCAGAACTTCATATTTATAGGCGTTGAGAAGATGACCGTTGAATGCATTTAATGCTTTGCGTGTTCCGTACAGCTTTGCATTTAATGTTATACGCTTTTGTCAACTACCTCGAGCCTTGTTCACGCTGTGTCTACTGACGTAGCCTTTAGTAGCTTTAACGTTCCTTTTGTCAGTCAGCGTAGTCTGCCACGTGTACTTCCTTCTGATCTGATGTTTGTGAATACGACGTTTGAATATCATCAGAGTCAAACAGCTTGGTGCACAACATCTTCTGATCTTCTGACCTTGAAGTGCTTCTGAGCGTGATACCATCTTCTGATTTTCAGTGCTTCTGATCTCATGTTCTTCTGATGCTTCCATAGACCCATGTTCTGATTCTGCTTCGACCATCTTCTGATGTCTTGCCAGACCATGTTCTGATGTTGCATGCTGAACCATTTGAGACACATCTTCTGAGCGCTGAATTATGCGTACTCTTTATATATTTCCTGAAAGGGAAATTGCATTGGATTAGAGTACCATATTATCTTAAGCAAAATTCATATTATTGTTATCATCAAAACTAAGATAATTGATAAGAACAAATCTTGTTCTAACACAGTTTACCTGATAGATTTAAAGGTCATGCGTTTAGTGATCGTCTAATTGTAGATGAGCGGAAACATTTTGTTGATTTGACAAAGTATCATGTTCCATCCACAGACATACTTCTTTCATTGCTAGAGTGAGATCCTGAGAATGTCACTCGGATCATGCAAATATATAAACATGAGGGTAAGTTACAAAAAGAGATACGAAGTATACTAGAACTGAGATACAACATTTATTTAAGATGATAGAGGATGAAGTTTATGTTTACTTTAGCAGAAGAAGAAATTACTCGGATATTGTGAGAGATATTTTTTAGGTCCACCCAAATTCATTAAAGTTGTTGAATATTTTTCATACTGTATTGATTAAGGATAACACGTATATTTTTTGGGTCCCCCTTTATTGTTGGGATTGAAAGTATTTTACCATAGTAGTATGTATTTCTTTTAATGTTTGTATTGTGAACTAGTTATGAATAATATAGATGTTAATCTTTGTTTTCATATTCTATTATGGTTTGAATTAATATTGAGAAATATTTTTCAAACACTTGACATAAAATTATCATCTATAAGTGACCAAACTCTAGAAATAGATTTGAGAGTTGATATTCACTTTGTATCAGATTTTAATATTTGTGTGTTGTTTAATAGATTGAGACATCATCTACTATTCTAATCGATAAAATCCCGCAATGACGCTTTAAAAAAACGGTGTTGACGAGTGATACGTGATTATAAAGATGAGTAACTTTGTTCACATGCTAAGATTAAGAGAATGCATATGTAATAGGTTTTTACTTATCATGTTGTTATTTGTAATCTATTCCTGATTTAATATTGAGGATATTTTGGTTTCATTGTTCAACCATGGATTTGAATTGCTATTGAGAGATATGGTTCAAATCTTGATCTAATATAAGCCTCTGTTAGATTCTAAATGCTAGACATAGCTTTAGGTTTAATGTTCACAGAGAGTATCGATTCTTAATGCTTCCATATTGATTGATAGGTTGAGACATCATCGATTAAACAATAAGGTTGAAACCTCATCAGAAGTTTAGATATTAACTTTGCTGTGAGCGATATGTGATGATATTGATGAATGTTTAGATTGTGTATAACTGATTGGTAAAATGCATATTCTATCGATGGAAGAACTTCAATCTTGACAAGCTCTCATATCTCTCCAAAACTTTCTTTATCAAATCTGCTTTTACTTTCGTAACTTTAAATTTTCAAAATCTTTGCAAACCTAAGCATAAAAACATATTAATTGTTGAACGACATTGATATCGCACTAATCCCTGTGGAGACAATAAAAATAAATACTTACAATTTTAATTGCTACTGCTGCAACAACAAAAGCACGCCAATGGTGAGTATGTGAAGTTTACGATTGGGAAAAAGAAAAAAGCCTTCATCAAAGAAAAGTAATACAATATTTTATCAGGGCCGGTCCTGACTTTTTAGAGGCCCTGGACAATACTAAAAAATGGACCCTAATAAAAAAAATTAAACAATTAACTTTGAATTTTGATTTTATGAAATTTTTTCTTAAAATATTATAAATTATTTTCAATTATTTTTTATGAATTGAAAAATAGTTTTAACATCTAATTATTTAAAGATATATTATTAAAAAATTTCTTATAACCAAAATCTCATAATTATAATGAAAATCACATAAGTTTTTACTATGATATTTCTAGAAAGTAATCTTTATAACAAATTTATTTAATATTACATTAAATTTAAGTCATATTTTAAAAATTAAAAAACTTATAACAAAATAATAAAATATTTAAAAATTAAAATTAACTACCCTTTATTTATTAATTATAGGATTCTATATTTTTAAAAGATAATTTTAAATAATTCATAGATTAATTTGTAATTTTAAAACAAACTTGAAATCTTTATAATCACAAGAATGGAAATAGAACAATTATATTCCAAAAAGGCCTTATATGGGAATTGAACCCACGTCATTCCGCTCCCCAAAATGCTTCAATGACTCACTAAACCACTTAGCCAAGCGCTTCCTTTACAATATCAATGCAATGTACTATATTTAATATATTTCAAATAATTTTGCAATGCCCATAAACTCAAATTTTGAGGCCCCAATTTTTTTGAGGCTCTGGGCTATGGGCCTGCTTGCCCTGGCCCAGGGCCGGCCCTGTATTTTATATTATATGTGAATATACATTCTAGTCCTTCGTAGTTCGCATGGAAAACTAGAGAAAACTATCGTTTATACAAATAATGCAATGTCATTTATATAATTTGAGTGGTGTTATTTAAACACTTGAATATTGAAACTATATTCTAACACTGTATGCAAATACATAACGACTGATGTGACAAAAAGAAAGAGAATAAAAAAGACACCTTATATGAAAATGCATAAAGATACATTATTGAGTTTTGATTAGACCAAAAACTAATCACATCGATAATATTAACTTTAATGGGATATTGTACGCACTCCTTTACATTCATTTTGCTTGTGGAACTATGTATCGAGATGTTTATTTTCACATAAGGTCATTTAGCCTTAATAAGACCAATCATTCGAGCAGTACTCTCGCCTACACTCTGGAGAGTACCCACAAAGGGTGGGTGAGTTTATCCCTTTATTAAGTAAGGTCGTAGAATCCGGCGATAAAGATAAAATGGTGAGTTCCCCTTAAAGGTGGTCACAGCCCACGACTAGGAGACATGGCGCTGCCGGGTCAACATAGAAAAGGACATGGGGATTTAATTTTATGTACTAAGACAAACAAAATTAAAACCAAGGATATAGTTATGGAAGGGTGTGGAGATGTTATTAGAGACAAGAATGGAAATTGGTGAGGGGGTTTTGCTAATGTCTTTGTTGCTGAACTTTGGGGAGTGTTTGAAGGTCTTAGGTGCACCTAGAGACTAGGTTTTAAAAGAGTTGAGCTAAATGTCGATTCTGTTGCAGTTGCAAATAAAGGAGTATCTTCGAGTTTTGAAGGTCATGCCTTGTTACGTCAAATTTGAAAGTTGATTAATCTTCATGAGGAGGTGCATGTTGTTCACATCTTTAGGGAGTCCAACAAGTGTGCAGACGCTCTTGCGAATGAGGGTTGCTATCTTAATTTTAATGGTATCTTTTACGATTTTGTGCCTAGTCATAGATGGGTTGATTTAAACGAATTAATAACATTAATGGTTGGTCAAAGACGGTATTTATGTGCATTATGTACAATAAACAATTAATAAAAAGTGGCCCATGCAGGTCTCGAACCTGCGACCTTCGCGTTATTAGCACGACGCTCTAACCAACTGAGCTAATGGGCCACATGTTTGATTATTTATATGTTTATTTGTTATTTGTTATTGTATATACTAAGAAGATTATTATGTATGTGAATAGTGTTTCATTATTTATTTGTTATAGTGTATACTAAGAAGATTATTATGTATGTGCATTATGTACAATTAATAAAAAATGGCCCATGCAGGTCTCGAACCTGCGACCTTCGCGTTATTAGCACGACGCTCTAACCAACTGAGCTAATGGGCCATATGTTTTTTTTATTTATTTTTTATTCTATACATAACAAACGGAGCATATAGGTATGCAACTCATGCTTAACACATACTATCTCAATGTCTTTACATTTACTATTACTTTATTGTGTTATAAGCATAACATTTTTGTTAATATTCGTAATTTCATCATTCATTTCTTATTTGAGGTTTAAAATCTCCAATTTCCCTCAATCATGGAAAAAATATACTCCTAATATTTTATCCTTTTAGCCACAGTTAGTTTCCAATAGATGCTTTGAACAATTTCTTATCACATATAATTGATTATACCTTAATCTAACTTTAACACTTAATAACCTTCAAATTGCATTCAGAAAAGAATCAAAGAGTTAGCAATGAGATAAATAAGGGTATATTATATTTGGATATTACAAAAACAAGAGATACTACCTCAGTCCCAAATTATAAGATATTATTTTAGCATTTCACACCAATTAAAAAACACAATTAATTTTGTAGGGAAAGTGATCAATGCATTTTGATGCATATTCCTTTATGTTTATACTTATGCATTTCCATACTTTACCTTGGTTATTTTTTTATTTTATTGTGTTTTTATAAATCAGTTTATTTTTGCACTTATTTGATTTTTCGTACTTAATTTTTCAGCATTAGCAGTGTGCACTAAAATGATCATAATTGGAACTACGGGAATCAGATCGATACGTTCTAATAATTGCCGGAAAGCTAAGAGAAAGAGCTACAACTTTCATGTTGGAGTCAAAGAAAGATTCGAAGTGCATAATTCCCATAATTCTATTTAAGTTGCAGCATTAGTTATATTTCCGATCACTATTATAAGCACAAAAAATAACCTTATATTTTGATCAATATTATAAACAAAAGTCAATATTTTTTAAATTAATTAATGTTTTTCTTACTAGTATTCCCTTGATTTAATTCAAAAGCATTTAATGTTGGTATTTAATTCATCAAATATAACTAAGGATATTTATTGAAAAGAAAGATAAAATGTTGTTGTATTTTATTCTTCAGCCTCAACTTGATTTATATAGTGGAAATTCCATAAATTACAATTAATTTTCTCCTTAATGGAGAATAAGGAAATTAAAGGAGAATAAATAGAAATAATTAAATAGGGAAATCAAATATTTTCCAACATTCCCCCAAGTTGGTTAATACAATATTATAGTAAATTTTACATTGATTGAACATGAAATCATGAAAATCAATTACACTTAAGGACTCTAACACCATGCTACATTACCTTTAAACCTTATAAACCACTCCCCCTCAACCTTACCCTTCACCAACTATCACACAATCATCGCCCTCAATCATACACAAACCATTCCCATCAAAGCTACGTCTAGAGCTTGGGATCTTCTCTACCACCCACACTTTAAAAGCATATTTCCCCACTAAAATCGTTTCTTGTTGTTGTTGTTGTTGTTATTTTTTATGTCTTTTTTTATTGTTTCACAAATATGATTCTAGAGCAGAACTAGGCAACATTGAAATTATGGTGAAATGCTCATTTATTGTTGCCTATATGGTGTTTGTTAAAATTCCTCCACCATAATTATTTTGCAATGAGTAAAGAAGAAGCACAATTTTGCATTTCTTATGAATTTTACTCATATAGGAGGGTTGCATTATCCATTCCATGAGTTCCATTATTTCCATGATGGCAAGGATGAGAGCAAGAGTATTTCCCGTATGGTATCTCATCTTAAGATACTACATTTATGCATTGACAACGCAAAAATACAATTCAAAAAGCTATTGAGAGTGATTCGTATTTGTTTATGGGATTTTAGGAGTCATTATGGGGAATTGGGCAATGGATATGTGGAAGATATATGTGCATTCATGCCATGAGTTGGACATGTCATCATCTTGAGGGTCTGGTTCATAAGTCACATTATGGATATCGCAAAACTATCTACAAGAGACTTTGGTAACTTTGATGGAAATGAAGGGATTGTATTGGACGCAAGATTTTTAGAGAGAGTCTTTATAACACATATTTTCATTGTAAAGAGAACACCTCCTAAGTGTCGTCTTGATTTCTCTTAGGCATTTAAAGTTGCACTTCTTAAGGTGGTCGTTGAGTCAGGATCAATAGGTTTTTGGGTTTGGTTATTACTTCTTTCTCATTTTACTTTACAGATGACCAAACCTTAAAGTAGGTGGGATCACATGTTTAGGAATCAGAAGGCCTTGCAATAACATTACAATTTTTTAGTGTTTAGGCACTTGGATGAATGCAGATGATCTTGCTGACTTAGTTGATAATGTGTTAATAAGCATTGATCAAAATAAGTTAGGCCATAAGGGAGTTCATATTGAGGAGAAAGATGCAAATGTGAGCTCTTAAATCAAGCAATATCTTCGTAAGGTTACAGATGGTCACTTCACAATAGTTGTGAAAATATTGGGGTCATCCGGTGTAACCCCTTACACTGCACATACTATGAAGGATTTGGAGGCTAAACACCCATACAAATCACCTCCCCCCTCCATGTCGACCACCTTGTTCTCTGAAGCTCCTCTAATAGATGAAGTTCATATTATCTTCAAGTGCATTAAGTCATTTTCCAAAGGGACTTCATGTGGTAGAGATGGTTTATGAGCATAAAATTTATTAGAGACACTATTTGACCCTGTTATTAAAGCCTGATAGTGGAATATGACCAATTATTGTGGGTTCTATTTGGAGGCAATTGATATCCAAGTTTGCAATGAAAGGGGTCAGTTAGGATGCAACACAATATCTCAATGACTTCTAGTTTGGGTTCAGGATTTTGGGTGGTGTTAAGGCCATTTTGTTCAGTGTCAACAGGGTATTGAGCAAGCGACAAGGAGATGGCTCTTTAACTATGCTCGCGGTGGATTTCAAGAATGCTTTCAACCTGGTAGATCTATCAACCATACTACAAAGGGTGAGGGTGAGATGCCCATCTATTTTTTTGTGGATTGAGATTCTCTATGGTCATACAACAAGGTCTTACCTTGGGGATGGACATATTATGTCAACCACTAGAGTGCAACAAGGTAACCCGTAAAGGCCGCTCCTTTTTTCCCTTATGCTACACCCACTTACTCATTAGATCAATGACAATTGTAAACATCTTTTTCATGGTTGGTACTTGATGATGGGACCATCATAAAGTATTAAGAGGATGTGTTTAGAGCCTTTAACATCATTCGGAAGACCGATCCAAGATTAAGTCTCAAATTGAATATTCATAAAACATATACCTTTTGGCCTTCGTGTGATGGTAGTAAACTTCGTGGGAAGTTATTTCCTTCGGACATTGGGAGGCCGATGTTTGGGATGAAGTTTCTTGGAAGGGTTGTTAGTTGAGATAAAGGCTTTATCGAAGGGTTGTCCATGAAGAGAGATGTCAGGGTTATTGACTTAATGCATATTCTGGCGTAACTAAGGGATCCTCAAAGTGATATTCTTTTACTTCAATCTTGCATGGGTATCGCCAAACTATTTTTTTGGCCTTAGAACGTGTCAACTTAATCATATGGAGAAAGAAGTTATTTAGTTTGATAAATATTTGCAGATGGTGGTTTAAGACATCATGGTTGGTGGAGGTCATTTCTTCTAGGAACTTTAATAGAGGATGGTTTCCTTACCTATTAGAGTTGGGGGATTCGATTTGTATTCAGCAGTAGATGCGGCTTCATACACGTTTGTGGCTTCTGGGGCTCAATATTGGGTTTTACAATATCATATATTGAGAGACAATTGGATATACGGTATGAACTATGATTTCGACAGAGTTTTGGATGGTCTTAGTGTTGCAATTCCAGATTTTGACCTTAACAGTTTTACTAGGAAAGACATTGTCATTCCTAACGTATAACATGTTTTGGTGAGAGCCCTTTTTAGTAAAAGTGTTCAGGGCATGAATGTAAAGTTTGACATAACCACGCGACAAAAAAACTTTTTTGTTTGTTTGCAAGCAACACATGCTTAATATTTTCTTCTTGTTATTCCTATTGATGGTCTAGGCCAACATATGCCCCTGGTAGAGTATCATATAATTCTTAAATACTAGCTTATGATTTCCTTATTTCTCGTTGATGAGGTTTGCCCTATTTTCTACTAGGCGTACTTGGATACATTTGGGGAACATGTCATTTATTGTAAGGAGCTTCTATGATTCAAATACTAACATGACTTTGTTAGGGGTATCTTATTTGATATATTTTAGCGTGTCTGAGTATCTATGAAGAAAAATGAGCTTGTGAATTTCTTAATTGACCCATAGGAAAGGAGATCGACACTTAGGTCAGCAGATGTTCTGATGTACGGGTGGGTAGGATGGAAACATATATGTGTAGATGTAAACTCGGTTTTTTCGCGAACTGACTCCTTGCTCTTTCTTTTTTTTATTATTTTATATATTTTTTTTTGCAAGAGTCGCCACCGACTTTTATTTTATCCAAAAAAGGAAAGGCATAAAAGAACAGGAAAGACCTTTTGACAGATTTTGGGTTCGGGGGGTTGGTTATACAAAGGGAAGGTTTTAAGCACCCTTTGTATCCATGGTTATCCATGGGCTCTTAATTGCTTAGCTCACTTTTTTAAATGCTTTGTTGATTTGAAAATAGAATAAGTGAAGATAACGGAAACATAAACAATGCGTCCAAATGGACAAAGAAAAAAATAGCGGAAGCATAAATAATATGTCCAAATGGACAAAGAGAAAATAGCGGAAACATAAATAATATGTCCAAATGGACAAAGAGAAAATAGCGGAAACATAAATAATATGTCCAAATGGACAAAGAAAAATAGCGGAAACATAAATAATATGTCCAAATGGACAAAGAAAAAATAGCAGAAATATAAATAATATGTCCAAATGGACAAAGAAAAAATAGCAGAAATATAAATAATATGTCCAAATGGACAAAGAAAAAATAGCAGAAATATAAATAATATGTCCAAATGGACAAAGAAAAAATAGCAGAAATATAAATAATATGTCCAAATGGACAAAGAAAAAATAACAGAAATATAAATAATATGTCCAAATGAACAAAGAAAAAATAGCAGAAATATAAATAATATGTCCAAATGGACAAAGAAAAAATAACAGAAATATAAATAATATGTCCAAATGGACAAAGAAAAAATAACAGAAACATAAATAATAAATAATAAAATAAAGCATAAAGCAAGAAATATAAAGAACAATATAATAAAATGCGGAAATTAAAGTCAATTGTTAGTATGTTATGAAGGATAGAAAAACACTTAGAAAGGGGGGGTTTGAATAAGTGTAGCTTTAAAAACTTGACCGATAAAAATAAATTGCACAGTTATTTTTATCCTGGTTCGTTGTTAACTAAACTACTCCAGTCCACCCCCGCAGAGATGATTTACCTCAACTGAGGATTTAATCCACTAATCGCACGGATTACAATGGTTCTCCACTTAGTCAGCAACTAAGTCTTCCAGAGTCTTCTGATCACACACTGATCACTCCAGGAACAACTGCTTAGATACCCTCTAAGACTTTCTAGAGTATTCTGATCCACACGATCACTCTAGTTACAACCTGCTTAGATAACCTCTAAGACTTCCTAGAGTATTCTGATCCACACGATCACTCTAGTTCCTTACAACTTAATGTAATCAATTCTAAGAGTATTACAATTGCTTCTTAAAAGCTATAATCACAAACTGTGATATTTCTCTTAACGTTTAAGCTTAATCTCACTAATATATTACAACAGCAATGTAGTGAGCTTTGATGAAGATGAAGATTCTGAGCTTCGAATAGAACAGTGTTTCAGCAAGTTAATATTCACAGAAATTGTGTAAGTTCGTTAACCTTGCTTCTCATCAGAACTTCATATTTATAGGCGTTGGAGAAGATGACCGTTGAGTGCATTTAATGCTTTGCGTGTTCCGTACAGCATCGCATTTAATGTTATACGCTTTTGTCAACTACCTCGAGCCTTGTTCACGCTGTGTCTACTGACGTTGCCTTTAATAGCTTCTAACGTTCCTTTTGTCAGTCAGCGTAGCCTGCCACATGTACTTCCTTCTGATCTGATGTTTTGTGAATACAACGTTTGAATATCATCAGAGTCAAACAGCTTGGTGCAAAGCATCTTCTGATCTTCTGACCTTGAAGTGCTTCTGTGCGTGATACCATCAGAACTTCAGTGCTTCTGATCTCATGTTCTTCTGATGCTTCCATAGACCCATGTTCTGATTCTGCTTCGACCATCTTCTGATGTCTTGCCAGACCATGTTCTGATGTTGCATGCTGAACCCTTTGAGACAAAGCTTCTGAGCGCTGAATTATGCATACTCTTTATATATTTCCTGAAAAGGAAATTGCATTGGATTAGAGTACCATATTATCTTAAGCAAAATTCATATTATTGTTATCATCAAAACTAAGATAATTGATCAGAACAAATCTTGTTCTAACATGTTAGCACGTGAATCATCTTGAAGCTAGTCAAGTATATTCACGATGTTAGTGAAGATCGATGGTGAGTGAATGATGATCTCGGATTTAAAGTTAATGAAAATTTATCAGAAGCTTGATAGAATCATAGCGACTACACAATAAATTTCCAAAAAGTCTTAAATCAACTGCATACAATCTCTGCCATATTTGATCTTTTATTCTGATTCGGGACAAAGGAAAAAGATAAGAAATAATATCAAATAATATACAAAAATAAATATAAAACAAATTAAACTTAACTTATTCTTTTTGTGATTTTTTTTTGGATTGATTTTAAGTTAATTAACAAGCTAATTAAACAAATAATTATACAAATAATTAAACTTAACAAGAAAAATAAATCTAGTTATGTATAAAATTAGTATATGATATATAAACCTAATTTAACAAAATAAAATATATTTTTTCGAATTTTTTTGATAGGTTAGAAATAATTAAAAAAAAGCAAATATATACATAATTACTAATTAATTAAGCAAAATAAATTAACTATGAATAAAAATAAAATATTTTTATGTCAAATATTAGATTATAAAAATATAAACCTAAATCTAAAAGGAAAATATTTTTGGAGTTTTTGATTGGTTGAAAATAATTAAAAAGCAATATTTACATAATTACTAATTAATTAAGCAAAATAAATTAATTATGAAAAGAAATAAAATATTTTTATGTTAAAAATTAAATAAACATTTTATCAACTTAAAACTAAAATTAAAACATTTTTTTTTGAGAAATTGAAAATATGCATAAATATGGAGTTTTTAATTCATGAACTCCTAACACTACTACATATTAAAAATTACATTGTACTTACTCTATGATGTCCCAAGAGTGGAATAGAATGATTGAAATTGATTGAAAGTGGCTATTTGAATGAGCCTTGATTTTTACAAGTTTATTGAAACTTTTGGAAAATATAAAACTTATGCTATGGCTTTGGTGTTTGTTGTTGTGCTCTCCTCTTGTTCCTCTCTATTTTCCCCCTTCTTGAATGAAGAAAATGAAGTTCTATTTATAGGCAAAGAGTTTGATCTTGGAAGCCTTGCAAGTGGAAATTGTCATGATTGATTTTGTGGAAAAAATATGATAATGGAATATTTTCAATGAGTGTATTTCTTAACCATGGTTAAAACACTCAAGTATTATTCTCTTCAACCTTGCAATAATATATTTAAGCATCTTGAATTGGTCTTGATTGGCAACCATAAGCATCTTTGATAATATCTTTGAATTATCTCACTTTAATTAAACTTTAAATGAATAAAATTTAATTAAAATGAAATAAAAATGTCATGAATCATGGATGGGTCGTGGATGCCCTTTAAACATATGAGAATCAAGATTGAATTACAAAAGAATTGGCCTTTTTGAAAAAAAATCAAATTTTGGTCATTACTTGTTTCATGCATTTTTCCAAAAAAGGTCAACTTCATCAAGGCATATCTCCCTCAATTTTGATCCTATGAAAGTGTTCTTTAACTTTTTGGAAAGCCCAAGATGTCCTCTACAAGCCACTTTGGAAGCGTTTTTGCATTTGGAGAAGTTATTTTGATGATATGGGCTTTGACAAAAAACTGCTTTTTGTTGACTTTCAAAATGACCCGTAATGTTTTGGCTTATATCTCTTAGGCGGAAGCATTTCTTGACCTTGGTCCCAACATCAAAGTTGTAGAGAATTGAATTTCCTTGAGAATGAGCTTTGGTTGGAATTTTTCTGATAAATTATGAGAGAGTTATGGTCGGTCAAAGTTCAGTTGACTTTTAGCTAAAAAACTCTAATTTTGCAATTTTGAGTTTTGTCGATTTCTGAACTTTTCTTGATGAATTATGATCAACCATTGATCACATGATGAATCTTTTGACAAAATATGGATGTTGACAAAAAATTGCATTTTTGACTGTCTGTTGACTTTTTGGTCAAACTGGTCGTCTGTTGACTGTTTGAGCTGTTGACTGTGCGTCTGAGCGAATCGAAGTTTGAAAATTTGTCTGGAGGTATTTTGAGACATATGGAGATCCATGAAATCCATTTGAGGTCTCAAAAACTCGTTCTCCTGAAAAAAAACAAAAACCCTAGTTAGGGACTGTTTGTGTAGGAGACAGTTAGGCGTACCTGATTTTTGTGCAGTGTTGAGTCTCTGTTGACCACGTGATTATCAGAAGACTTCTAGAACAAAATCTTGGAAATTTGAAGTGCGAAAAATTGATTTGACTGATGGTACAAACACGGAGAATTGCGCTGATAGCGGGTTTGACTGGTAACTAGCTGTCCGGGTATTAACGTAACAGTTAAAGTGAAAATTCAACAGTTTAAAGTTAATTTTTTTTCTTTTTTTGTTTTTGTTGTGTTAATGGTGAAAAATTTATTTACCTGAGCTGTTAGAAAAACACAAACATAATAAATAAATAAAATATACTGTACGCGAACGAAAATACCGATAATAACCTTGAAAATAAATATTTAATGCACAGAAAAATAAATATTTAACACACATAATATTATCTTGATAATTAAACTACCGTACGACAGATAGTACAACATTTAATACTAACAGTACAAATATTACATAATATAATGAACAGTACGACAAATAAAATAGACGGTACACTATTTGAAAGCGACAGATACAACAAACTTTAAAAATGACGATTAATAATCCATGCTATGAACAACAGAAAATAGATGATCGGAAGTGTAACCATCGCAGGTCCGCATTTTTCAGGACTATGCAGACAGAAGAAGGACATGATCACCGTAAAAATAGTGATGACTATAAGAAAAAGTGTATCCATCCACTTTGCCATTTTTGCCGAGGAAGAAGAGAAAATAATTATGAGATAGAAGTTTGAGAAATTTGGAAGATGAGTGAAATTTGATGTGAGAATTTATGGAAAAAATGAGGAGTATTTATAGAGTGAAAAGAGAGAGATAGAGACGTTGGGAGTGGAGTGTACCGTTTGAATAGTAGTAGGATTTGAAAAAAAGTATGGTAGGTTTTTGAAAAGAAAAGGGGTGTAGAATAAAGCTAGAATTTAATTTGAAAGAAAGAGATTTGAAAAGAAAGGAAGATATTTGAAAAGAAAGAAAGAGATTTTGAAAAAAAATAATATAGTATAAAAATAAAAATTAGTGGGAAATAAAACCAATAATAATTTAATTGTTACCAGCATAATCTGAAATCCGGACTCCGCGCCTGCAAATTTTAATTCTGCACAAACTGTGTCAGCATTATTTATCTGAAAATAAATCTCAAATAAACAGTGTATGAAGTGATAAACAGTATTTGGCGTTTATGTAAGAATAAATTTAACAGCGAACCAAAATACTGTATAAAAAATTCTAAAAATTGAGTATTCATAAAATCAGGATATTTATGAAATAAAAATTCAAGATTGTATAAAACTCCAAATTTTTAGACAGAAGTCTTTTGACTTCTCTTTGAAAAAAAATGCGGGCAAATTTTGGGGTATAACAATAATGATCATAACACTTAGAAAATGATGGGATCTCAGAGGTCAAAAATTGGGGTGCAACAGTAGACTTGACTAAAGTTTTCCCATTAGTGGGACTGAGGTCTGGAGATTTTTACTGTGAAACCGATAACTCTTAAAACTGCTTCAATTGGTCAAGCATGAGAAACCGTATTTCAACAATCAACATACTTTAATATCATTGGTCTCTTAGTAAAAAAAAAATATATCATTGGTCTTTGACACTTTTTATTTTCTAACATTGCATTAAATCTTTTACAAAAAATACAAAAACTAATGCATAATAAAATGTTGTGTCTCGTAAGCCAATGAATATAATTGTTAAAATGATTGATTTCCTTAATATATTAAAACAAAATACAGATTTAGGCGCCAAAGTTTGAATAAAATCCCGCCTAAAGAGTTTTTAATCATATTATTTTCTTTTTTTTTTCCAACAAATGTTATTTAATATATTAATTCACATTTAATATTAATTAATCAAACTCATTACTCAACCACTAATTTCTATGTACCTCAACTATTCAATCAATAAAAATTCTAATTTTTTTTCCTAAATGTACAATATCTATCAATAATTTGTTTCGTGCATCGCACGGGTTGAAAGTACTAGTTATCATATAAAAAAAAAAAAGTAGGAAGGCAACTAGCTATTCCTATATGATCTTAATTTTATATTAATGAAGCCTACCAAACATTTTGATGTTAAAAAAAGTATAAAATAAATAAGTAAAGAATTAAATAAAATCCATTAGTAATGAGTTGGACAAACCAAAACCACAAAACCGAGGCAAAACAGAACCATGGAGTAATAAATTAGAATAACAGAACAAAAAGATTCTTTCATGTGGAAATTTCTTCTTATGGAATGTGACCAACAATTATTGAAGAGAGAGAAAGAGCCAAAAGTATTTAAAAAAAAAAAAAAAAACAAGAAAATGAAGAGTTCATTGAATTTTGACGGTGCAGATACTGCTCTACCATCATCACCACCTCTACCTCTTGTGACTAAGCTTTACTGGTAAATATTTTACCAAACAATTAAACAATAGAAAAGAAGGTATGGCATATTATAATAGTTCTGAATCTTCCACTAACAATAGCAAAGACTAACAACTTAAAATAATTGACAGAAAAAAAGAAAAAAAAAACAAGTAGATATTATTAATATTTTTCATCTGACAATCAGACTCGGGGTTAATAAACATATACTTTCGATTCAAATTAATTTTACATTAATATTTCATAAAAAATATTTTATTTTTCTAATCATATCATTATTTAAAAATATAATTTAATGCAAAATAAAATAGTCAAATTTTGATTAAATTTCAATGTAAAACTTATTTATACAATTATACTCATAAAAAATGCCATTTAAATCCTTCAAAATATGTAAGACAAGCATTACATATACATGTAGAAAGAAAAAAAAAACATAAATTAAATACAAAGAATAAGCCAGGTTCATATCAAATCAAACCCAAGAAAAAGAAAAACAAATAAAAAAAGTACATGAAATTAAAATTAAAATAAAAAAAACTTGCTCATCAAGCAAGAACTGCCATGCAAATCAAACCAACTCCAACAACAAATCCAAACCCAACATTCCTTCCTGCCGCACTTTCATCCTTCTTGCTAGACGCCGGAGACGGAGCATCACCTTCAACTGCGGCGCTGCTCGGAGTTTTAGAAGGAGTTTTCGAGGACTTAGGAGCCGGAGAAGAAGCCGGAGCCTTAGGGCCAAAAAGCTCGGTAGGTAACAAAACCTTGTCCAATTGATAAACGGCCAAAGGAAACTTTTGTCTCAAAGCATTGTTGATAGGTTCAGTAACAACTCCAGAGGAAACATTGACTTGGTTACCTTGTGAAGTGAAGTGAAGACCCCATGGTCCACTTTTGTCGGAAGCTTGTGTTCTAACAGGGTTAGAAACGGTTAGAAAATCGGAGAGGGAGTAGTATTTTGGTGTCACGTGGTAGAGAATGAGTTGCACTTTTTGTTCATCTGAGAGATCGTTGATAGCTCCTGATATTCGATATAAAAGTTAGTTATACTAGTCAGTTATAGATATAGTCGTCTCAAGATAAGATAAGATAGATAATGTATCTGAACAATATATAAACTATGTATATTGTCTATTGAATGAATTTGAAAAGTAAATTTTTTCTTATAAATAAATTGCAGATGGAGTATTGATCAGGGCTATTTACCTGATGGAAGGTTTTGGAAGGCGTTGTCGGTTGGGGCAAAGATAGTGAAGCCTTGAGAAGTTGAGTTGAGTTGGGATTGGATTTGAGTGAGTTGTTGAGTTTCATTGAGGAGACGGATGAGGAAGGTGTATTGGCTACCTTTATCAAGGATTCCGGTGATGTTGATTGGGCCTGAAGGTGCTGGTGCTGGTGCTTTTTGGGCTAGAGTTAGGAAGGGAATGAGAGTGAGAAGAATGAGAACAAGAGGTGTAGTTGAAGCCATGTTGATGAGTTAGTGAAGATGAGGTTTGATGTGTGTGGAGAAGTGAAGATGTGGTTTTATTTGGGTATGAATAATATTATTAATATGTTGGTTTGGGTGAGGCTTTGTTGGCATGAGCTGGCTCAAGGCTTGCATTGATATTCCCTTAGTTAGTTGACAAATGAATAAGAAAAAATACACCAAAAGTAATCACTTCAAATTTTACAAAAAGGAATCAAGTTTAACATGTTGGTGTGGTGTTGTATATTCAAGTTAAGAAAAAGTCAAGATGTAAAAAGGAATGAGATAGTTTTTATACTCATTCATTATTGTGTTGTTCTTTTAGTTTTTTGGAAAAATGTCTCTTCCACCTACCTCTTTATGTAAGTTGTTTTTAGTTTGTTGTACTTAGTTTTTAGTTTGTTGTATATCTGTTTTTAGAATTGATATACTTTCTTGCAACTTAAGTTACATTTTTCTTATAAAAGTTATTTATTTTCTTAGTAATCATGAGATTTTATGTAAATTATTTTAATTTTAATTTTTTTAAATGATAGAAGAAGTGGTAATAATTATTATAAATTCACACAATTTTAAGTTCTCGATTTGAATTTCTATTAACATATTCAACTTAATAATATTAGTTTTTTCTAATTGAGTTTGCACTTGCAGACAAAATACTAATTAAAATTATTTTAAAATATTATATCGTTTCTCTTGCATATTAAGTGTTTTCTTAAAAAAATAATGAGTTGTTTTGATTTATGTTATTTTAAAGTAGGTCACAATGTATAGTTTTTATCAGTATTATTTATTTATTTATTTATTTTATAGACTTGATGGATAAATACTAACAGTGTAAAATAGTTTTTTCTGCTAAATTAGATTAAAGACTTTTTTGTTTCAGTTTTAAATTTTTTTTTTTTTTTTTTTGTATTTTTTAAAATAGATTTTTTAAAAGCATTTTTTAAAATGTTATAAATTTTTTTATAATCATTTTTTTAAAAATGAAACACTTATTTTGACATCCTATAACATAAACACACATTATTGAAGATCAAAATTTTGTCAAAATCGCAATTTTTAAAAAAATTGTATTTCAAAAATGATTTTTATGAAAATCTATTTGAAATAGCTTCAAAATTAAGTGATTTTTTGAAATTTTGATATCCAATTTTTTTCCATAAATAGACGAAATACTTAAAATCACATTTTAAGAATAATTATTCAAACAAAATTTTCATTTGAATCTTTTATAAAAAGTTTCTTTGTAAAAAAAAATTTCACAAGATTATGTAACACTATAAGAATCATTTTTAAAAAAAACCAAAACAAACTGGCCCTAAGAGCAATCACATAAATGAATTTTCACATTATATTTTTATTTAAAATTTTAAAATATTTGATATATAAATCTTCATGCTTATTTGGTGTACTCTTTTAATTTAATATGAGACTTTTAATTCTCACTTGAAACAACACAAATTTCTCTCCACCAACCTTAAGTGTGAAACTCTTCACGCCCTTAACCAACACCAAGCATGGCTCCTCTAACAAATTGAACCAAATTCAAATACCATTATTAGAAAAACACTACAAATAAATCTTTAGACAAGTAAAAGCACACTCACAAAAGAAGTAAAAAAACAAAAAGTTCAACTCACAAATCTATTATATATGCTTTGACACTTTATACTTACATCTATAATATTTCCAATATCAAAATATATATATATATATATATATATATATATATATATATATATATATATATATATATATATATATATATATATATATATATATATATATATATATATATATATATAACTTAACATGCAATTTTCTTCGGAAAAATTGTAAACTTTTTCATACAATTTTGCATAGACAAAATTGCAAACGCTTTAAACATACTTGTAATGAGTACAATAATAAGGACCATGCATGTATTAGGAAGCATAATAGAGCTTGTTTGATTTTGATACGTAAAAAGTGAATGAATCTACTCAAGTGTTTAGTTGAGTATTTTTAGATGAAAACTTTGATGGAGGAGGTAGTGGGGAGATTAATTCTTGCGTCTACAAACTAGCTTTATGTCTATCATGTTTGACTTGTTAGGAGAGTAACTAGGGTGGTTCATCCTATTATATTGAAAATATAGTCAGTCCAACGAATTCTATTTATCCTATAAGGGAGTCTTATTTCACCCGCGTAGCAAGGGTTAACAACATCCTTTCAAGAGAGAAAGAGGGTTGGGTTAGATCACATTCTCGCCATGTGACCTCTCCATTTACTACTCATGTATTCGCCATGTTACTTAAATGTTGAAGAGTTGGTGGACTTAACTCTTTGGACCTTTGTCAAAGATATTCCAGTTCATAGTTCCTTAAGAATGAGGTACGTGAAAGTGAGTGTATTAATCCAAATCATCTTAGTCTATAGTTCCTTCAACATGAGATTTGTAAAGACGGGACAATTTAGACGTGTTTCTTAATACCCACAATTGAGTTTGATTTTTGGTCGTGACGTTTCATGAGAGTTGAGCTACAAGCTTTCGTGTAGAAGCGATAGTTGAATATTTGGATTAATGTTGTATTTGAATATCTTAGTAGAAACCATAGGCCAATGCACAATTGTGTTTCTCTCCTATTTAATGCAAAATAATTTTGGTAGAGAAATTTCAACAAACACTTTGTAGACAACGAAAGAGCATTTCACCATAGTTGCGATGTTGTCTTCAACTCATCAAGAATCCAATGATGTTTTGCGCAAAGGAATGGTAAGGCTATAATGCTTTGCAACAAATCAAAATGGTTGACAATGAGTGACAAGATTAGAGAGGATGGTGTTTTATTTTTTTTAACTTTAAATATATTTATGAAGTTCATGTTGGTCTATATAAATTAAATGTATCGAACATTCAATAAGTTTTGAAAAAAAATTTTGTTATATTTAAGATTGAACAAAATGTTTATTATTTTTTAAATTTATTTTATTTTACTAATTTCTTTTTAAATTTAATTTACTTTACTAATCTCTTTTTAAATCTTTTTGATATAGCGTAGTACAATTTTATCCAGTCACAATTAGGGATGCTCATGGACGATTTTTATCCATAACCGATCCATATCCATATATTATCCATTTGGTATAACCGGATTTTAAAACCAATTTTCATAACCGGATTTATTTTTTCAAAACCGGTTATAAACCGGTTATATCCATGACCAAATTTTATAACCGGTTTTAAATTTAAAATTTTTATTTTTAAAATTTAATTTTAAATTACGTTATTAAAATATTAATTTTTTTGGAAAATAAACTTTTCATATTTTTTAAAGACACGATTTTTCAAAAAAACTCGAATTTTTCGTTTTTTCAAAATACTCGATTTTTTGTTTTTACGGGAAAAAACTCGATTTTTTCGTGTTTCCGAAAAAAACTCAATTTTTTTGTGTTTATGAAAAAACTAGATTTTTTTGATTTTTCAAAAAAAACTCGATTATTTCGTTTATAAAAAAAAAACTCGATTTTTTATTTTTTTTTTTCAGAAAAAACTCGTTCTTTCATATTTCTGAAAAACTCAATTATTCGTGTTTCTGAAAACTCAATTTTTTATTTTTTTTTCGAAAAAAACCCGATTTATCATTTATTTTAGAAAAACTCAATTTTTTCGTATTTCCAAAAAACTGAATTTATTCGTATTTCCAAACAACTCGATTTTTTCGTATTTCCGAAAAACTCAATTTTTTCGTATTTTAAAAAAACTCGATTTTTCAATTTTTCAAAAAAACTCGATTTTTTGTATTTTAGAAAAACTCGTTTTTTTGATATTTTCAGAAAATTCGATTTTTTCAAATTTTCAAAAAACTCGATTTTTCATTTTTATGTTTTTTTTCTTTCTGCAAAATATTTTAAAAATTTATATTTTTTTGTGATTTAAACATAATAGACCAATTAAATTTTTATGTTGGATATGGATATCCAAAATATGAATTTGGTTAAAACCATATTAATAATATATCCAAAATATGGATTTGGTTAAAACCATATTGGTAATTAACCGGTTTTTAATAACCGGTTATGGATATGGATATGGATAAATCCAATAACCGGTTTATTTGAACATCCCTAGTCACAATAATTTATAACAAAAATATATTTAAAGACATAAATACGAGACAGTGTATTATCCCGTATAAATACTACTATATATGGTATTTTTCAAAGATATTTTTATGACACAAGTTTATGTCATTGACTATCTAACATATTTCATTTCATTACAAAATCATTTATATTTTAATAGTGTATCTCATTAACTACTTAATTCAAATTTATTAAATGTATAATAATATATTTTTGAAGTATATGGACAAACAAAACAGTTGTAATATGGTGGCTGGCAGGCTGGCATATGTAAACATAACACATGGGTAACACTATCGCACAAAATAAATCAATTTTGTGTTATACTATGTAGGCCATGAGTATCATTGTCAAAAATACGATTAATTAAACTATTCAAGTAAGTTGCTACTTGCTAATGTATGACATAATAAGATGATTTCTAGAGTGGAATATAATGGCATGTGGTTCACTTCAAATAAGGGTGAACCTATGATTGAAATTATGCCATGTGGTTCTTTATATGCTTTATTATTTCCTCTTAGAGTTCTTGAGAATTAAGAAAACTGAGCCATGCCATTCACTTTGTTCATTTCTCTTAATAAATTAGTGGAGTTTGGTGCCAATGGTGGTAAATAATATATGAGAAAAAGGAGGTTAGAGTTTGATAATATAACCTTTAAAAATAAGTTATTAAAAAATACAAATAAAATAGATTAACTTAGATTAATTTGGGCCACACATTCCGGTACTTTTTTACAAGTATAATGGCGTCCACCGTTAGTTTCGGTAAAACTAACTTATGTCACACATCTCTCATTATCATCTTTTCCATCTTCTCCCCTAAGATGATTGATAAAGCTCTACACTTTAGGGTCAACAACATAGTTGGGGGTTTCGCCGACATAGGAAGTTCCAGCTCCTCTTAATGAAATACGTTAGGCAGGTGCTTACCGCAAACGTAATATCTCTTTGATTCTCCAAAAGTGAACACGGAGAATCAGAAGTTAACATCACCTTTTCTAACTTTGATGTCGTTAGATACCTCCCTTATGATAATGACATATGGTCATCACTATGCAACATGACAACTAGGGTATCAAGTGAGTCCTGATAGATCCTGGGAGTTTTGTTGACGTCTTATTCTAGGATGCTTTCCAGAAACCACAACTCGATCCTAACGACATTAAAACGTTCAGGGGTTCGTTAGTAGAGTTGTCAACCGACCAAGTAGAATTGAAGGGCCATGTAACCCTAGATATAACATGCGGCGAAGGAACAGACACCAAGGCAATTGAAGTCAGCTACCTCATAGTACACGCATTATCGCCTAAAACACCATCCTTGACAAACCCTCCACCAATGTGTTAGGGCGATTATTTCCATTCATTATGTGTTCTTGAAGTACCCACTCCCTAGTGGGTGATTCGAGACAATTCAAAGAGACCACCAGATTGCTCAAGAGTGTTATTAGAGCACCCTGGCGATATAGAGGGATGAGCTTGCCCCTGTGGGAGCCCCCTCCATGAGGCCATGGATGCAAACATCGATTGTGGGGATCTCAGGTTACGCGCGGAAAGTGAGAGACTCATGCCCACAGAAAACTTGAAGGAAGTCAGGATAGGCCCTTCAGTCCATCAGGTCATGAAAATAGGCATTTCACTTACCGAGGAAGAAGAACACAAGATAGTCAACCAACTCATTAGAAACATGGATTTGTTTGCCCTGGCTCCCTCTGACATGTCCGAGATAGACACTAATATGGTGTTCCATTGCCTCATCGTCAACCTTTTTCCAAGGCATGGGCGCATAGGATGCGGAAAGTTGGCTAGGAGAAAAGAGTCTCCATTGATGAGGATGTAAGTAAGTTATCCAGCGTCGGGTTCATCACAAAAACAAAATATCCTACCTGATTGGCCAACATGGTGTTAGTGAGAAAAGAAGCAAACAAGTGGTGCATGTGCACGAACTTCACCAAACTTAATATCTCGTATCATAAGGACCCGTATCCTCTGCCAAACACAGGTCACGTCATCGATAGGTCCTTAAGCTACCACACATTTATATTCACGATGCCTACTTTAAGTACAATGAGATTTAAATGGATCCCCTAGACGCCCTAAGAAGGTCTTCATGTCAAATCCCGACAACTATTATTATAATGTCATGCCCTTCACCCTCAAGAATGCTGGAGCCATCTACTAGTGACTCATGAACGTTGTGTTTTTCCACCAGATAGAGCAGAACATGGAAGTCTATGTTGACGTTATAATCGGGAAAACCACTGAAGGCTGCAACCATGTTGAGGACTTGAAGGATGTCGTACGACCACTCATAAAGTACAATATGCTCCAGAATCACGCAAAATACTCTTTTGGGGTTCAAGTCGGGTAGTTCCTTAGATTCATGTCGTACCTTGTCACCTCAAGCCATGCATCAGAGGATAGACGCAAAAAAATTTCAATAATGGGAAGACATTTAATACGCTTGTTCCCCACTACTTTGCAACTGATCCAAGGCGTGTCCACTTTTGACCAAAAGTGAACAACATCCTCAAAGGCTGGCCACAGTTGCTACAACTTCCTCGACTAATAATTCATTGGTAAACCTTGGGGAAAACTATTATAGGCCGGACAAAGGACCAATAGTCAAATCCCAATCCAATATCGGTCCAGTCCAAAACGAACTAACATATAAAGCTTCTCATCACAATGTCTAAGGGGCGCTATTTTGATCTCTATTTTTACTACACTCATCTTAAATGTTGGACTGACTTGGATATTTGAGTGCTAATCTTGCAGGTATACCTCACGCCTCCGTATTAGATATTCACACCACAGTTCAAAATCATTCCCCATTGAAACATACTAATTTTGGTTACAGGACGGAACATGAACCTTTTTTATAAAAAAGTTTAGAAGGATAAATTGGAACTCATCATACATCAGGCCAAAAACACATTTAACTAAAATTCTATTTTTTGATTTTGTTTTCACCACCAGTATCCAGCCTATTGGACTGCCTAATATGGTTTGGGGATCAGTTTTGGCATCAAGTGGTTCCAGTTAGGAGTTGGAATATGTCAGGCCAACTAACAGGGACCTATAACCTACTCTACACCGGCCAAGGCCAGACCTTTTTTTTAAGTAGTAAAGGCTTAGACTTTTTTATAAGTCTATTTAGTTAAATAGGTTAGGCCACAGACCATAAAAAAGTATTTTAAGCCTATCAAATCGGCCTATTTTAATAAATATGAATAATTTATTTTTTTATTGTATTTTGTACTTTATATTAAAATACAAAAGTAAGGTTTAGTTATTTTGAAGAACTTATGAAAATAAGTAGAAAAAGCCTTATGAATGATGTCATAAGTTATTTTCATAAGTTCTCCCAAATAAATATTCTCACAAAACTTATGCTACTATATAAGCTCAAATAAGTCAATGTAAACAAACATTTAGTCTCATTGTATTTTTTATTATCTAGTATATTTAAACATTAGTTGATTTTTTATTTATATGTTTTCAAATGATATAGGCTTTTTAAGCATGCTAAAAGGCTATTCAGGCCTTTGAAAAATGTCAGGCTCAGACTTAAAAATAAGCATATGATAGGACATTGTTCAGGCTTAGATTTTGAATTTTTTACTAGGCCAGACTCAGATTTGACAAAGTTTAACTACACTCAGCCAGTTCCAACCCCCTCCTAATCGTAATTGTGAGAATTAAACCCTGATCATCTCTACCAAATTCAGCGCCAATCACCATTGACCAACTAATTAATATATTATAAGAGGTGAAATTCACCTTTAAGAAGTGGAAACACATTTAACCTGCGAAATGTCTTTAAGATGTGAAATTTCAACCATTAACTAAATAGACAAAAAGAAATATAACAATTTATCATATTTTTTCTTCATGATCATTAAATAACAGGACAGTTCTTCAATACTATTATATTTATTAGATCTATGGCCCGCGCGTTGGATGGCTTTAATTAAAATATGTCTTTAAAATATTTTATAAATTTTAAAACATCAATTTAAGTAAATATGAACTTACATAAATAATTTTTTAAATATAAATTTGTGTTCATATTTAGTATTAATTTATTATAGAATTTTTTTTTTATCATTTATAGATATTAAAATTATATAAAGTTTCTAAATATAGTGGTTTAGTGATAAATTAAAATTATAATGTTAAAGATATTGAGTTTAGTAAAAGAGACATTTTTTCAATTTTTTAAAATAAATAAAAGTAAAAATAATTTAAGATGATTTTTTAATATTCAGTCAATTTTAAATATCATATCATATTTTATTTTAATAGTGCTATTAGATGATATTTTATTCACATATGATTGAATATTTTTATATCATTTATATTTATTTTTTGTTATATATGATTTGTAAATAACAACTCATTTATATTATAATTTTTTTTTTATTACTCACTCAGTCACTCATCCCATAATACATAGTTTTTTAAGTTTAAAAATATACTTATTCGATTATATTTTCACTAATATTCCTTTTATGATTTTTTTTCATCGTCATTTTTCTATACATTTTCAACAGTTATATTTTTTTCATTATTTTTCTATATATTTTCAACAGTTACATTTATCTTTTATTTTTTTAAATAAATTATTTTGAATTTTTAATGGTCTCTATTCAAATGCACTATCAACTGACATGGAATTGAATAAAATAACTCTTCAATTTTATGAATGAAAAGTTTATTAGTTGAAATTAAATTTTAGTTTTGATATTTAAATCAACCATAATATTAATAATTTAGAAGTTACAAATTTACAATATATTAATTTATTAATCACTCAAGTGTACAAAAAAATCAATCATAAATAAAAAATTGAGAGAAACTTCAAGGTTAAGATTTTTTTTTATTAATTGAATATTTATTAATAAGATAAATATTTCATTTAAGTTTATTTACTATGATTTGATTTATGCTCAATAAAAAAATTAAAAAAGTATTCAACTTATTTTATTCGTTAATAGATAATATTATTTTGTAATATTTAAATATTACTTTTCATTTTTAACTATAAGCAATTCATTTTTAAATATTCTAACTGTTCAAATCAATTGTAAGGTATAATTAAAATGATGAATGAAAAGAAAGACAATAAAAAAAATTCTTAAAATTGCATACCTTTTTTTATTTTTCTGGTTAATTATAGTAAAGAGAAAGTAAACAAAAATAATATAGTAATTGTTCAAATCACATATATGATATAATAAGAATGAAGAATGGAAAAGATAGGAAAGAGAAAAATCTTCAAAATTACATTCCTTTCTTGTTCTTCTGAAATTAACTCAAACAATATATTAGCACTTTTCAAATATATTTCTTTGATTAAAGAAATCTTATATATGATTTTTTAATAAAACGAATAAATACATTAAAGATATTAAAAATAAAATGATAAAAATAAATATATTAAAAATATATAATTATTATCAACATATTAGTATAATTTAACTTTACAATTTTAAAATTAAATCTATTTAATTCTATATAGTATCATCTCTTATATTTAAAATCCTTAAGTCAAATTTTATAATTTCAAAGTTAGTATCATCTCCTATATTTAATTCGATGCAATTAAAATGGTTAGAGACAAACTTACCTCTAAAAGTTCATTTGTCATCGATTTCTTGAACACTAAAGATGCAATTGAAATAACAATATGAAGATAAGATCAAGTTGCTTGAGTTAGTATCATACAACATTAACTAATGAATAGTCAAAATAAAGATTAAGAAAGATAAACAAAAATTAAAAAACAAAATTAAAATTCTGCTACAAAATTACTGCTAAAAAGTGATTACAAATCAAAATCAAACATTAACTAATGAAGAGTCACGATAATATGAAGATTAAGAAATATAAACAAAAATAAATAACAATACAAAATTAAAAAGCTGCTAAAAATTGTAGTTTTTATAAAGTGATTACAAATCAAAATTAAAATCATCATCTATATTCAACATTTAGTGTGTGTGTGTATATATATATATATATATATATATATATATATATATATATATATATATATATATATATATATGATTAGATGTATATTTCTTGAAAGAGACAATCTATAGAACAAATTTAAAAAGAGAAATGGAAAAAAAATTGAGATTGAAGGCTATTTTTTGAGGTATTTATAATGAATACATAGAATTCAAAGAGAGGATAATTGAAAAGTAAAAAATTGTAACGTATATTCAATAAAAAAATTACAGTAATAATATTTTTTTGGAATAAGTTAAAAGGTAAAAAATGAAAAGTTTTTACTCTCTCTTTAGAAATTTTTAATTCATTATTATTGCACTTAATAGAATTAAAAAAAATCAATAAAAAATGTTTAACAGTTACATTTAAATTCATTCTTATTAAACGTTTTTGTTAAATGCTAAATTTATTCTAAAAAAAAACATGTAACCGTTGCATTAATTTTTTTTACATTCAACAAAAAAAAACTTCACTTTTATAAACTTTATTGCAATAATAATGAATTAAAAGAAAGTTTAATAAATTTATTAATATTGCATCATCACAAAGCTTCTCATTTTAAACTCACTCTCTAATATATTGACCAAATTATTTTAATAATAATTATAAAATAATCTCCAATCGATAATTTATTTATAAAATTGTAATTATTTATCTATTAGACCTATCATGATTATAATTCTATTTTTTTTTTGACATTGCATCATAAATAAAAATCGATAATTTATTTATATATATTATTTATTTTGTTAATTTTGTTTAGTATTTATTAATTTCCTCTTAATTAATACAATTAGGGAGTAATATTTTCAAAATAACTAACAATAATAAAAAAAATAATGCAAAATATTTTTATTTTATAAATTTGAGAAAATATGTAACGCCCCAGACTGCTTTTGGGATGATCGACTAACCCCACAAACCAACACGGGTCTTTTAGACCGCTTTGACCTCACTCACACGCTTTCCGAGAAACTTTCCAGAAGGTCACCCATCCCAATACTACTCCAAGTCAAGCACGCTTAACTGTGGAGTTCTTATGAAACGGGCTCCCGAAAAGAAGATGCATCTTGTTGGTATAGGTAGTACCCATCAATCCTTATAAGCTTTCCTTCAACCATGCAGTCCCATACCTGCACAGCCTCAGGATTCCTCTCATTCCGATGTGGCGACCAACCTTGCCTTCTTCGGCCTCGGTTGTTACATGCGGTGTAACCACCCCTCGCCTTCTCCGGACTCGGGTGTTACATGCCCACCAGCTTCCGCATGGTTCGTCCTCGAACCACATCGTAACCATTTGTAACGCCCCAGATTGCTTTTGGGATGATCGACTGACCCCACAAACCAACACGGGTCTTTTCAGCGCGCTTTGACCTCACTCACACGCTTTCCGAGAAACTTCCCAGAAGTTCACCCATCCCAATACTACTCCAAGTCAAGCACGCTTAACTGTGGAGTTCTTATGAAACGGGCTCCCGAAAAGAATATGCATCTTGTTGGTATAGGTAGTACCCATCAATCCTTATAAGCTTTCCTTCAACCATGCAGTCTCATACCTGCACAGCCTCAGGATTCCTCTCATTCCGATGTGGCGACCAACCTTGCCTTCTTCGGCCTCGGTTGTTACATGCGGTGTAACCACCCCTCGCCTTCTCCGGACTCGGGTGTTACAAAATATCACTATGTAATTGTTATTAGTATGTTATTTATATAGAAATCAAAAGTTCATAATTATTTTGAGAAAAAAATATGAATTTTTTGAAAATAGACAATTATATTGACTCTAATTAATTTTTAGAATTAATTAGTTATATAAAATGAAAATTTAGTCAAAATATTTTCAATATTATTTATTATTAACATTAAATCCATAATACATATAAGAGTAGGTTAATCTAAATTTCATTTATTCATTTAGTGTTTAATCTATAGATTAAAAATGCACTTTGTAGATCCTTTTTTTGGACTGGTAAGGACACCATTAGTCGCAAAAGTCTGGTAGCATGGTCCAATGTCTGCAAACCTGTTAAAGAGGGTGGTCTTGGCATTATTGATCTGAATGTATGGAATGACTGCACTATGCTGAAGTTGCTTTGGAATATATGTAACAAATCAGATAGCCTTTGGGTTAAATGGGTGCATGCATATTATTTAAGGAATCAAAACATATTTGAGGTGCAACCAAAAACTAACTGCACTTGGATATTCAGAGATATTCTGAGTATGAGGACACTGTTGCAGCAGGATCTTCAACAAATTTAGGATACTGCTTGTCTTAAAGAGAGATTCAAATGTGGGGACTTCTATAGCAACCTTGTCAACTCTCCTCCTGTCCCGTGGTACAAGCTCGTTTACAAGAATCCTGCTAGGCCTCGAGCCAACTTGATTTTATGGCTACTGTGTCATCATAAGCTAGCCACCAAGAGTAGATTGATGCACTTTGGTTTTTATGGCAATAACAGGTGCAGCTTTTGCAGTGAGGAGGAAACATTTAATCACCTGTTTTTCAACTGTAGTGTCACTGGAGGTATGTGGAAGGCAGTGTTGGATTGGATTGGATTAGATCATGTTCCTCAAGAGTGGAGCAAAGATCTACCATGGATCATTTGCAAAGGAAAAGGTAAGGGGTGGAAAGCTAAACTGTTTAAGCTAGCCTTGGCTGAAACAGTTTATGGAGTTTGGGAGCACCGGAACAAAACGTGCTTTGGCAAAACTGTGAATCCTAACAACACTATCAGCAACATTATTGCTTGTATTAGTAGTCGTGGCTGGTACTGCAGAGATCTTAAACCACACATTGCAACCTTGATGGCTACCTAGAGTTTTCCGGGTCTTAGTTTGTCTGTTTGGTCCTTTGTATTGCTGGATTTTGGATCCCTCGGATCATTGTACTTCATGCCTATTTTGGATTAATAAAGTTTCATTATTCCAAAAAAAAAAAATTAAGAAATTTTTTATTCAATGTCGAGTCCAAAAAAAAAAGTTTTAAATCATATATTCTCTAGATTTTTTTTAAAATCATATTATTTTAGTATTATTATTAGCTAGATATTATATTATTATAATTATTAGTGGTGGTGGTTTAATATTATTATAATTATTATTATTATTTATTTTAATATTATTAGTAATTATGGTATTTAATTGGAGTTTGTGTGAAGAATTAAAAAAAAGAGTGATAGAAATTCTAAATTATAATATGATGCCACGTAAGCATTGGAATTCTAATATGTTGTCACATTGGATTTAGGGTTAGGGTTGTGTTCAAGGTTGTCATCATGACAACCTTGGATTTATATTAAGTAGATATCTTACACATTTAATCAAATAATTTTAAACTAACTTTTGATTTTTTTTTTAAAATAATTAATAACTAGTAAGAAATCCGTGCTATCGCACGTGTCTCGTCTGGATTCACATTACACGTCTACCAGAACATCATTTATAAAATATGAATTTATTCTTCAATTGGATGATATTCACATAGTTACAAATATAGTATAATAATATGCACCAACTTTAAGCATTGCTTCGTACTTATAATAAATCCTACAATCGATTCTCTAACTTCAATTATATTAAACAGTAGCAAAAGAAAGTTTTAAAAGATGAAGATTAAAATTAGAAGTCTATCGCTGATATTTCATAGATATGTTCACATCTACCCGTAGATCAATGCCTACAAGGATCTTCATTGCAATGAACAATCTAGAGTTGTTAAGTTGAGAAATAAAAAGAACTCTTAGATTAATATACTTGACCAATAGAATATTAAGTATTAAGTCTTTAATGTTAAACGAATTTTGTTAAAAATTAAAGATTCTACAAATATTTGTAAATTTTTAACGATTATAAAATATTTGTAACTTGTTGTCATTTATAAAAGTAATTGTATCAACTTCTCAAAAAAAATTGTAGTAACAATAAACTTTTTTACGATTTAAAAAAAATGTAACTTATTCCCATTTATAAAAATATTTGTAAGAATAATTGTATCAACAGTAAATTTTTCAACGATTATAAAACATTTGTAACTTATTCTCATTTATAAAAATAATTGTATCAACATTAACTTTTTTACTATTTTTAAAAAAATATATGTAACTTATTCTCGTTTATATAAATATTTGTATCAATAGTAAATTTTTTAACGATTATAAAATATTTATAACTTATTCTCATTTATAAAAATAGTAATTGTATCAATAATAAACTTTTTTCCGTTTATAAAAATATTTGTAACTAATTCTCTTTTATAAAAATATTATATTAACAGTAAATTTTTCCCATTTATAAAAATATTTGTATAAAAAATACACTTATTTTCATTTATAAATAAATTGTAACAAACAAATATTAAAATTATATTATATCATTCACAAAATCAAAAGATATCACATATTGTTGTGAAACTACATTATCCTTTAAAATTATTCAATACCACAATCAATAAATGACTCTTATGATATTTTATGATAAAAAATTGTATGACAATAAAATAAATCAATTTAGAGAGATGAAAGACAAAAGTCATTATATACATTTTAAAATTTAAAAACATATTTAATTATATAATTAAATATTATTAAATAATAAATTTAAATTAAATAATAAATTTAATTAATAAAAAATTAATATAATTTATTAAAATCAATTGAGAAATTCACTATTATTTTTTATTTACATAAACACTAAAATATCTTTTATATTTCTAAGGAATAGGTTTCAAATTCAAATAGTATATTTACTTGAAAAGTTAATTTATTTATCTTTATTTGTTTAATTTATTATAAAACATTTTATTTTTTATTTTTTAGTATTTATATTTGAAAACATAATAGTTTAATACAAAAATAATTATTAATAAAAGATTGAATCTTCATGATAGGAGTTTATATAAATTATTAATTAATTATTAATATAATAGTATAATATTAAAAATAATTTAATAGATGGAGTAAACAATAATACGGTGACTTGTCATTTTTACATTTTTATGGATTATATAATTTACATTTAATATAATTTATTAAAATCAATTGAGAAATTTAATATTATTATTTATTTACATAAACAATAAAATATCTTTTATATTTATAAGAAATAGGTTTCAAATTCAAATAGTATATTTACTTGAAAAGTTAATTTATTTATCTTTATTCATTTAATTTATTAAAAACAATTTTTTTAATTTTTAGCATTCATATTTGAAAATATAATAGTATAATACAAAAATAGTTATAAATAAAAGATTGAATCTTTAGGAGTTTATATTAATTATTAATTATTAATTTAATAGTATAATAGTAAAAATAATTTAATAGATGGAGTAAACAACAATACGGTGACTAGGGGTGGAAATAGGCTAGGCTAGGCTTTATAAGGTCTAGGTCTGGCCTACGATAAACTTGAAAGTCTGGTGACTTGAAAGGTCTGAGTCTGGTCTGTAGCCTATAATAGACTCTCTTTTTTGACCTAGCATGGCCTGGCCTTTTTAAAAGCCTGGTCTGGTCTGGCCTAAAAGCCTATTTAAAAACCTATTTTTTATTATGGTTTTCAATTAATCCGTATTATTGAAGAAACCTTATAAGTCGCTCTATATATGCATTATTTAGCCTCTGTTCTAATATATATGCAGATATAGGTTTGCCTATTTAGTCTTTTTTCTAATATACATGCAAATATAGGCCGTTTTATTTAGTATACTTTTAATATACATGAAAATATAGGCCGGTCTATAAGATTTCATAGGCCTTTTTAATAGCCTAAGTTTGATCTATTTTATTAAATAGGCTTTTAAAAAATCCTAAGTCTGACTTTTTTTTGTTAAATAAACCTAGCCTAGCCTGATCTGACCTTATATATGGTAGACAATAGGCCCCTGTAGACCCGCCTAGCTTATTCCCACCCTTAACGGTGACTTGTCATTTTTACATTTTCATGGATTTTATAATATAGTCAAGTAATGATATGAATAAATCATAATGGTCTATTAATAATACAGTGTAGTTATTCTCAGTTTATTGGAAAGTAATGGATTAATAATGATAATAATGAAAACTGAATACAGTTAATTAATTCTTTTTTAATAATGATAATTATGAAAATTGAAAAGGATTTTAATTAATAATGAACTCGGGTTGAATTTTTTGGCAAACTCAAAAAATATAATAAAGTAGTAAAACTAAATTTAAGCTAAAAGTTAAATATGCCAAAATACAACAATAATCTAGATTAAAACAAATCACAGTGACCAAGAGTAAACACAGACGTAGAAAAATACATAGATCATAGAAACAGTTCAAAAGGAAGAGAAATAGATTAAAAGACTTCAACTGAAGATTTAGAAATAGATTAAAAGATCTCTAATTGGAAATTTAGAAACACAAACATATAAGTATTTTAGCTCTAACAAAAATATTCTTCTTGAACATAATGCTAGGGATGTCAATGGGGCGGGGCGGGGTCGGGGGATACATTCTCATCATAATTCCCGCAATTGAATCTATTCCACATCCCCGCTTTGGATCCCCGCTAAGGGGGAATTTTATCCCCCATCCCCGTCCCTGCGGATCCCCGCGGGTCCCCACGGATCCCCATGCGGAGATCCATAGACATGATTATTATTTTTTTAAACCAAATTAACAGTAAAAGCTTCAAAAAGTAACCACGAGAAATTTATAAATGATTTGTTTACGATAAATAATATTGTTTTTTTTTGAAAAAATACATAATATTGTTTTAACAGTATTTAATCTATAGTATTGTGTGTCATGACCACCAAAATTTCAAACTTAAAATAAACTTGAAATAATCATTTAGATCTCACTCTTTTACTAACAATACATATATATATATATATATATATATATATATATATATATATATATATATATATATATATATATATATATATATATATATATATATATATATATATATATATATATATATATATATAATAAATTAAGGACATTTGACTATTTTATGCGGGGCGGAGACTCCACGGGGCAGGGGATATTTACGCCACCCCCGTCCCCGAAGTCCTTCGGGGAGACTTTGTTCCCCATCCCCGTTCCCGCGGGGGAAAAATTCTCCGTTTTTGGGCCCCAAATGGGGAATACCCACGGGGATTCCCGCTAACGGAAGCAAGTTGACATCCCTACATAATGCATCAATTTATACTTTGAAGAAAAAATACACCTAAATGAAACTAAATAAATAACTGTCAAATAGAACCATTGACTTCAACCTTATGCCGAAGGTAATGAAGAAATGCTGCAAAGTAGATACAAAATGGCTGATCTGGTGCCTGTCAATGAAAGTGAAGCAAAGGATGCTTAGAAATACAAATATGTAGATAGAAGAAGCTCATCTTAAATATTCAAAATATATAAGAGCAACAATTTTAACCATTGCCGGTTGAATTTCACTTTAACCACACACACATGAACCATTAGATTTTAAAATAAATAATGGAGATTATATGTCATTATTTTTTTTCTCTCCCTCCTTCATAATTTATATAAATGATGGAGGAGAGAAAAAAATAATGACCATTTATTTTAATACTTAGTCTCTTCCTATTATATATGCCATTTTTCAAAAAAAATCTTTGTAAAAAAAAGTTTGAGGAAATCCCCAAACATTTGAAGATTGAATCACTTTTGACATTCATCAGACAAACTCATCAAAAAACCTGATGTGACACTATTTTTTTATATTTTCTATTTGATCTTTATTCCACATGTGTATTTCAGTGTGTAAAATGACCCAAATCCCCCAATTAAAAAACAAAACTTGAGAGAGGGGGGGTGAATTATTGAAAGAAAAAAAAAAGAAACTCTAATTTCATTTATTTTCCTCCTTCATCTTTTCAATCATCACAATTTATAAACCCCAAATTCAAAAGATTTCCAAAACCCTACAAATACCTTCAGTCTCTTTGCGAATTGAAACACTTGAATCCGTAAAAAAGATGAAAAGAACAAAATCCCCAACAACAACAACATCCTAAATTTCCTCAACTTCTCTATAACTCTAATTGTTATCTTTGTTTCACTCCCTTAATCCGCCGCTGTCGTTGCTACCGTTGTGGTAAAGGGAAATAAATGCTCTACTAAAAAATTAAAAGCTTTAACTATGGAGGAGCTCAAATTATAGATCGAAGGGCTTCAAGTGGTTTTAAAACGCATTCCTAATACAAAAATCCCTAAATTGAAGAACTCATGTAACCTTAAGCATATAGTGAAGCCTTATGTTGCGAAATTGAGGGAACATGTTATGGTAGTTTTGGAAGATTCTAGAGTTTTGAGAATGGTGTTGCCATCAATAGAAAATGATAGCAAGTTTTGGGGTTTATGGGAGGACTTGAAGGTTGATTATATATGTGTGAATGCATATTTTCCACCTCTCAAGACTCCGGAGATGCCTTTTCTTGTGTTGTCTAGGATTTCGATGACTCTTCCATTTCATAAGTCTTTGGTTTCGTTTGTAAATATGTTTAAGCCGAAGAAGAAATCGAAGAAGGAGTTGGAGTTGAGGGAAGATGGAATAGAGTTGCAGAGGCAAAATAAATAGGAGGTGACGAGGCAGGAGAATGAGATGGAGATGATAGAATGGAAAGTGATGAATGGGAAGAGAGAGAAAAGAAGAGAAAAGAGACAGAAAAGGAAGAAAGAATATAGGCAAATAATGCTTGAAGTTAAGAACCGTTTATTTTTAGCTAGGGGAATTTGGGTCATTTTACACACTGAAATACACATGTAGAATAAAGATTAAATGGAAAATATATAAAAAAAACACTGCCACATTAGCTTTTTTGATGACTTTGCCTGATGAAGGTCAAAACTCAAAAGTGAGAGAATCTTTAAATGTTGGGGGATTTCATCGAACTTTTTTTTAGACGAGAAATTTTCGAAAATGACCCATATGACAGGGGGAGAATATATTAACCCTTGAAATTTCATTAGTTGTATCACTCATCCTTTCAGTTTATATAAAAATTATTATGTCATTTAAACTTTTACTGCATATTTTTGTTAAATATATGAAAAAATTGCAAGTAAATAAAAAGAAAAAGTAAATGTAATTAAAAGTTTAAAAACATAATAATCATTTCAATCAAAATGTAAAATGAGTTGCCAAATAGATTTCTCTCTTCGATGAAAGGAATCTTCTTCCCATCCCCTAAATTGTACATAGCAGCACTCTTCCAATTTTTCATAATGACAAAGTTACTCTTCACATTATTTTACCATCCAAATTTTCACATTTCAGTAAAAAATTATCTTTGTAATAATCTGAAAGATTAAAAAAATTCACTAATTCATTTAAAAAATTCGGCGAAGTTGGTTTTTGGTGTTTTTACCGTACTTTTAGAAAAGTCAGTATGACGTTTTACCAGATTCTACCCAAATATCCAAAAACCCATTGATGTTTTACTAGATTTGAAGCATATGCACGGAACTATCTTGCAACTTTACTGTTTTTTTTTTCTTTCGAAAAATCCAGAAATCCTATGCAGTTTTACCAACTTTTTTGAAAAATCCAGAAATCCCTTGAACATTTACCATATTGTTTTTGGAAAATCCTGAATCTGCAGTATTATCGATTTTTTTAGAAAAGTCTGAAATCTATAAACTTTATAACATAATCATTACCGAAGATTTCGAAAAATCCAAAAATTGAATACTGGTTTTTTGGGAAAGTTCGGTATACCGAATTATTTGGATGGAGATAAAAATCTGGTATTTTGGTATGCTCCGTGCGGTTCTGTTTCTGATGGTTCTGATGTGGATTTTACTCAATTTTTCACCACCGATGCGGTATGTTTTAGATAAATGTATACTTTTAACATAGTTGTGCATTCCTTAGTTATGATATCTCATACATTGATGATTTATTTTGTATACATTGTATATGTCAGATATTCCCCTCTCGATCTAACATTTTGGCATGGGCGCAGTCTGTTTGTAAACAACATGGTATTGTTGTTGTTACTATTCGTCCCGATACTACAAATGGGATGAAAGAAATGAAAGATAAATTGATTATGTGTTGTAAGGGAGGAGGAAATTACAAGAAGAAGGCAGTTGGTAATGCATGTAATTATACTATGAAAGTGAAATGTCCATTTATGCTGAGATCTGTGCCCAGTGGAAGTTGCTAGAAGAAGGTCACAATCAAGTGTGGGTTTCACAATCATATGCTAGCTAAGGACTTAAATGGGAATGACGTATTAGGTCTTTAAAAGATCGTGAAAGAAAGTTTGTGAATGACATGACCAAATACAACATGACTCTCAGATACACAGTTGCTAATTTGAAAGATAGAGATTCAGAAAACCTAATGAGCGTTACCCAGGTCTATAAGGCTAGGTCTACATACAATGCGAGCAAGAGAGGTTTGTTGACTGAAATGCAATATCTTATGAGTCTTATTCATGAAGATTATTACATGTATTGTACAAGAAACAAGGATTATTCCAATGTTGTTGCTGATATATTTTAGGAGCACCCTGGTTTAGTGAAGTTGTTGAACATGTTTAATCTTGTGTTGATTTTTTATTGCACATACAAAAAAAACAGGTACTTCTTATGCTAAATGCTTCTATTTTAACTTATTTGTTTTAGGAGTTATTGGGGGTTGTTGATGATTTAACATACGTACAAATCAAATAGGTATCAGCTACCACTACTTGAGATTGTTGGTGTTACATCCGTGAATCCTTTGCCTTAGCGATAACTCCATGCATAACATCAAGTAGACACAAAATGATTGCAGTTTATTTTGTTAACAACAATCACTAGATTTAGGGGAAGTTGAAACCCAATTGTCCTTTGCCTCCCGTTACAAACCGATGGAGACAGAACTTTAGTGAAGTTGCAAGAGCATGAGAATTAACATATGCGAGTCGTATTAGGCGCTGGGCAGAAATAGCTAGAAAGTCGACAAAATTTGTTTTGTAATGAGATTATAACACTTTTGTATTATATGCATATGCTTTATTCGCTATACTTTATTAAAAAAAGTAAAAAAAATGTTTTCATTATTGCCTACTAGACTTTTCTCAATATCCAAATTTTTTGGTGCATACGAGATAATTTTGCATAATTTTCTAAAAAGACTTAAATTTTTATTATAATTTGCAAACGTCCGTTATTTCTGCATTCTTTTGCAAAAACTGTCGTAATATTCCAAAATATTCGATATTTCTACATGCAACCGAGAAATTAAACGAAATATCCGATAATTACATGAAAAATATGAAATTTGCCAAAACCTTTTAAAAATCCGGTAATTTATAGCAAGGACAAATGCATAATCACAACCCCTTTGTGAGGTGTCAGGTTCAACTTGCAGGTGACAATAAGATTCCCCTTTTATAATATGAGGAGGAATTAACATGTCACCCATCAAATTAGACATGCCACCCCCGCATTTTTTTATTTCAAAATTATCCTTGAACAAGTTAGTGGGGGGTGAAGAATGAATATTACGATATAATTTTAAAAAAGAAATTGTACTACTGGAAATTTAAAATTTATGGTAGTACATTTTTTTTGTTGCAAAAAATACCAAAAAATTTCTGATAAAAACGCATATTTTTTTAAAATTAGTGACTTTAGGAAAGGGTGCCATGTATAATTCTCTAACATGAGTGATTCTGATAGAGTTGGGCCCAAAAGCGGCCCTTCAAACAAAAACCCAACACAACGAGAAAAGCCCAAATTCCCATCATCAAGAAAAGAAGCAAACTCAACAAATCCCATTTCTTACAAAACTCAAATCGCTCTCTTCTTCTTCTTCTTGATCTCTCTTCTTGGTCGCCATTTTCGTTTTCTTCAAATCTCTCTGCAAACCAGTGGATGGCAAAAAACAACAAATATGCTTCCATCAACTTCAACCACATCTACGACAAATCCATAACCACCACCACCAAAACCACCAACGCCTCCAAAAGCCCCTCCATTTCCTCCTCTTCATCCTCCTTCTCCTCCGCTTCCTATTCTGCTGTTTCCGCTCCCAACAAACATGGCCGCATCCTCGTTCTAACCCGTCCCACACCAAAACCCATCGCGCAACATCCCACCCCTGCCGCACCGCCTTCCAAACCAAACCCAAACCCGATCTTACAGAATCCTCCAGATCGACCTCGGTCCGAACCGGGATCGGATTCGATCTCGCTTCGTCCTCTGGGTCGAACCGGAGTCGGGTCGGCTCTTTTGCCAACCCCAAATCTAGAGAAAGAGAAAGATTTGGGTTCTCTGAAGCCGAATAAGTTCGTGCCGCCGCATCTTCGGCCCGGGTTTGTGCCGAGAGAGGAGCATGCTAGACCGGAATTGGGTCGGTTTAGGGAAAACTTGCGTCCCAAGTCTGGTGGTGGAAACGAGAGGATGAGGAGGGTTGGTGTCGGTGGTTCAAATTCGAGTTTTGAGAATCGTCCCAGTACTAGCGGATGATGATGTTGATGATGATGGTATGCCTTTCTTTTTTGTTATCTTATTTAGAAATTTATAATCTGATTATTAAATTCGTACTGCCGACACCTCTGAAAAAATGTGTCTGTGTGTCTGGGTCGTGTTTGAGGTGTCTGTGCTTAGTTGTTAATGTGAGAAAATGTGTTTTTGCAGAATAGTTGAGACATCAATTTTCATTGAAGATGATATATGAAATCATTGAAGATGAAAGATGACCAGGAGACATATTCTCAACACCTAACTCTCTCACAATTTGTAATGGAAATTGTAGATTTTGACAAGATGATTTGGTTCTGGTTTACTTTACCACTCATGATGATGACAATAGTGTAGAATTAGAATCTAAGTACATATTTTTGATTTCATGTTGAACTTTTGTTGGCATGCCATTGTGATTTGAGCATGTGTTGTTTGAAAGGCAATCTAATGTTTTAGTTGTTTGTTGTATTTCATCTTTTGGTAGTGTGTTGCACAAGCTTGGCTTTTCAGTTTCTATAAACTAGTAACAAACCCGTGCATTCGCACGGGTTCGGGTTTGGTACGCGCATTTCTTAAGATAAATTTTTAAACACATACTTTATAAAAAAAACAATTGTGAAAAATAAAAAATAAAATTATTTAGGTTTAATTGAGTTGTAATAATAAAAAGGCTTATAAAGTTTAATAAATTAGAATTAATTGAAAAACAATTGTGAAAATAGAAAGAAAAAAAAAAAATTTAAGGTTGATAGAGTTGTAATAATAAAAGGGTTTATAAAGTTTAATAAATGAGGCAAATAAAAATATAAAATTAGTTGAAAATAGTAGAAAATAATTATACATAAAAGTCCAAAAAGAGAATGGTGGGTTACCTGTGCGTTCACGGTGCTTTACCCGTGCTACTGATATGTTATCCGTACATTTGTATGGTACTGGTGTGTTACCCGTACGCTGACACAGATAAAATTATTTGATACAATAGAAAATATATTTAAATACAAATATAAATTCAATTATATTAAATAATTATAACTCATAAAATAAATCAATAATAATTAAATATATTATGAAAACAAAATTTTTGAAGGCCATTGTAATTAATATTTTTCTAATACGTTCATTCTTTTCATCTCCCTTTAAAGTCTAAGTGGAAAGATGCCCTTAGGCTACCACCATGTACAATTTTGAGAGAACGTGAAACATAGAAGTGGTCATTGTGTTTTAGCCAATGCAACTAAAAAATGATTTATGGTTCAGGAATTAACGAAGTTGAGTTGCAGCTTGTAAGAACCAATTAGCTTAGCATTTGCAAATGAACTGAAATATCTAGAGGCTACTTATTATCATTTTATTAGAGAAAACATACATATGTAACAAATAACATGTGTTTGACATTTTTTAAAGGCAAAACTAACTTATTACCGAATAATTGCAAGCACAAGCAGTGTTGCAACTAAGCCAAAAGTACACCAGTCAAGAAATACACCAAAACAAACTACAAAGATAACACCAGAGCTACTAATGAAAATACAAGGAACTGTTGTCTAAAAAGTACATCCATCCCTCTCTTTTCAGCACCCCAACTGAGACACAATGCCAACCAAAACAGCTTTGCCCGCCTCCAAAATTACCGAAAATCATATCAGAAACATATTAAAAGCGACAGAATACGGCTGCAGAAAAACTACAACTCCTTGACTGCGATACTACTTCACTAAAGCTGACTGCCAACACTCGCTTAGGACTAATTTCCATGCCGACGAAGTGCTGCTACTCTCCACATTCCAAGAGATATGCTGAATTTCTTGAGATATGATTCTACTTGGAAGTGCGACTGTAAATATAATATTTGCATTATTAAATATATATTTGAGAAAAGAAATCAATATTACTATAAGTTAACTTATCAAGTTAATTGAGGTACATCAATACTCAAATCATAATATTAGCATGAGTGATGTTAATAATGGCAACCAAAATTTAAACTAAAAGCACATGTCCGACGTAAACAAATAGAAGCATTGAGTGTGAGCGTCGTCTGAGCATAATGAGTAGACAAAATCGACGGCGAAAATGCACTATAATTATTTTAAAAAATCCAATCAACAGTGTTTCGAGTTTTAGCAGCGTCTTAGCATCATATACAATCATAATGGTGTTGAATTCAAAAAGAACAATAAAGTTTTTATCACTATATCTATTGCCAGACTTTTACTATTCTTTGATACACCAATAAGGTGTCTATTTAAGTCTTTGTATAATTATTTCTTACTTAGTGGTACTCAACAACAAAAAATAGGGTCCCCAAACAACCTAGAAGACATTATTAGAGCTTAATTCAGCCAGACCTTCTGTAATGTTTGTAAGCCACAACAACAGCCGCCACATCTTCAAGCACACCAAGGACTGTGAGAACATCACTCTCTTTCAATGTAGGGCTAATTCTAGCTGATTTTTCTCTCTTTAGTCTTGTTGTTTTGTGTAGGACTTGAAAATATGCAACAACAAACCCCATTAACACCCTGGCAACATCCAGTCACATTTTCTTCCCTGTCACACTATCACTTTCAATACTCTTCTCGATCTTGTTGGCGAGTTATCCATTAGAAAGTTTCTGGTTAGTTGCTCCCTTCGTTAGAAAGTTTCAAGTATCAAATTTGTAAACAATGCTTTATAAAAAATTCTAAACACTCACTATTACTATTACAATTTTTTCATAACTCACGGTTTCGTTGAATAGAAAACCAGACATCACAGTGTGAAAAATTAAAATGCCACAAAAAATAATGCTGAGTATTAACATACCTCAATAGAAAAGGGATAAGCTCAAAACTGTACCTTTTCAATATTCTCTCTAATGGCATACTTGCATGCACGCTGGCAAATCTCAGTAATATCAGCACCACTAAAGCCTTGGGTGTAATTTGCAAGAGCTCTAATATCGACATCTTTTGAGATGGGGGATTTTCTCAAGCAAGCTTTAATTATGTGACTACGGGAATTTTCATCTGGGAGAGGGATATAAATCAACTGGTCTAAACGCCCTGGACGCAGAAGAGCTAGATCTATAATGTCAGGTCGGTTAGTAGCGCCAATGATGAACACAGTTTTCTTTGCTGACATCCCATCCATTTCTGTTAGCAGCTGGTTCAAAACCCTGTCAGCTGCACCCCTAGCATCTCCTACACTACTACCTCTCTGCAGGATAAAGAAAAGCAGAGGTTAAGTAACCATGGTTAATGTTCTCTATTTGAAATAGTTGAAATGAATGAAGATTTTTAAAGTTTGACAATAAATTTGCCCGAATTCAAAATCAAAGCTTAGTGACCCGGACTGGTACCAACCTGAGTTGCAATGAAGTCAAGCTCGTCAAAGAATAGGACACATGGAGCAGAACCACGAGCCTTGTCAAAAATTTCCCTCACGTTTGCCTCACTTTCTCCAAACCACATTGTGAGCATCTCAGGACCTTTGATACTGATGAAGTTTGCCTGGCATTCATTGGCAATAGCTTTTGCCAAAAGTGTTTTACCACAACCAGGAGGACCATTGAAAAGAACTCCCTTTGAAGGCGACGTGCCAAATTTCTCAAACTTTTCAGGGTGTTCCACTGGATATTGAACAGTCTGCAAAAACGAACAAAAAAGAAAAACAAAAATATTCAGATGCAGATAAAAGTAAACATATCAATGTCATTATGTAAGAGCTTCACTCACCTCTTAGAGTTCCCTCTTAACATTTTCGAGACCACCGATATCTTCCCAGCTGCAATTAGGCACTTCAACAACCTGTTTTAATAGAGAAGTTTAGATTATACATACCCAATAAAGTGGGAATAGGAGGACAAGTATATTAATGAAGGATTCATTTTGTAACAGTAGAAGGATTCATTTCGTAGTTAATACCATATTCTTTCATATCATTACTTTTGAAACTTATAGACTGTTTGTGAACTACCTGAATCATATCATATCCAACAACAAAAAATTGTTCCAAACCGAAAACAAATAATAATCAACTCTTTCACATACCCTGATACACTTGTTTTTCACAATCCCTGCAATTATTAAAAGACAAAAAAAATCAATTTTTTTTATGAAGGTTTACACTTTATGGAATTATGAAAATGAAACCAGAAATAACAATTAATACCACATATGAGATTCCCATCGACATGTTCTTCTGTAAAAAGTAACTCCTCTATACTATGAATTTCTTGACCTTGGTCCTCTACAACTGTTCTTCATAGGTTGGGAAGAAGATGAAACTTCCATTAATTTTCCACTTCCAAGTATTTCACAAACTTTCACACCTAAAATCTGCAAATATACGAATGGATAAGAAACCCTAAAAACTGAACGTATAAAATACCAATTAATATATACATAAAATATATGCAAATTTTTTGGAGCTTTACAATAGATCCATCATCGTGAAACCAGACACCGCCGTAAAATCGCTGAATACGACAGATCTGCGGCCGTATTCCCTATTCCGATTGGTACCCCGTTTATCATTCTTTGATTTCTTTAGAGAAGAAGAAATGCAGAAGGAAGAAATGAAGAGAGAAAAATAGGGTTTTGAAATCAAAGGTAGCAGAAGAGATAAAAAAAAGAAGAAAAGGAAAAGATGGAAGAGAGAAGAAGAAAGATTGTGTGGGAATAGTAGAAAATTGAAAATGAAAAGGGAGGGGGTGGCGTGTTTGGTTGGTCTGTAAAAGAGCACGCTTTCTCCATAAGTTATTGTTGTTGGCCCACTGAAAACATTAAATGATTGTAAAAAATCAGCAAAAGACAAATTTTGCCCTAAAATTATTATTTTAGACTAAAGTTAATCAAAGGGTATTTTGGTGAAATCCAGAACAGTTTATTTTCTTATATTATAGATGATCAATACTATCTAATGCTAATATCATTCTTAAAATAATACTCTTGAACATTGATTAGTTTTTATAGATTGCACTTTTTTTAATGAAATTAGGAAGATTAATTACACTTATTTAAATTTTTATAAAGTTTAAAGATGATGTTATGTTTTTTGGTTGCCATAAGATGATGTATTTTTGGTAGATGGAGCAATAATTATACTTAAAACCATGGTAGTTAGTAGCTAATGTCAAATGTCATTTTCATGTTTCTAAGGCTTCTAATTGCTTGCCATTTGGTAACTATTTTTAATTCCTATCATTGTCAACAATGGAAGTGTTTTGATTCCTTAATACTCTTTTGTTCTTATCATCTAAAGGGCAAGCGCATCAGCATCTACTAAATGTTTCAATGCTAAATCTTACAGTTTTCTTTAATTAAAAATATCATGTGAGAGCAACTACAAAAATGATTTCTCAGAACTCGGAAGAACCATAATGGAGAGCAATAGAAGCAAATTCAAATATAGAGTTAATGGTTAAGTTGAAAGAGGTTCTGCCATCTTATCTAAATTAATTTTCAAATAAATTTTTGCAACTTTTAAGATGTTAGTTTACCATGCCTGCTTTGTTCTACCCCCAATCTATTTTCTATGGACTTTTATATAGCAGGTTTAAACGGAACGAATATGTTGGATTGTCATCCTAGTTTTAGTAAGGTTTAAGGAGCTTATATTTGTTAATAAGGTAAAGTCATCCTAGTTTTAGTAAGGTTTAAGGAGCTTATATTTGTTAATAAGGTAAACTTGAAGTACTCAGGTGGAGAAACTTATTTTGATGGCTGAAACATATTTTTGAGTTAGAGTTCAACAAGTCATTAGTTTCTTGATAATAGCCCATACTTTCTTCTTGACAAATTTCTTTGAGATTTACATATGCCTGCATGGTTTGGAAAATTAGTAAGTCATTAGTATCTACTTCTTAAGGATAAATTTCCTTGAGATTTACATAGAAGCTTGTATGGTTTGCATGGTTTGGAAAATTAGCAAGTCATTAGTATCTACTTCTTAAGGATAAATTTCCTTGAGATTTACATAGAAGCTTGTATGGTTTGCATGGTTTGGAAAATTAGCAAGTCATTAGTATCTACTTCTTAAGGATAAATTTCCTTGAGATTTACATAGAAGCTTGTATGGTTTGGAAGATTAGTTTTGTTAGAACAGAAACTAGAAGAATACAATTAAATGAAAGTAAAAATAATGCAATCGATCTTTGTTAACGCAGTTCGGACTATGATGCATATCTCGGTGACTATAGAGTAACTATAATTTCTTTTATTTTTGTCTTAAGATACTAAGGTTTAGTTACTTAAATCTTAATCTCTAGTTCTCCGCAACAAACAGTTATTTGTATCCATAATAATCTCCGCAATGAGTTATATTCAACAATATCCATAATATTCTCTATAATGATTCATACTCAACAATCTCCATCTTGGCAAATATCAAACTCCTATGAAGACTTTTTGCATGACGATTCTTCCTAGAAATTGGAGAGGTACATATCTTGCTTAACACTGAGAAACATGTAACAAATCCAAGCAATGCATGAACTTATCATAAATGACTGACTTGATTAACATATCCGTTGCATTCTCTAAAGTATGAAACTTTTCAAGTAATATCTATCTAGATGCAATTAACTCTCTGATTTTGTGAAATCTCATATTAGTATGATTTGTTCTGGCACGATACATTTGATTGCTTGTCAAATAAATGACACTTTGACTATCACAAAGCAACTAAACTCCACTTTGCTCAACACCTAATTCTGTCACCAATCATGTAAGCCTTGTACTCTGTTCCAATTGCCCACATCGTCACTATGGATTGAACCGATGATTTCAAACAAATAGGTCCTCTAGTTAAAGTAAAGACATACTCTGTTATAGACTTCTTATTATCAGTATCACCAACATAGTGTGAATCAACATATCCCACAATTGACGAATCACTTTGTTCACTGCTAAACATGATACCATAATGCATAATACCGTTCACGTACTTAAAAATCCACTTGACTGCTTATTAATGATGTTTTCTTGGTTTAGACATACGTATAAACTTGACTTATAATTTGTATCAAATCTGGTATAGTGCAGATCATAATATACAGTAAACAACCAATAATACTAATACTGACATAAGAGTAGTTACCAAGTGGTCATAAGAACTTGGTATCAAGTAGAGCAAGATAGTTATGTTATCTTCATCATCAATCTTCATTCCAAGTATCACCAGATCAACGATTATGTTGTTGAAGACATTGACATTTTGATCCAAATTAGATCTTTCATACATTTTCCTCTTGTATAATCGCTACTTCGCGAGCAATTTGTTCATCAACGTATTTGACATACACTGACTCTCCAATTTATCTCAAACCTCCTTCAGAGTCGTCGAGTTAAGGATATGATACATGACGTCGTCTGAAACACATAAGAGAATCAATAATTTCGCTTTCTACTTCATCTCTGTCCAATCGGTATCCTCCATGTCATTTAGTTTCGTCTTATGTAATGCCTTTTATAAACTTTGTTGAGCCAACAAACCTTGACCCTCATTTGCTGTAATTTGAAATTATTTGTGTTGTCGAACCTTGTTACTTCAAATTTTACACCAAGGTTAATTACCCTATGATACCAATTGTTAGAATAGCAACCAACATAAAAAATAAAAAATAAACGAAATAAAAATGTAATGAACATGATCTACCATTGGTGCCTACCTCTACGACTAAAAAGGATTTTCTCTAATTTTTGTCTTTGTCTTATGAATTAGGATTCCAATGTTAAAAGTCATTTATACAATACAAGACTTCGTTTACCTAAACTTTAATCTCTAATTACCCATAATAAACAATTATTTCTACCTATAATAATCTTCACAATGTGAGTTATTCTCAACAATATCTCTAATAATCTCCACAATATGTATAGAGGTAAAAATAGTATTCAACTTATGATATGTTAACATACTTTTTATTTGAGTGTTGGGATTTATTTCTTAGTTGGTGTGCCACGTTAACATTATGTTTTAAATAATTTTGGCTTAATTGCAACTTTGGTCCCCCTATTTTGTCTTTTTCTCGATTTTAGTCCCCCCATTTTTAAAACCACGATTTTGGTCCCCTTTTTGAGTTTTCTAATGAAAAAGAGACAGGAATAGGGACTAATTTTGCAGAAAAAAACAAAATAGAGGGACGAAAATTGCACAGAAAACTTAAAAAAGGGACTAAAATAGTGATTTTTAAAATAGAGGGATCAAAATCAAGAAAAAGACAAAATAGGAGGATTAAAATTGCAATTAAGCCAATAATAATTTTTTTTACTTAAATTGAACTGACTCACCAAAATCGCAGACCTAAACATTCAAAACGCTCTCCAAAATCAAGGGAGACCTCAACATTCAAACAAAGCGCCTCCTTGATTCAGTTACACAATAGAAACATTTAGGCAAATAATTGGAATGAAAGCTATTAAAGAATAATCTATTTGCATTTCTCTATTCTTTATCTAAAATGCAGAAACATTTGTTTATCTCTAGATTTTATTAGTTTATGGAATCACCAAATCCATAGCAGAAACATTGATAATTAAAAAATTAATACCATTACAAAAAGATAGATGAAGGTAGAGAAATTTGAAGATAACACCTGAATTGTAAGCTGTAACAAAACAACAATTGGCTCTTGTAGCAAATCAATGTATCTCAATAAACAAAAACGCATCATAAAGCAATGACTTTCTCACAACAAATAACAAAAATGTTCAATGACAAAAAAAAAAGTATCAATCAAATACCAAAACATTTCATATAGATCCAAAATAATGAAAATTTTACTATGTAACTAAGATCTTCTTTCAATTCAAACTATGCTGAACTGCAGCATGTACTCTTCTTAACCTCTGATACATCATCTTTACCAATATTGATAGTCTCTCCCTTAGGCACTGATGCAGAGCCATTCTCTTTCTCAAGAGCCCTCTTACTCACGACATTGTATATCTGAGTGAGCACTTCCACAAAAGCACTGTCTACATTGACGGACTCGAGTGCAGAAGTTTCCATGAAATATATGTTTTCTTTCTCAGCGAATGCGGTGGCTTCTTCTGTGGACACGGCACACAAGTGTCGAAGATCGGTTTTGTTTCCTACGAGCATGATTACAACGTAGGCATCTGTGTGATCTCGAAGCTCCTTCAACCATCTCTCCACGTTTTCAAATGTCACGTGCCTGGTTGAGTCGTACACAAGCAGTGCACCAACGGCTCCACGGTAGTAAGCACTTGTGATTGCACGATATCTGTGATACATAAAAAAAACAGTAAGACTACAAGATTCAGGGATGAGTTACAATGATTCATCTAGGAGTCTAGGATTTATTAGTATGTAAGTATCCAATGTAGTCAAGCACGAGATCTTAAGAAGGATCAGTCGGCTTGTGAAAGATCATAAAACTCGGATCGTTAGCACGGCATGTAAGATCCTACCGAAGGAAAAAAATGGTAATTTTATATATATTTATACTTAAACATACACAAAATACATGAAAATTATAATTCGATATTTTTTTTACGATCTTAACCACACCGGCAACCAAAAACGATATTTTTCTTATCTTAGCACTTTGGGGCATCCTTGATTCTTGACGACATTGTAAGTATCACATTATAGATGAACAAATTCTCTTAATTGAACTATCATTTTAGAAGGAAAAGTAAGACATCTTTAATAGTTGATTTAATCGGTCGAGATTATATTCAGTTAAAATGAGTTAGATCCAAAAACTATAGAAGGCTAGACTTTTAGAAGAGAACCTAGGGGTACAGAACACCCTCTTAGTTCTGGATTCCTATAAGACAAATTGCAAGTGTAGAAGTACAGGCTTTTAGAAGAGAATATAGGGGGGCAACTGGAACAATCATATTGATCAAACACCTTGAGATATCTAACAAATTGTAAATTTTGAAGAAAAAAAACTCAACATGGAAGAAATAAACAATGGTTAGGCTTGTAACGTGAGGATTTCCCCCCACACATTCACATGAGTATCTAGTGACTGACATATAAGTGCCCGACACTGAGGCATACACAAGTGATTACATTCAATTAATTTACTTTCTCTAATTATTACCGGTATAGGAGTGCCAGTGTCATGTCTAATGTCTAGTTCTGTGATTCATAGAAAAATACCCAATTCATTCACCAGTCTCTTCCTCAACAACAAAACTCTACAAAATATCTCTCTAGCACCGACATCTCTGAGAAATGTTGTGTTCAACATATAATATGATTCCAACAAATGTGATTATATCAAACTAATTCATATTTTCAAATTATTATTGATCAGTGACATGTCAGTATCCTGTTCTGTGTAGGTGCTTCATAGCATAATACCCAATTTATGATCCGTGTCCTAAACATGAAGATCGAGATCAAAAGCAAAAACCCCAAAACCACAACAACAGAAAAAAACTTACATTTTGGCCCCATTCAATTCAATTCATCAATAAAAAAACAATCGAACCCACTAAAACCTAGATCATAACTAAGCATTAAAAAAAACAAAAAACAGAGAGAAAAAAATGACCTTTCTTGTCCAGCAGTATCCCAAATCTGAGCCTTAACAAGCTTATCAAGAATCCTAACACTTCTGGTCGCAAACTCAACACCAATAGTAGATTTAGACTCCAAATTAAACTCATTCCTCGTAAATCTCGACAACAGATTAGACTTCCCAACACCAGAATCACCGATCAAAACCAACTTGAACAAGTAATCGTATTCTTCATCGGCGGCGCCCATTGAATAGATCGAAGAAAATTGAATCAAATGAAAAAGGGTTGAAATTAAGTAGAGAGAGTGAAAAAGTTGAATGCTTCAAAAATGGTAATTTGTGAAAAGAGAAAGAGAAACGTGTGGAGTGCGTGTACGAGGAAGGAAGGAAGGAAGGAAACGTAGGCGACTGTTGATGAAAACAATTCACGCCTCAATCAAATGAATCTTTGATTTTATTTTATTTTTATGATTTTATAATAATTTTAATAACGGCTATTTTTCAAGATGCTGTAAAGGTATTTACGGTCAATTTTAAATTTAAATAGGTTTTACATCGATATCTCGTCTAATATAAATTTAGAAGGCTTAAATTGTAATTTTATTCCTTTTTTTTTTTTTTTTTTAAGTTTTGCACTCCCATTTTAAAATTCAGATATAAAAGTACTCTACCATTAAACTCATTTTTTATTATATTTTATTTGATAACTTATAATTAATTTTTATTTTTATAATAATTTAATTATTATATTATTTTAAAAATAAAATAAAATAATTAGAATTTGTAATCATGTGCGTGTGTGTAATCTAGCGGTGAAACGTTTCAGGTTCGAAACCCGCTAGATTTAAGTTGCTTATTAAAAAAAATATTTATAATTAATTAATCATAATTTATACAAATAAAATTGTGTTCCGACCTTTCTAAAATATAGAATGGCAACATATTATCATAAACTTATGGAGAAACATAATATATTGTAAGCGGTTTGATCCCCTTACTACAAAATTTTTACTTTTATAAAATTACAATTAATTGATTTTATATATTTTTAAAAAATAATTAAAAAATAAAATAAATCACTAAAAATTCTTAGTAATTTAATTTATATTTATATTTTATTAATAAATATAAAAATTTAAATTATTATAAAAATGTGTGAGTGTGATAACTCGTTTTTTATTTATAAAAGGCAAATATTATATGGTGAGTTCTAGGACGACGGTTGTAACATATCCTCAGAGGTGGACCATGATGAATAACAATTGAGAACCATTAGATTAATCAAACTCAAGTATTTTACTAAGGAATGTATACACTAAATCACACCTCTAATCTCTTACAAGTTACAATTGACATGTTCCAAAAAAAAATTATATACACAATTTATTTGGGAATCCATCATCCTCGTATTTATTCGATCTTTGCGATCAAACCTACATCTTTCTCATTCTGTCCTATGCACTGCAAATTGCTTGCTTGATAGTATATGTTGAGTGTTGAACTGAGAAAATCATGGGTTTCAATGTTATAATTTTCCCCTTTTCATTTTATTTTTGGTGTTTTTTTACTCCTAATTTTGATTGGGTTGAGAAAAACTATGATTATAACCATGTTTCTTACAAAATTAAAATATTTGATTTAGAAAAATAATAGAAAATGAACCAAAACAATGAATTAGAAATCCACTAAAACAGTGTTGCGTTTATCTCATGTGAAGACTAAAGAAAACAAGCCAAGACAAATATCGGCCATTGGAGAAAATAGTGTCATGAAAGAAGATAACGATTAACAAGTACAACAAAGAGTAAATTAATAGTTAGCTACATCATAAGATCAATCTACAGATACTACATCATAAGATCAATTGGAATTAGTTCATCCAAGGATGTTTAATGATGGTTCACTGTGAAACACTTGATAGTGGTTCACCTTAGACTTCACCATATTATATATCAAAAAGAGGAGTTAAATATTAGAAATATGATGTCATTATTATATCGTTTCATCTTCTACATGATACATACTCAATAATAACGACATAATGATATAAATATTTTAATCAATATTAAAATTTATTATTTAAAAATGTATAAATATATATTTTTGAAATGAGGAAGGATATTCTTGTTCTAAAAGGAAGTTTAAAATGAAATTAAATAATAAATTAAAGCCATTAAATTTTGGAATAACTATTTTAAACTTACTCGTGTAAGAATATCCTCATTTTTTAAAATATAATTTAAACAAATTTAAAATTGAATAAATAACTAAAAGATATTAAATAAGTTTTATAAGAATTTATTGGCACTACTATAACCAAATTTCTAATTTCAAAAAAGATATTTTGAAAAAATAAACAATTTTATTATATATGTTAGAATTATATCCGCATTTACTATAAGAATTTATTCCAAAAATAAGAGTTAATTAGCATAATTACATCCGCATATGTTAGAATTATTCCAAAAATAAAAATTTATTGGCGCTACTATAACCAAATTCGACTAATAATTCATTCATAAAATTTATTGGCGCTACTATAATTCATTCATAAAATAAAAATTTAAAGGCATTAAAATTTGGAATAACTATTTTAAACTTACTCGTGTAAGAATATCCTCATTTTTTGAAATATAATTTAAACAAATTTAAAATTGAATAAATAACTAAAAGATATTAAATAAGTTTTATAAGAATTTATTGGCACTACTATAACCAAATTTCTAATTTCAAAAAAGATATTTTGAAAAAATAAACAATTTTATTATATATGTTAGAATTATATCCGCATTTACTATAAAAATTTATTCCAAAAATAATAGTTAATTAGCAGAATTACATCCGCATATGTTAGAATCATTCCAAAAATAAAAATTTATTGGCGCTACTATAACCAAATTCGACTAATAATTCATTCATAAAATCTATTCACTGTATAAAAAATTATTTATTATATTTGATTCAATCCATCCATTTAAGAATCAATAAATATTCATATGAAAAATTGATGTAAAAAGAAAGGGAACCAAACGATTTTAGGGTTTATTACAAGAACAAAAGCAACATAATACACTTTGGTTTGTTAGTTTTTTTTTCAAATGAGGTTCATTGAAACAAAGAAATCAGAATAAAAAGAGCATAGGATTATATCAAAACCCTCTCAAGAAGAAGAGAACCTAAAGAATAGCCTATTCTTTATAAAATCTGCTCGCAAAAAATAGGAATACAATTATAGTTAGTGTATTCGGATACCGTTAACCCAATATTTGTCAAAGAATTTGCACAACTATTCCCTTATCTGAAAATATGAGAAGTCATAAAATTTATACTGTCAGTGATACTAACACAGTTAATCCATCGGTTCCGCACTTGCCAAGGTACCTTGAAAGGAGGAGTAAAAGCACGAACCACCGCCAAAGAGTCAGATTCTAACCAAATCTTCTGCTAACCCTTCTCATGAGTGAACTCAATGGCTAACGTAGCACCTGTGAGTTCGGCTATGAGAGAGTTAGACACACCTAAAAACTAGCAAAAGCTCCCAAAATCTACTATCAAAATCTCTAGCAAGACCCCTACAAGCAAAGGGCCCCGATTCCCCGAGGAAGCGCCATCACAATTAATCTTAATCCAATCCCAATGGGGAGGCTTCCAAATGACTTCCACGATTTTTGGAGCACAAGGAGGTTGAATCACAACCTTAAAAGACTTCAAAATCTCAAAATCAACAATAAGACAAAGTATTACTAAGATTATCGGCTAACCCGCAGGCTGAGACAATACCAGCCAAAAGAAACCGAAATAGGAATCCCCACATCCTTGAATCTGAAACTGTTTCGAGCGCGCCAAATAGAATCAATTAAGAAAATGACGGCAAGATAAAAATCAACTTACATTGGTTAGACCAATTTCGCTTACAAACCCTCGTCCCACGACGAAATACCGAGAGGAATCTTAAAAGCTTTGCCCAACCAGCTCCACAACCGCCTCGCATAGCCACAGCAAAATAAAAGATGATTGATTGTCTCTTCTTCAATGGAACATAGACTACACATAGAAGGAAGAGCACAATTTCTCTTCTTAAGCTGCTCGTCAGTAGCAATTTTGTTAAAAAGAATTCTCCAGACCAAGAACGATTTAGATAGAGGGATAGACTTCGACCAAATCCAACGTCACCACTCTGCTTGAATGCTTCAATCCCTCTTAAACTCGTAGGCCTCCTTGAGCGACAACTCCCCCGAAACCGAACCTTTCCATAATCTTTTATCTGGGCGAAGATCAAAAGGAATATGATAAAGCAGAATTATGTCCTTCACAACAGCCGGAATCATACCATTGTCTATCGAAAAGGACCACTTTCCGTCAACTATAACAGAGTTAACCTTCATCTCAGAGGAAACTCAAGTGTTGCCACCCTCAACTATAAATAGTTCGCCGCACCACTCATCAAACCAGAACCGAATAGAGCTGCCGTTACCTAGCAACCAGGAAGAATTATCTGAAATCACCGACAACTCACTTTTTTGGCTATGTATCCCCCTCTCCGAAGCCTTGTAATAGCGTATGAACTTTTAATTTCTGCCTTTAATTTTGCTTATATTAACTGCGTGGTTAGTAAAATAGGGAGTGAAAACAATCAGTTGAACATAGTTCACCTAAATGCAAGATAAATATCTGAATTCAATTCACGTGATTGTGGCACCCACACACCTCTAGGGTAATCCACTCTTATGCTGCCTTATCGGTTATAATAGTCAAGTCCCTCGAGCGTAGGGATACCTTAGCTTGTTGCTTATGAATAAAATCATCATAAAAAGATCAAAGTCCCTACGAGTTGCCTACGATTAAAAATGATTTTGTCCCTCGATGTTGCCTCGATAAATGATGATCATCCCTTCGAATGCTAAGGTATCCTTACTGGTTGCCTAAAATGACTATTCTCATCCTTTCCTAAAGACTTCCTACCCTTCTTATGGTATGGATAAACTTATGGCAAACGTTGACCCTCGATGTCCCTCACATCTAATGAAAGGACTTCCCACCAACTAATGGTGTGAGTCTCTTTCCCTCAAAGACTTAAAGAGCAAGAAAGACATTAACTCAGGGTAGGTAGTTCTTAATTGTTTGCTCGACTCACAACAAATTCAAACTTTCAAATTACTTTTCACACCTCTATTCAAAACAATTTCCAAAAGGCTACACTTATTTACAAGTTAAAGTCCTTATTCAAAAATCTTTTCTAAACACACACTACACTTTCATTCAACAATTCAAACAAAAAGTGAGCTAAGCAATTAAGAGCCCATGGATAACCATAGATACAAAGGGTGCTTACACCTTCCCTTTGTATAACCTACCCCCCGAACTCAAGTCTTTTTAAAAAAAGTCTTTCCTGTTCTTTTAGCCTTTTCTAATTGGATAAAATAAAAGTCGGTGGCGACTCTTGCTATCCGCAACATTTAAAAAAGTCAGTTCTCCCACCGTATTACAGAACTGGCCACCCTTATTTTAGGTACACAAATTCTAACACAAATTGTTGAGCCACCCTTATTTTACGAAAAAAATTGAGTGTGTCAGGAGATGCAACTCCGGACGCATGAATGACATTTTTGGATTTTTACTCATTGTTTAGTTCATTTTTTGATGATTGATTTAAAAAAAAATTGATTTGATCCAATCCAATTTTATGCGGTTTGATTTGTATCGATTTTTGGATATTCAAATTACAAATTGTATTTTTATTAAAATTATAAAATACAAATAAATAATAGATTTGATATAATATATAACATATAGTATATTAAAAATTAATAATACAGAATAAGAATGACCGAATATAGTTGAAACAAATGAAATAATAAAAATAAATAGATTAAATTAAACTAATAAATAATATTAAAAAATAATGGTACCTATAATTTTTATAAAAAAAATCTAAATCTAATCTGAACCGAACTATTTTTACTAAATGACATCCAATGTCATTCAATAATTTTTAATTGTTTATATTTTTTAATGTTTTTTATAAATTTATAATTTTTATTTAGATCGATTTAAATTTGAACAACTCTACCATGTATTGCTCATTTTATTATTATTATTATTATTATTATTATTATTATTATTAAAGCATTTGAACATCCCAAATTAGAAGTCATAAAAAAAACAGGATTTAAATTTGAACAACTCTACCATGTATTGCACATTTTATTATTATTATTATTATTATTAAAGCATTTGAACATCCCAAATTAGAAGTCATAATTTTATTATCATAAAAAAAATAGATAACCCGCGCCAGGAAGGAGTCGAACCTTCGACTTTCTGCTTAGGAAACAGACGCTCTATCCACTGAGCTACAGGCGCTTCGTTGGTGTTGATTCGATTCTTCCTTTTAAATCAAATCTTCATTAACGAAAGTACAATTAAGTTACCAAACAACAATGCTTAGTTTTGCTTATATGTGTTTAACCTTTCAGCCTTATATTTTAATTCATAAAAGAAAAAGATGGGATACTATTATTTCTTATCACAAAATTTATCCTTCAATACTCAATTACATCATATAACATAGGAACATCATTTGGATCCATTAGAAAATAAACAAGAAAACTGAAAGATTGTAGAGTTTGGAAACATATGTTCAAAAGACTGAACCATGCAATCAAATGTTACAGAATGAGAATCAAACATGAAACGATATCAATTTTAAAGGAAAACACATGATCTGTTCTTCTTTCTTTTTTTCTTTTGCTTTGGAGGCTGCAAAACTACCTTGATTGCAGCATCAAACACAGCTTTCACATTCTGAAATATTCAAATACTAAAATTAGACTATGGTTATAATGTGTATATAATAACTATATATATATTATGCATTAAAAAAATATCACAACCTGTTGAGTTTTTGAGCTGCATTCTAAGTACACAGCTGCACCAATTGCCCTCTTCAGCTCTTCTCCCTGCCCAAAACCATAAAAATTTAGGCAACGACTTACAGCAATCATAATATCAAGAGATCACGATCTTTAGATAAAATTAAGACAACTCTTATTCTAACATAACTAAAATAAAACTTAGAATACGAGTTGTCTGACTATTATCTATGGTCGAGATCTGCAATTGTGTGACAATAGAGAATTCAATTTCTACAACTTACTTGGGCAGTAGTTATAGGTGTTGCTCCAGGATGATCAATCAAATATTGCCTATCTTCCCTCAAATCTAAAAAAAAAAAAATATTGTTAATTAATCACTAAGGCTCAAAATTTAGCATTAATATAAATAAAATCAAATTTTTGCTCCTACCAAGTTTGGTTCCGACAAGCACAATTGGTACAGTTGGAGCATAATGTCTCAGTTCAGGAATCCACTGCATAAAATTAGCCTAATATAAGATTCTATTGAATAGAACTAAACCATGTCACAAATACACAGGTGAAAAAAAATGTATAAATTTCATTTCACAAGAACCTTTTTCGAGATATTCTCATAGCTTGCTCGACTGAGTAGCGAAAAGGCCAACAAAAACACATCTGCTCCTCTATAGCTCAAAGGCCTAAGCCTGTTGTAATCCTCTTGTCCTAAATTTATAAATTAACAATAAATTAGTAATACTAGTTATAATGTCTATAGCATTGATACTTCTGATGAAAGACGTGTCTGTGTCTGTGCCAATACTTCATACAATTGATGCGTAGCATAATACTTACCAGCAGTGTCCCATAATCCCAGATTAACTGTGCTACCATCAACCACAACATTTGCACTGAAGTTATCAAAAACTGTCGGAACATAATCCTTAAAAAAACAAAAAACAAGTGAATTTTTTATCAACCAAACAAAAACTAAATTTACATGTCAAAGAAAAAAACATTATAATACCGTAGGAAATGTGTTGCTTGTGTAAGAGATAAGCATACAAGTCTTTCCAACAGCTCCATCTCCAACAGTAACACATTTGATGAATCTTGCTGTACTCATTTTCACACACACACACACCCTTTTTTTTTTCAAATCAAGAAGATTCAAACTTTTTCTCTACTATGTTGTTTCCATCACTGCATGGTTTGTTCTATTATATTTCCTTCACTTTGAAAAAAAATTTGAACTAAAAGTGAAAAAAAGACTAAAAGAAGAAAGTGCAGTGCTTAGAAAGAAAAGGGTGAGGGGTGTGAATTTGAAATTTGAATAGAAAAGGAGGGGAAGTGAAGCATTTAATAAGGAAAGTCCTATGTCACCAACTTTAGTGTGACATATTTTAAGATTTTCATTATTGCAATTTGGCTTTCTGTTTCTTTAAGGGGAAGGACAGAGTTTTGGATGAGCAAAAAATGAGTTGTTGTTTGGTGTTGTAGTGGTGTTAGTTGGTTAAGTATTGTACAAGGGAGATTGTGAATAATTATTAGGACTTAGAATGTGAATATTTTTGGTTAATTAATGGTTAAGAAAATATAAGAGTAATTGTTTATAAATAGAGAAAAATAAAAGTTGATTGTGAAAATTTAATGTTTGAGTTTGGATAGTACCAAGTTGGTACAAGTGTTATACAGCTACCAAGACACTAAATTTAGGATCAATTGAAATGTGGGTGGATGATTAGAAAATATGTAACATAATACAATATTATTGAGTACCAACTGGAATTTCACTAATTTGGAAGTATTCCGGCCCAGTCGGAGGTCTAATAATGAAAAAGCTCGATCATCGTTCCAAAGTTATATGGTAATGGGGACTTAGTGCACACTATACCTCATGATCTGTATTCAATCCACACCATGGACAGTTATTCGCCGTTGGTTATCATTCAACGATCTGCCACATATCACGCTGGAAAGCGAGAGAATATCTAACCGCTCTTCATATAAAAGAGATTTCACGTGATATCTGAGATTTGTTCTAATCATAACTTGAACAATCTCCCACGTCAGTACATATTTCAAGTTCCCTTCGCAAAATAAGCAACTATGATTTTTTCAAAAGGTCAAAATGAATTATTTTCTTTTTGCTCAAAAAATTATTGTTTTCTTTTTAGTTTTTATCAAAGAAAAAGACTTGAATTATGGGTTACGGTTCACATGGAAAAATAACTATTCTAAATACCAATCACCACCAAATAAAGTTGTATCTATATAACCAACCTAAAGATTATACACCAAAATGCAAAAGAGTATATTACTTCTCTCCCACAGATTTTTCTTGTTAGGTTAATATAGTTTCCTTAAGCTAGACAACAGCTCCAATAAGCATAGTTGTATAATCATGATTTAGTACCAAAAGGTCAAGTTCAACTCTGTTTTACAAGATAACTATAATTCTTTTGAATATATCTCACGACACTAAGCTCATATCTTCTTTAATAAAGAGCAAATCATGCCCCAACTGAAAACTAAGTTACCTGGAAAGCAATATCCAATTATTTTCTTTTTGGTGCACACCAATATTGAATTATTATTATTAGAAACTACATCTTATTTTATTCATTTAGAATATAGTTTACAAAATTAGTGGTTTTGACCAATCAAATGAAATTTAAAATCCACATGTAAATAAAGGTAAAATAGTGTTGGGGATTAGAAATTAAAGAAAGTTAAGTTGTTGAAGAAATAATATGAGAATTTGTAGATAAATGATGGTGAAACAATTGTTGAGTTTTCATCAAAATGAGTGGTTTTGACAAATCAAATGAAGTCACATGGAGAGAGGAATTTTTTTTTTTTGGGAGAAGACATGGAGAGAAGATTTCTGAACTATAAAAAGTGGAAAATGTTCTAAGAGTTCTTTCTGTCAAATTAGATCATATTGTTGTGGTCATTGAAGAGTTCAAATAAGTATCTAAAATGAAGCTTGAAGAATTGCAAGCATCTCTTGAAGTTTATGAGTTGAGGTTGAAATAGAGAAATCCATAGAAGGTGTTTGAAGAAGCTTTGCAGGCCAAATTCTTCAATAAAATGAAAGAAGATTCCTCAAAGAATAACAAAGGCAAAGAAAAGTGGAGCGAGAGTGATGGTGTAGGCAAGTACTTAAGAAGTCGGGGTGAGACAAGTAAGAATGATGCTCCTCATAATTAGAAATTAAAAAAGAATATGGAGATGAAGGAAGTTTAATGCTATTGTTGCCAAAAGTATGTACATTATGCTAAGGACTGTTACTTGAACAAATAATCGAATAAGAATGACATGGGTGTAGTATAATTTTCTCATGGTGGAAATAGTGACTCAAAAGTGATCATTTTGATGGCTGATACAAAATTGGCTCAAGACAAAACCATTGTTTACCACCTTGACACATGATGCATCAATCATATGACTGACAATAAAAATACTGGTTCATCAACCTTGATGAATCAGCGAGGAGGTCCATTAGATTTGTAGAAAATATTATAGTCACATCATAAGGAATGAGAATCTTTCTTGTGAAGAAGAAGGATGAACAATTGAAGGTATCATATGTGTTGTGTTATGGTCAACATCAATTTCAAGAAATTCAAGATGTTAGTTGAAAACAGGTTTAATGTGCAACAAAAAAGTTGAGAATTGATGGTGGTGGTGAGTACACCTCAATTGAATTTGTCTGATTTTGTGAAAAGAAAGGGATTAAGCACGAAGTTATAGAACCTTACATAATGGCATCCTTGAGCGAAAGAATAGAAGTACCAGGTACATCTCTAGAAGCCTTCTCAAGGAAAAATAAATGCCAAATTATTTCTAGGGTGAGGCTACTTCAATTGTTGTCTACATCATCAATAGATGTCCAATAAAAAAGTTGCACAAAAAGACTCCTTATTAATCTTATTTAGGCAAGAAGTCAAGTATTGGATACTTCAAGATTTTTTTGTTTATTATGTTATACACATGTATCTGAGCAACTCAAAAATAAGCTTGATGATATAGGCCAAGCCAAGATCTTGGTTGGCTACCATTCCGTAGGTGCCTACAAGTTTTCTCACCAAATGAGAACAATGTGGTGATTAGTAGGGATGACGAGTTTGACGAAAGAAAAGTATGGGTCTGGCTCAATTCAATGTAGGTGGGTGAAGGTTAAAGTCACATTAAAACCACTTTAAGATGACGAGCAAGAAGTATATGCTTTAGATGGAACCTGCACAACCTCAAGAAGAGAGAAGACCAACAAGAGGCAAAACTCAATCAATCAAACTGAATTATTATGAGAGGTTTCAAGATCAAAACATAAGAGAAAATGGTGGACTAATTGAAGAATTCATGATGGTTGAATCAGAGTCAATAAATCATGTTCCAGCCATAAAAGACAAAAATTGGCAAGGTGTAACAAATGAATAGATCAAGACCATTGAAAATAACAAAACTTGAGAAGTGGTCAATTATTCAGGTTAAAAGGCAATATATTTCAGGTGAGTTTTCAAGTTAAAGTTAAAATCAAATGGTGAAATTGCCATGCATAAGACACGGTTAAGACTTTCTTCAAAATCCTAACATTGATTTTAATGAAGCATATGTCCCATTTACTAAAGGTATATTTGAATTGATGTAATGTTATAAAATAAAAATATATACAATGTAATGAATTAATTTGTTGTTACGTTAAATTATATAAAAAAGTACACAAATAATAAAACGATTCATAAAATGGAATCTCATTCCATTCTTCTTCGTTCCATTTTACTAGTTCAATTCATTTCCATTGAAAATCCCTTTGGCAAGACTATTCCCCCTCTTTGAAATTTCAAAGTTTAAGGGCTTTTTATTGGTTTACACTTTTCACTCTCTTTTTGATTTAACAATAAAAAAGTAAAAAAAAAAAGTGCCCCATTTCTTTACTCAAAAAAAAAAAAAATCTCTTTTTCGTTAACCCTAGCAAAACATGCAGCCGCCACTGTAACTCAACGACCCCGCCGCTTCATCCTCCGCACCGCCGCGACGATATCGTCTCTATCCCCAATCAACCACCTAGGTATGTGCATAACCACCTGAATGATCACTTTATATAGTCACATATATCCACTCCATGCAAGCGCACCAACAATGCACCCTTCCCGTAGATTCGTTCTCCGTTTCTTCCCTACCCTAAACCAATTCCGTTCATTCTCTTCTTCACCGCAAGAACTTGAACATGCTCTTACAGCATTAGTAGAATCCAAAAACTATGTTAAAATTCCCGATTTCATTACCAATGAATTCTCACAATCCCAATCCCAAATTTCAAACCCTTTCAAATTTTTATCTTCTTTTCCGCATAATTTACAAATTCAAATGGTTGATGAAATGTTGCAGTCTTTTATACCTATCAGACCACGCTATAAGCCCAAGCTAGCTTACTCTTATCTTCTGTCTTACATTCTCCAAACTCCTCAGCCATTCCCTCTTGCACTTGCTGTTTTACAACGGACTTTACGTTCTGGTTGCTTACCAGTTCCTCAGACTCATGTACTTCTCTCGTCTGCTTGGCTCAACCGGCGGCAATGTGGGTCGGAATCTTCTGTAGCTGGTATTTTACTTGAGATGCAAGCAATTGGGTATTATCCTGACTGTGGTACTTGTGGTTATATAGTTTCGTGTCTTTGTGCTGTTGATGAATTAGAGGAGGCGGTTAATATCGTGAAGGGTATGAGTGGAGCAGGGTGTATTCCTGATTTGAATTGTTTTGGGGTTGTGATTAGTGCAATGTGTAGAGTTAAAAGGACTGTTGATGGTTATGATTTAATGAAGGAAATGGTGGTGAAGTATGGGTTGACGCCGGATCATGGAACGGTGGTGAAATTGGTGGCTGCTTTACGGAGGGAGAAAGAGATATGGAGAGCGGTTGAGGTGATTGAGTTTCTGGAGAAGGAAGGGAATGATGTTGGGTTTGAGAGTTATGAGATGGTGATTGAAGGTTGTTTGGAGAGACGTGAGTATGTTTTGGCGGGGAAGGTTGTGATGGGGATGACTGAAAGAGGTTTTATACCGTATATTAAGGTGAGGCAGAAGATAATTGATGGGTTGGCGAGTGTTGATGAGTGGAAGATGGCTTGTGCTGTGAGACAAAGATTCGCGAAACTCAAATCTTAGTTGTTAAATTATTTAGCAGGGTTCGGTTTTTAAGCTAAACAAGTAACTATTGCAAAGACGCGTATCTTCTGCGTTTTGGCGTCATTGTTCTTTTCTTGATGGCGAATGCTGAGATAGAGGATTGCTGCTCTAGGATCTTTGACTTGCAAATCATTTGGAGGTATAATCTCTTATGTTATTGCATGGAAAATGAGTGAGCATATACAGGAACTGAGTTTTATTTGAATTGTAAAATTGATGTTTGTTCTTAGCATGGCAGAAAAAATTAGGCTGTATACGTACTTTTAACACAAGAAAATAGAGTAACTTCATCGGTAAAGGAAACAATATTAGATTATTCATTCTTTACGTTCCAGTTCCAGTCATTTTTCTGTGATTATTTCACGATTTATCTACAGTTTGCAAACCTTATACATGTTTAACTTGTGCATTCACACAAAATAAACAAATTTTGGCGAACAATTTCTTGATTGGTGAAGATGATGAGAAATTGAGTTATGTCATATGTGTATTGTTAACTTATATTTTTCTTGCTATTTTTGACAATATTGTGGAGTTTTCTTCACCTTGTTGTACCCAATTTGTGCTCCATAAAAAATTTCCCTGTTTAGCTACCTACATATGAAATTCAATCAATATATGTTGTCTTTCTAAAATTTTTAATACTAAGTGTAAGCAATATTTCTTGAGCTAACACCATTCATTTGTATAACTACAACAGGTCAATTTTCCTAGTGTGCTGCTTAATGCTTGACAGGGTAGGTAGCATCCATGGCAATGCCACAAGTTCCATCTTTATCCATAATATCACGCTTCATCCTAACATAACCCGATTCACCCCAGTTGTTTCCCCATGAATTCTTCACAATCCAATACTTTTCACTATTTTTTTCTCCATACCCAACTATAGTCATGCCATGATTGAGATCCTTTCCACAACTTCCAGAGAAGACACCTTTTGAATAAAATTGAAATGCATAGCCTCCGGCATCAGATGCAACGGAGACAGGCTGATGGGTGACTGCAGCTTTTAGCATTTTCTCGTTGCAAGCAGGTACATTTTCATAGCCGCTTATAGTTACCACATGGTTTTTAGCTTTAGTTTTGTTACATTTACCATTTGTTCCTGTATAAGGATATTCTTTGGCAGTGACTAGCCCTCCATGCTTTTTGATGTAGTTGAATGCTATGTACATGTCGCCACCTTCGCAGCCTTCATTCCCACTTTTAGTATCACAATCTATCAACTGTTGTTCTGATAAAGAAACTAAATTTCCTGTTTTTATCTTGTTGATGCCTTCCACAGCTGCCACTGCTGAGAATGCCCAACAACTTCCTGCATCAAGTTTTATACCATCATCTCAGCTAGTCAGCTCTAAACACAAATTTAAAAAATGTTTAAGCATGATCTTTAGTTCGCGAACTCATTAGTAGATAAATATTAGAGGACTTCAAATATGTTTAGTTCTTAGGCAATCCCTTAAGATAATGAGTAACTTTCTTTATAGATATAACTATGAGACTAATTTATCCTGTCAAATTCAAATTGCCAACACTGAAACACTTCATATAAAGTTCTTTTAGACTTAACGTTTGGTCGTGTTTGGAACTGAATTCTCTACCGTTGGACAACTAACTACACGAGGCTCAATTCTGACTCTGCAACTAATTATTTTCTCGCGTTTTATTTTTCAGTTTTCTTTTACTATGAAGATTTTTTTTAATGGCTGCAATCTTCTAAAGTTGAATTTTAACTGTTGAGGATCGTGGTTAGTGTATGTACGCATATCGTAGTGTTATATCTGAGAAAATGAATAAACTTGATTTGAATTAAATTTTACCACAACGGCCTTGATCTTTGACATGTGTAACAGCACCTTTCTTCCTCCAATCTAGGTTTCTTGGAAGATCTCCATGTTTATGATACTTGGTTTTTTCCCTTGCACGCGACTGAGGTAGAAAACCTAGATACATGCTTCTGAATTCTTCATTTGTAAGATCTGCAAACCTGTTGTCCGTGAGCTTGTAAGAATAGTTTCTCAAGTTGAAGAACTCTATAAACTGAACATTTGATTGGTAAATGTCAAAACGATTTTCCCATTCTTCTCTGTCCCTGTAATGTCGTCTGTGTCGTTTCAGCCAAGTTTCATACCTCTTCTTCATAACTTCTGGATTAGTTGAATTCATTTTATGCATTGCAGGGCTTGCACATGCAGTTATCCATAGATTGCACACGACAACAAGATTGAGGATAACAATGGTTAATATTATGATCGTCTTCATCTTCATCTTCATCTCCAATTCTTAATGCATATAGTGAATGATAGCATTAGTTCTTAATGTCTTGTTTATTTTATTTATTTATGTATGCATTACAATGCATATTAATTTCAGTTTAAGAGACGTTTTATTTGCATATTTATGTATTTATTTCCATGTGTTTGGTGCTTGAGAGTTTTAAGCAAGACAAGAATTGTGTATCTCATGTTTTTTGCATGACCATAATGAAGGCGTACATGTCTTGTTAAGAATCTTCCATAATTTAGGCAGTTTCAGTTGGTGTGAATAGTTAATTCTTGTGTTGGCTTATTGAATGGATTTAAATTGAACAAATGATTCAATTAGTGTATGCTGTCACCCAAGAGCGCTTGGACGAGATGAGAAAGGATCTCTTTCCTCTTAAATGGAGGTATTGAGTTTGAATTCAATTCTGAGTATGCAGCAGTGTTAAATTCTATCTGAGTTAGAGTTTTGTGACCTATTTTAGTTCTCTCAGGCGCAAGATGCATAATTCTTCTAATAGTTTTAAAAGATGTTCATTTTTCTTTCTATTTTCTATTTCTATTTTCTAATTCTATTTGATGGCGAGTACATTGAATCTACAAACCCATGTTTGTCTAAAGTTAATGTCATCTCAATTTCTCAAAAAAATATTGAACTTATTTTTCTTAGTCACAATGGTAAGATATCCCACTATACATGCCTAAGAACTTAAAGATGCCATTAATTATAATATTAAACTCCACGAAGGTGCTCTTAATCATGTGCTATGTCAAACTTTTATCTCCTTATAAAACTAAATTAATTCAAGTTTAGATAAGATGGTGGAAGAAGGTACTTAGAAAGACATATATGCACATTCACACAGAGAGAAAGAGAGCATATACCCTACATGTGGGAATGGTTTGGGGACAAAGCAAAGAAAGCATATAGTGCATGGAAACAATTCACATGGGAGTATAACATGATCTTCACTATAACCCCTAACTTTTCCTTCTCTTTCACAGCTCATACCCCAAATCCCACAAGTCCTCACAATTCTACACGTCACACCCCATGCATTACACATTCTGATTCTCGCATCCATGCAGTAAGTTACATCAATGTTTGATTGAGATCGGACGGTGTAAATTAAAAAAAAACTTTAAAACCTAAACCGAACAATCTTGTTCCAAAAACTTAAAATCAACTTTAAAACCCAAAACCTATGCGATATAATATCAATCAAACAATCACTAAAATTTCAAATTACACTAATAGAAAAAAAATCATGTATTAACCACTACACTCATTATAAAAAATATCTTATAGATGCACATGGTCGTTGTTCTCCTCTAAGTTAAAGATCATTAAAGATCACAAACCCATATGATTTCACCAATCACTAACTTCCTTAAGTGGGGTTGGTTCTCTTTCCTTTTGTCTTAGAGACAATCAATTAACCTTTAAAATTTCATCTAGAACGTGGACACGATTCATTCGAATCAAATCCAATACCTAATTCTGTTTTCTTTTTTTACCTAAAAACAAACTTAAAAAACACACACTCTAATTTAAGATATTTTTCTCTAACCACCACAAACAAACCTAAATTAGTTAATCAACTAGAATTTGACTCTTTTTCTTAACCTAGCAATTATGAAAAAACACAATTTTTTCTCTAATTAATTAACCTTAGATTTTCCATGATCAAAGAGTTAAAATTAGTATATTCTGATTGAACAATATATAGATAGAGAAGAGAATAATGTTCCAAAATGGGACCTTACTTATAAGATTAAGATAAGGGTATGTCACTAAATAGAAGGTCACAATGGCACGTGGTGGCTGATTCCCACTATCTATTAAACCCACTGGCGACTTTCCAGTTACACCGTTGAGTCCCTCTTCCCAGCTGTTCATAGCTGTCCATTCCTTCTCCATCCCCATGTGACCCTACTCACACAAGATACCCTTCCATTTTTTTTTCATTTTTTTTATTAGGATTTTATACCCTATAACAAAATATTTAAAAATATTTCACATCACAAAAAGAAAAAAAGAGAAAAAAAAAAGTTCATGATTATGTTGTTTAATTAACTTTATAACTTTCTTCCCTCTAACATTCCCCAAAGGTTTCTGGGGTTGTACATATAGGGTTGTGTTAGAGGCTCTTCACCTTCATTTTCCATTTTTCTTCTCCCTCTCTCTCTATCTCTCTATATCTCTCATTCATACATTGCATATTATTTTCATGCAAAAACATCATTAACAAAAACAATAACATATTTAAGGTTTGCGAAAATTCCTGTTAAAATGGCACAATTACCTCCCAAGATTCCAAACATGTCACCAAGTTGGCCAGATTTTTCAACTCATCAAAAAAACATTATGCCAACATCCATTTCATCCAACAACATTGTCTTCAACAGCAACGTTAACACAAACAATTATCATCAGAATCAAAACCCTTCATGGGTGGACGAGTTTCTCGACTTCTCGTCCGCCAGGCGGGGAGCTCACCGTCGGTCTGTCAGCGACTCCGTTGCGTTCCTAGAATCGCCAATGCTCGATGATTGCAGCGGGAAAAATGGTGAAAATGAAAACAACATTAATGATGATGACCATGAGTTCGACAAGTTTGATGATGAGCAGTTTATGTCCATGTTCAACGATGAAATAGCTGGTGTGCATAACATGCCGCCGATATTGTCCTCGTCGAATGCTTCGAGTCCTTCTGATCAGAACTTTGTCAATAATGAGAATGAGAATGAGATGATAAATAAGCAAGAAGAGAAGAAGGAGAATGATTTGAGAGAGATGAAGAAAGAGGAAGATGATGAGAAGCAGTTGAAAAATGAACCTGATGAGGTTGAAAGCCAATGCAAACAGGAAAATTCACAGCCTCAAAATAATAACAACAACAATTCATCTTCTTCTAATGACAGAATCACCGATCCTAAGAGAGTTAAAAGGTAACATATGATTAAGCAAATGCATGTAATGTTCTTCAAAACTTTACGATATTTTCTGCATTAATTTTATGTTTTGGAACTGAAACTGATTTTGCTTTTTGTATTAGAATCTTGGCGAATAGGCAATCAGCGCAAAGATCGCGAGTGAGGAAGCTGCAATACATATCAGAGCTTGAACGAAGTGTAACTTCATTGCAGGTTTGTGAGTATGATAATTGTTGAATTTTTTGTGGAAATATTTATGTAGTATTATAGAATATAGAAATTTGATGTGTACTAGTAGTAGAAATAGTTAAATGATAATAATGTTATTGACTTTTTGTTATTGTGTTGACCGATATTATTGAAGGCCGAAGTTTCAGTGCTTTCTCCACGAGTTGCATTTTTGGATCATCAACGTTTGCTTCTAAATGTTGACAATAGTGCTCTCAAGCAAAGAATTGCAGCCCTTGCTCAAGACAAGATTTTCAAAGATGGTATGGTGATTTTATTAACTTTCTAGCATATTAGTTTTTTGAAGTTGGTAATGGTTAATCATAGAGGATTAATAAAACTAGATACTCCTATCCTATAATTAGCCAAATGCGATGGACTAGATTCGTGTTAGTCATTCAAGTTAATCTGGTCGGCTCAACTAGAATTCGAGTTGGATCATTCAGTTAATCTAACCAGCTCAACTAGAATAGAACCATGAAAATCAATCTGCGTTGATTGAATGAGTGGCTATGGTTTTTTATTCGAATATAGTTAAAAGATGGCTTTTTAACAAGTGGATAATCTGTATCCATTCTAACCCAACATTTAGATATTATAGGTTTGGGTCGCGGATAAGGCTAAAACCAGCCCAAATCGAACTATATAAACCCTAATTAACTAGAGTAGGCAAAATTTACTACTTAATAAAGTTGCCCTTCTATTAGCTTTTCTAGTGAAAGTTTGATACAAAATATTTATTTGATTAGATTTTATAAGGAAGAAACATGCCATTAAATATGAGAGTGCATACAAAGTTTTGTTGAATGAATTTAGTGAAAGTTTTTCTCCTTGCATGCACACATATTTATGTGTCTGTATATGATCATGTGCCTTGTCTCAAACTAGTTAATACTCCTCTAGTGTCCTGCTCAAAGTAGTTGATACTTGTATTTTGATTTGCTACACTCATAAATTTCAACTATTTACAAACTCGATTAGACGATTTATTTTATTTGTCCGCTGGATCAAGATCAGACGATTTATTTTTTTGTTTTTACATATAATAATCAAAATTTATTTGCTATAGTAATATTCTGAATGCATGCAGCTCATCAAGAGGCACTGAAAAGGGAGATAGAGAGATTAAGACAAGTATATCACCATCAAAATCTCTCAAAGATGGAAAATGCAACAGGTTCACCTTTACCATCTCCATCACAACAAAAGCCATTATGTGATCCTCAGCCAGAAAATGAACAACTTCTCAATGTATGACTCAACCCTTCAAAGAGAAGAGTACTCACACTATATATCTAACTAGCTACCTTATATTATCATACCGTGATTCTTTTACTTTTATCAAAAGAATTTGCACAATTTTTTTATAATAGAACAAAAAATAATTAAGATTTTTTTTAAAAATGTAATTGGATGAATTGTATATTATACCTTATCACAATGTCATCTTTCGTTAAGTTATTATATATTGTGAATTTTTTTTCTTCTCTGAGTTAATGATAGAAAGCACAGTCGATATTCTGCAGTTGATTGTACAATGTAGTCGATTATAGATCATTGAGATATTTGTCTATGTTCAACTGCAATGTAAAATCGGATGCAGAATATCGATTATGAAAAAGGAAAGTGAATTTATTGAGAAGAGTCACGTTATTGGGTAGTACAAGTAGGGTTTAGTTTCTGTTAAAGAAAGAGAGGAAGCACGTGAAGTGTTTAAGTTAAAAAGAAAGGGACCACACTCAAAGTTTGCATGATTGGAATGCAGGGAAACACATGTGCAGCAGTGGCATCAAAAGAAAGGGTGGAAGAAACAGTTGTGTCTGCTTTAACTTAATTTATTATACTATCTATCTATCTATATAGAATAGAGGTATAATAGTAATGATAATGTTTGTTGATGATTCTTTCACTTCTTTAGTTTTGTCTTTTGATTCTTGTGGAGTGATGGATATTGTGTCACCATTGGATTTCATGGGTTTGGTTTGGTTGTAATCTATTATAATTATTATATAATCATTTTTATTTGACATATTAATTAGAAAAAAATAATTATAAAATGTAAATAGTTATCATCAGTTTGACTCAATTTGTGATGTATATATAATGGAGTTTTAACTGTTTCATTAGTTTTTGTGGGGCATATGGAAATCTTGGTAATGGATAAGGTAATGTGTTACTGTAAAACTATGGTATGTCATGACAAAATTCTGAAAAAGTTAGATAAGATTTATTGTTGACAGTAGATAGATAGATGATTTCATGACTGGAATGTACGATATTTGAAGTTACATAAATACAGTTTTAATTAGCTTTCTTAGATGTTGGCAAATGATCACTTTTTCTCCTATTTTTCAATTTCATTACGCCAAAATTAAGATACTAAAGCGCAGCTACTAAAGCGCTTTTACATAAAAGCGCTCTCGTAGGTTTCGCATAAAAAAAAATTAATAAACAAAGGGAAAATGATGAAAAAAGCGCTCTGGTAGGGGGGGGTATGAGAGCGCTTCTGAAAAGCGCTCTGGTAGGGGGGGTGTATGAGAGCGCTTTTAAAAAGCGCTTTGGTAAGGGGGGGGGGGGGGTATGACAGCGCTTTTCAAAAGCGCTTTGGTAAGGGGGGGGGGGGGGGTATGAGAGCGCTTTTCAAAGCGCTGCTGTAGGGGGGTTTAATGAGAGCGCTTTTTAGTCAAAAGCGCTGGTATAGACCAGGCTATGAGAGCGCTTTTCAGAAGCGCTTTAGTAGCCTTTATTACTAAAAATTAAAAACCAAAACACGCGTTACTGTTTCTCATTTCTCTCTTTCGTTTTCTGCAGAACCCTTCCGTCCACCACTGTTCTTCATCCACAAACCCTCACTGCACGCGAAACCCTTCCGTCCACCACCATCGGCAACCACCGTCGGCGTCCCTCCGTCGGCTTCTCCTCCGTCACTCGTTTTATCCACCGCCGGTGAGTTTTAGGTTTAATTTTCAGTGAAATTTTATTTGGTATCAAAGATTGAACTTCTGCCTGCAACTTGTTTGATGAAATGCCTGAAAGAAATGATTTGAGTTGATAATTGATGAAATGCCACAATCCTTAGTAGGTATTTTTAAATTCTAAGTTGATTTACTTCCGCTTTTCATGATTCAAAAATCCATGGTTTTTTGGCTGTAGTGTTGATAAAATTCTGAAGTTACTGAATACAAAATAGACTTGCCACTGTTTATCACAAAATTTTGGCATTTCATCAAACAATAGTAACATAGTACGGCTAAACTTGCACCATGAGTATCACAAAATTTTGGCATTTCATCAAACAATAGTATCACAAGTGTAGCTTATTAATGTATTAGAATGAGACTTTTATATTAGAATTGAGTTAACCAAATCTTTGTGCCATCTTCATATCTGGGAAAGCGTATTAAATTATTATGCGTTTCAGGCCAAAGAAGTAGCAGAACTCAGACAAAAAATTGCATTGAAAGAATCTGTTCTTGAAGGTACTGCCTTTTTGCAAAGTCATCGATTTGTTCTCTGAAATATTGGGGCCCTTTTCTTTGAAAAAGTATCTTTTGTTTTCTTTTCCTATTTTCTCTTTTTAATATAAGACTGCCACATTGTTTTCATTCTGTTTCTGTTTTCCAAGATTTGTACAGGAAATTTTGAAAACAAAAAAGAAGTTTATCAAGTGTTTCTTGTACAAATCGTTGGAAATTAGCATCCGTTTTATAATTAAAAATGAAAACGTGAAATAAAAACAAATCACTTTTTCCTCTAAGTAAACAGATCCTGATGTTTCATTTCAACCATTAATTGTGTCATTTTGTGGGGCTCGTACCAAGGTTTATATATTTGTTTCATTTTAACTTGAAAAATATTTTCAAATCTTCAGTATGTATTAGTCTGCGAGCTCTTAATAGAAAATGGCAAAAGATTAGAATAGGCCTATAAAGATAATTTAGGTTAGTAACTGTTAGAAAGCTATGCTAAGTTTGAACTCTTCATTTTCTATTTCTTTGATTCAATGAATAGTTAGTTACAAGAATCTACTTCCTTCACTTTTATGATATTTGTATTTAACTGCATCGTGTGTGTGTGTGTTTAATTTCACAGTTACGTACTTTGAAGTCTCTGGTTTCTACTTGTACAACGCCGATTCAAACCTACCCATCTCCCACATCAAGTCTATAACTCAGGTTACTATCCCTTTCTTCTTGCTTATAGTTTGTTATATTCTGCTTATAGTTTATTGTTTATGGTTCTATTTAATATCAATTTAGTGTCTCTCAACCAGTTTTTTGGTTTGTGGACTTATATTACCTTGAAATAAGGTAATGTCTTCTTTAAGAAATCGGGTATTCTGATTAGGTATTCTAATTAGGTATTCTATTATGATGATAGCTATTTATTATCTTGACAGAATTCCTTATAGAAACGAAGAAGCATTTGTTTAGCTTAATTAAGTCATGGATAAGACATGGATGAGATCAAACCGATTGTCGAAAGAGTACGAGAAAGGGGTATGGGAATTCGTTGAGTTTGCGGTTAAGCACTCCGAAGACCCGCTTCGAATGCCGTGTCCTTGCTTGGGTTGCTGTTATGGGGATAAGGTTGACGGGAAACAGTTGGGATCCCATTTACTACGGTTTGGAATTGATAGAAGTTATACATGTTGGACAATGCATGGTGAGAAAAGTAACGGGAATGCTGGGTCGAGTTGTAATAGGAAGTATGCTTCAAACGACGATTGCACAGACACATACGATTGCAATCGAGTCGAGGAGATTGCAGAAGCGCTTGAAGAAGATCTTGCGGATTGTCCCAAAATGTTTGAGAGGTTGGTAAGCGATGCAGAGAAACCGTTGTATGATGGTTGTTCAAAATTCACAAGATTGTCTGCGGTGTTAAAGTTGTACAACTTAAAGGCGGACAATGGATGGTCGGATAAAAGTTTCACAGAGTTATTAGCCCTTATGAAAGATATGCTACCAGAGGATAATGTTCTTCCCAATCGAACGTATGAAGCCAAAAAGATGTTGTCCTCTATTGGCATGAGCTATGATAAGATACATGCATGTCCAAACGATTGCGTTTTGTTTCGAAACGAGTATGCAGCGTTGAATGAGTGTCCTAAATGTGGTGCCCCTCGATATAAGAAAAAGTTGTCTCCTGCTAAAGTCTTATGGTATTTTCCTATAATTCCGAGATTTAGACGCATGTATCGTAGTGAGACCGATTCAAGACACTTGACTTGGCATGCAGATGAAAGAATTATTGATGGAAAGTTGCGACATCCGGCAGACTCACCACAATGGATGAAAGTTGATACTGATTATCCTGAATTTGCAAAAGAAGCAAGAAACCTTCGGTTGTCATTGTCTACTGATGGAATGAACCCGCATGGTATTCAAAGTATCTCGCATAGCACATGGCCTGTGATTCTTATGATCTATAACCTACCTCCGTGGCTATGTATGAAGCGTAAGTACATGATGTTATCAATGCTAATTTCTGGGCCTAAACAACCAGGGAATGACATAGACGTATACTTGGCACCGTTAATCGAAGATTTAAAGTTTTTGTGGGACAACGGTGTGGAGGTTTACGATGGGTATAGGAAGGAAAGTTTCAACTTGAGGGCGATGTTGTTTGGAACAATTAATGATTTTCCAGCATACGGAAATCTATCCGGGTACAGCAATAAAGGTCAAAAGGCGTGTCCCGTTTGTGAAGATGAAACCGATACGACACGATTGGATCTTTGTCAGAAGAATGTCTTTCTCGGTCATCGTAGATTCTTAAATTCTAATCATCACTACCGTGGGTGGAGAAAAGCATTCAACGGAAAGGCCGAACATGGTACAGCCCCGCCTTTTTTGTCAGGTGATCAAATTTTTGAAAAGGTGAAAGATGTGAGCACTCAGTTTGGCAAGCCTTTTGCACATTCACTTGTCAAGGGTGGGTGGAAGAAGAAGTCCATTTTTTTTGAACTTCCATATTGGAAGTCGTTGTACGTAAGACATTTCCTGGATGTTATGCATATTGAAAAAAATGTATTTGACAGCGTTATAGGTACGTTACTCAATATACCAGGAAAGTCTAAGGATGGCGTTAACATAAAGAATGACATGGCAAACATGGGGATGAGAACTGAATTGAGACCCGTGACGAAAGGAAGACGAACATATCTGCCACCTGCTGTTTACACTCTATCTAGAAAGGAGAAGAAAACATTGTGTAAGTTCCTCAGTGAAGTTAAAGTTCCAGAAGGCTACTCTTCATATATTAGAAGACTTGTGTCCATGAAAGACCTCAAGTTAAAGAGTTTGAAGACGCATGATTGTCATGTTATAATGGAACATTTTTTACCAATAGGTATACGTTCTATTCTGCCAGAAAAAGTAAGAAGCGCAATAACTAAGCTGTGTTTCTTCTTCAGGTCAATTTGCAGTAAGGTGGTCGATCCCGCGATCTTACCAACGTTGCAAAAAGAGATAGTTGTTACTTTATGTGATCTTGAAATGTATTTTCCTCCCTCGTTTTTTGACATAATGGTTCATCTAGTCGTTCATCTTGTGAAAGAGACACAATTGTGCGGACCAGCTTATATGAGATGGATGTACCCTGCTGAACGTTATATGAAAATATTAAAAGGGTACGTGAAAAACAGAAGTCGACCGGAGGGTTGTATTGCCGAACGATACGTTGTTGAAGAAGCGGTTGAGTTTTGTACTGAATATTTGTCAAATGTTCAATCAATTGGACTCCCCAAATCTCATATTGTCGAAAAAAAAGAAGGAAAAAGGCTAATTGGAAATAAAGTTGTGACAGTATCAATGGTCGAACGGGATCAAGCGCACTTGTATGTTCTGCACAATAAGATTGAGGTTGAGCCGTATGTTGAAATGCACAAGGTTGTTCTCCGAGATTTAAATCCAAATAGAAATGAGAACTGGATAGTACGAGAGCACAATCGAAGTTTCATACCGTGGTTTAGGGATCATATTTATTCAAAGTATCGTTCAGATCCTGCTTCAGTAACAGAAAGGTTGAGATGTTTAGCCTATGGTCCAACTGTAATTGTGCTTTCTTATAGCGCATACGCTATTAATGGATACACATTTTATACCAAAGAACAGGATGATAAAAGTACTATGCAAAATAGTGGTGTTACCTTGGTAGCTGAAGCAATGCACATATCAAGTGCGAATGACTTAAATCCGAAATTTGCAAATTTGTCATATTTTGGGGTTATCGAGCGCATTTTGGTGTTTGATTACGCGAAGTTTCAGATTCCTGTATTTGGTTGCAAGTGGGTTGAAAATAATAGTGGCATACGAATGGATAAGTCAGGATTTTTGCAAGTGGATCTCAATAGGGTAGGGTACAAAGATGAGCCTTTCATTTTAGCCTCTCAAGCTAAACAAGTGTTCTATGTCAATGATCCGACAAGTACGAAATGGTCTATAGTGCTTTTATCTAACAAAATAGTAGATGAAAACATTGAAGATCAAGGTGATATTGGTGTTGGCATTGAATCTTGTACAAGAAACGATCAAAATGAGAATGAATCTTGTACTAGAAATGATCATAATGAGGGTATTTGGATCAATCCAACCGTCCGCGTTGTTAAGAGACGCGTAGAACACAATCCTACCAAGAAAAGAAAGAGACGTTAGTGATAAAGGTAATAGTATACATATTCCGACTAATTTGTTTTATTCAATTTGTACCGATTTTTTTAATCAATAGTATAGTACTTATTCAATTTTGGTGCATATTCTCGTTTTGTACATAACTTTTGAACCATGTATCCGTTTGTCGACTTCTTTACATGTAACTATACTATTTTGACGATTCCGGAGCTGCTCATGCACTTATATGTTCATTTCGGGACTGTTTTTTTATCGGTTTTGCTTCTGCCCGTAATCAAAAGTCGGGCTTAGGGTCTGAATTTCGGAAAACCGACTTTATTTTTGAGTCCGTGGGGACGTTTTACCATAGCCATGTAAATTTCGTTCAATTCCGACAACTTTATTTTTTGACGCTTATTTTGATTTGTACCGATTTCGTTTCCGATTTACTTGTACATGCATGGTTTGACTTCCATTTTACTTGTATAGATTGTTAGCTTATTAATAGTGTACTAATGTGCTTTAGTTTGTTTGATACAGGTTAAATGGCTCCGGATAGAGATGCTCCACCTGAAAACTCACAAGAAAGAGATGCTCAAGAAAGAGATGCCACGGATACAAATGCTCCACCTGATACTGAAGCAAAAGAAGTTGCACGAGGCATCACTATCATGAAGGGAATCGTTCGACATAGAGACCAAGGATTAGTATACCGATTGGAATGGAATTCTGATAAACAAGCAATTGGTCCTAATTCTGCAAAGTTGACAAGTTATATTGGTACACTTGTTCGTATGCATATTCCGGTCTCCGTAGCTAAATGGAATCTGAAAAGCGAAGACTTGGATGCGAAAAAAAAAAGCGATTTGGGACGAGCTTCAGGTATATATCATATATGGTTAATTGTTGTTATTATCTTGACGATAAATTGTTTAAATTACTTATACTAACACACTATGAGTATGTTTTTTTGCAGAGGACTTTTGAGATACCAGATGATCGTAGACGCTACATACTTGGTTTGGCCGGCAAAAGATATAGAGGGTGGAAAGCTTTTTTGACAAACACTTATCTTAAGGATAAAGATGGAAACTTTCTTGAAGAGGCACCGGGACGGCCAAAAAAGTATGAGATCTTCATTGGTGAAGAAGATTGGGCTAAGTTTGTAGAGCAAAGAGATGAAGATTTTCGGAAAAGGAGTGCCAAGAATAGTGCGAGAGCATCCAAACCCGCATATCCATACAAAAAAGGGCGTTTGGGATATGCACGCTTGGAGGATAAAATTGTAAGTAAATAGAAATGCGTTTTAATTAATTGTCTAAATGTGTTTTATTTGACGATTTTATCATTTGTGTCAATGCATAGTTAGAGGAGACTAAAAGTGAGGAAACCTCACTTCCTGAACATGTGTTGTGGAGGGAAGCTCGTGTGGGCAAGGATCATGCTGTCGATCCCGAAGTTCAGAGAGTTTTTACTGAATGTGTAAGTATAATACTGTGTCTTTAATTAAATCAAATGTTTTTTAATATATAAATGATTTTTTAATGTAAATGAATTACAGGAGACCTTGTCGCAATCGGCATCCACCGGTGAGGGGAGCGTACTTAGTAGAGCACTAGATGCTCCTGAGTATCCCGGTCGGGTGAGGGGTAAGGGTCATGGTGTGACTCCAACCTCTTTTTACAAGAGTCCTAGGAGATGCAATAGGATCATTTGTTGCATGGCCCTCGGAGCTCATTACCATTAGTGATGAGGTATATTGAAAACGATTATGAATCATTTAGTTTTCGAATGTCAATTCTAAACCGTTTATTAATTATTTTTTACATTTTAATTTTAGACTGCTCCTATAAAACCCACAGTTAAGGGTAAAGGGATTTTACAGGAGGAGGAGTCCGTTGCATCACTAAAAGAGGTACATTTAAAGTGTTAATAATTAATCCGAATCTAAATCTGCATGATTTTATATTTTACCTAACTTATATGATTTTTAGGCATCCGCTCGAGAGTCACAACAAGTGACGCAGCAAGTTCGTACCGTACCACCCACTGGTCCTCCGAAGCCAGCGGGAAAAAAAGGCGGTGCTTTTGTGCCTCGGTACCGGTCGACGCTCGCAACAATGGTTGATATGTCCGATTTGAAGGATGGTGCTTTACGTGAAATCGTTATGGATGAGGGTGTCTTCGGTATTGAATTCAAGTCACTTATTACACTTGATGACTTGGAGGAGATTTTTAAGCATGATCAACTAGGCGTCAATAACATGCACTCATACATCCGGTAATATTCCCTCATCCGATATATTATTTAATTAGTCCCACAATATAATTTATTTACACATTTCAATGAAAATAATCTAATGTTTATTATGTTTTTATTTAAGGTTGTTGTATGACAGAGTGTTGCGCGGGACTCCGTTGTCTAACAGATTCCGTTTCGTGTCTTCCGCCCACTGCAGCGGAATGGCAATTGCTTCGGAACGGGAATCAGTTAGACAGCGATTAGTCGATAGATTCATGTCCACCGGCAATACAGAATGTCTGCATCTTTGGGCGTATAATACCCGACCAGTAGGGTTAGATTCTCATTCTTTGTTCATCTAATCTCTGTTTCTTTTGTGTATAGCAAAATTTTCATATAACCTATTGTTTTTATTTATAGAGCACACTGGTTGCTGCTTGCTATCAACCCTATAAGGGAAGTCGTGTATTATCTGAATTCGGTAAATGGTGAATGGACCAATTATCCGGCCATGAAGGACATCGTTGATTTGTAAGTGGGATCGTTCTAAATATATATTAGTGTATATTTATATATATATTTACTTATTTGTGGGATTGATCTAAACATATGCTTTTATATATTTGTTAATTAGATCAATACAAGTGTTCCGAAGTCAACGGGACGCACAGGTATCCCGAACTAAATCTAGCAACATTACTTGGATCCAAGTGCAGGTACATTATTTTTCACAATGTTGCTTATAATATATTTATGCTACTTGATAAAACAATGCACAACTTTAGAATCTTATTTGTTTTTCTATGTAGTGTCCGCAACAGAAAAACAGTTACGATTGCGGATACTTTGTATTGAGGTTTATGAAAGAAATCCTTCAGGCAAATCAATTAGAGATTCCGCTCACGGTATGAATTTATAACTTAAGATAATTTCATATAATTTATTACATTTAACTAAATGTATCATTCATATTTTGTTTTTGTTTTGTAGTACCTTGACGAATTCCGTGCCGCTGGATACCCGAAACTTAAGTTGGAAGAAATAAAAGAGGATTTGTGTCATTTTTATATTAAGCGCTTTTTCATGTAGGATTTGTGTCGAATTGAAGTACTATAATATTATTGATGTTGTAATGATGTATATATATAATTTTGGATATTATAATGGTATTATATTAGTATATATATATATTGTCTTACTGATGGCTGAAATAATATCGTCGAAAATAAATTACAGGTCGAAAATATTACAGGCTGAAAACATATTACAGGTCGAAAATATTACAGGTCGACTGGGAGGATTAAATTACAGGCTGCACATTAAAATACCTCATTTAGCTACTAAAGCGCTTTCTAAAAAGCGCTCTTAAAGGCCCACATACTAAAGCGCTTCTTTTTAAAAGCGCTGCCAAAGATTAATAAAAAAGCAAAAAAAAAAAAAAGAAAAGCAACATACTAAAGCGCTTTTGTAAAAGCGCTCTTATAGGGGGGGCTATCAGAGCGCTTTTTCTGGAAAAAGCGCTCTTAAAGCCCACCCTATAAGAGCGCTTTTACAAAAGCGCTTTAGTATGTTGCGTTTTTTTTTTATTTTTTACTCTCACAGGGGGGGCTATCACAGCGCTTTTCTGAAAAAAGCGCACTTAAAGGGGGGCCTACCAGAGCGCTTTTTACTGAAAAGCGCTCTTAAAGGGGGGCCTACAAGAGCGCTTTTTCCAGAAAAGCGCTCTTATAGGGGGGCCTACCAGAGCGCTTTTAAAAGCGCTTTCGTAGCCTATGCCAGCGCTGGCTTTGGCAGCGCTTTAAAGCGCTGTTAAAGGCCAAAAAAGCGCTTTAAAAGCCCTTCCTCGTTGTAGTGTTTGTTTTTAGTGGAGTGTGTATATTGTTGATTAATTAAATGATTGGAAGTAGTTTTAGAAGGTTTGTAATTTGAAAATGAGAAAGAATCTTTAAAATTATTATATTGAAATATAAGATAATCAAATGAAATATTCAATACATAAAAACTATAAAAATTGTAAATTTTAGAGACATGATGCTCAATTTGATAATAACTTTTGATCCAACGGTGGATTTTGTTATACGGATATATGGTAAAGAGTTATCAGAGATGTCATGTTATTAAGTTTGAAATCTTAATGTCATTTGATCCTGATTTATATATATAGGGCATATCATATGAGAATGACATATTTATATGAGAATGTGAGAATGAATCCGAACCATTGGATTTTAAAATAAATGGTGGAGATTATGAGTGAATCTTTTTTTTCTTTCTCCTACTTCATTTATTTCAAGAAATTAAAAATAGTGCAAAAGGTACTCAACCCTCGCAAACAAGAGAGACAAGTCAAGTAGAGTAAAGAGTCCACAAAAGGCCTAGCTTCCAAATGTGACCAACTAAGGACCGTAGTCCCCTTGAGTTTAGAAAGGAATAATTCCAAGCTAATATTTTGGCTAACATGACAATCCTTTTCGGCCACTTTAAAAAACCACATTTCTATTAATTCAAATAAATCAGCAGCATACATCAAAATTAACAATTGCAATTTATACTTAACATTACCTTTCAAAGAAATCCGAAAGCACTTGGGGATATGCATAGTTGAATTCTCCTCCATAATTCTTTGAATATCAAGTTAGGCAAAGACCTCCTTCGAAACACTAGCTACTAAAGGACACCTCAAGAACATATGGATAATGGATTCATCTAATCCAAAGCACATTGGATAAACCTCATTATGAATACCATTTATAATCCCCCTTCTAGCTAACTCGCCTATAATTGATAATTTATTTTGAAGAAGTTTTCAACCAAATAATTACTAAGCTCCTCATCCTGTTGAAATTGGATTTAACAGAGAAGCTCCATGCACTTTGCCACCTCACAAACTCATCTACAAAATCTTGACTAGGTTGACTATTATGTAGGATGTTCAACAAATCTACTAACTTCTGGCCATCTGCAACTCATAAAAGAGTGAAGGTTTGGTTGAAAAATTTGATTTGGGGATATTTGAATGTCCTTTGGCTTGACCTCTAACTTCATTCACACAAATGGGTTGGGCTATAATTTTTCTATGGGCAAAAGCAAGCCCATTAAAATCAAACTAGGGACCAACCTCACAAGATAGGCCCACATCTGAATTTTCGTTAATAGTAGCCACGCTGTGAAAATCTTCTGAATTAGAAAAGCATGTCCAAGTCCAAAAATAATTTTTCCATACGTTTTGGTTTATTAATAATTACTTTAAGAAAGTCGTCTTTTTCAGCGCCCCAATTTTCTTCGAGACTTAGTTTTCCACACGCAACACACTATGATTTGACTTCTTCTCAAAAGACTGAGTTACCCTAGCATCCTTCACCAATTGATATTTGCTGCTACTTACGTTTCTAGCCTCCTCATCATAGACTACTAAATCTCTACTCCATCCGTCTCATAAAAAGTGTCTCATTTGTAACTTTTCTCTGTTTCAAAATAATTGTCCATTTACAATATCAATACATCATTTATTATTTTTTCCCACTATTATACCCCTATTTATTAGATTTTCACTTTATTCAACTACTCTATTAATTACATTTAATAGGGATATTCCAGTAAAAGATATTAAGTTTATCATTAAAACCAACACTTCTAACCATTTTCTTAAGAATAACTTATTGCTCAAATAAGACAATTTTTATGAGACAGAGGGAGTAATTAATAGTGAGACCAACATCATTCACTAAATCCATCACATTCACCATCATTCGATATGTTCATCTTAAAGAGACCAACAACTCCATCAAAATCTCCATATTGACCTATGTCTTCTTTGAACCAATCACCATATTTTTCATCAGAATCTGCTTCTAATCTTGACGAAGAATCCTCAGAAGAAGTGGGCATGCAAACCCTAAGTGGACATTGAGAATCTTCAACCACTTTGATTCTAAATACTTCTCCATTAATCAGAATGTTGAAAGCTTTATTAAGGACCGAATTATTGATTATTCTAACCATAATGCAAAAAATGTCCATCTTAGATTGCAAGCTGGTATTGTCATCTAAAAAAATGTAAACGCCTAAAGATTCCATTAATAATTGAAAAAAATCAGGATTTCATGCATGACATGGAACAACATATCCCCAAACCAAAATAAACCTCTCTAAATTTATGATATAAGCTTCCCATGATCAGATCTCTTTGAACCACAAGATTAACGAGTTCCTACCATCCTCCACAAACACCTCTAGCTCACCTTCTTCTCTTTCCCCAAGCTAACAAAGGTTTGCACCCAATGGAGTAACTTAAATCGAAAATAACCTTCAATTTTGAAAAATCTTGAATATTGTAAGACACCCCAAACTTTCTACAATGCTAATAAATTGCTTATACAAATTTTACATTTCTTCCTCTTAGACATTAAACTCACTACGAGCAAACAACAGATTTAAAACTCGTTTGGGAAACCAATCGTTATTTATCTTGAGCAAGTTTGCATAAGATATTGATCCTACAGCCCCACCCCAATCTTCCGATCCCTTGGTTTTAACCTTATGAACCAATTATTTGTTCCAATGACCTTTGAACCCTTCTATACTTGTCCTAGCCCATCGTTCACTAAACTATTCATTCTCGAAACGTTCTGGGGTGAGATACCTCTGTTTTCTATGGAACCTTGAGACGTTAACAAAGATCTTTCTCTTTCCAATGAAGAGGTTGTCAAGCTTAGTTGCTAGTAACCTCTCATTCTCGACGTCAAAAATCCTTGGAAAATCGTACCTCATTCCCCTTACACCTCTTTTAAATAGGCTCACCACTTCGTCTATGTCTCTCAAGACTTTGAATTCCTCATACATATCTCTTGCACGACATTCTTCTAAAAATAAAGTGAATAAAATAGACGTTCGAGTTTCCTTCTCCTTTTCCTCCCTCCTATGTTGAGACCACACATTATACTTTGTAGACCTCATAAAAAATTTCCTCTTAGGATTTGAGCTTAATCCCAATCTCCATCACGATGTATGGTGTCTATATTTAATTGCTGAATGTACAAAAAGTATACTGAAAGTTACACAGAGAGGATGGAAATTATCCCTCTATCTCTCAAACACCTTCAAACACATACTTAGTTTAAACAAAACGTGTATGTATATATATATATATATATATGTATATATGTATATTTTAAAATGGTCCCTATATATGTGTTTCTATTTAAGTGTCGTTATATATATATATATATATATATATATATATATATATATATATATATATATATATATATATATATATATATATATATATATATATATATATATATATATATATATATATATATATATATATATAGTTTAATGGACCATTTTAAACTACAAAAAAATTTCTCTAAAACGACACTTAAATAGAAACAAAAAAATTTCTCTAAAACGACACTTAAAAAGAAACGGAAGGAGTATAAATTTTGCAAGTTGGACCTAGGATAAAAGCTTGTGTATAGAATGACTTGGATAACAAGTGGAATCAAAACCTAACTCTTCTTTAAAGACTAATAGTCTCAAGAGGTAGGGCAAATTCAAATGATTCATTAAACAAACACCCCATCATTCAATGATGAATGATACGCTTACTAGAAAGAGAATATATTTTTCTTATTGAATGAATGAATTGTAATATTTGGGACATTGTTAAAAATGGTCCATTTGTCCTCTATCATCAAGTTAATAATGTAGTGGTGGACAAACCTAGAAATCTATGAACCAAAGAAGACAAAGTAAAAGTGTAGTATAATTTAAGAGCTAAAACTATCATTTATACCATGTTGGCATAGATATGTTCTTATGTGTTTCACATTATAATATTTCTAAATGTTTGTGCAGCACCCTTCAAGTTACCCATGAGGGTATTACCAAGGTAAAAAGGGTTGGTATAAACACATTGACCCATGAGTAAGAATTGTTTAGAATGAAACCTGAAGATAAAAAAATGCAAGATATTCTAAATGTTTGTGCAGCACCCTTCAAGTTACCCATGAGGGTATTACCAAGGTAAAAAGGGTTGGTATAAACACATTGACCCATGAGTAAGAATTGTTTAGAATGAAACCTGAAGATAAAAAAAATGCAAGATATGCAAAAACATTTCATTCATACAATAAATCACTTAAGAACTTTGTTTTTTTTTTCTAAATTAGGATTTGACCCATAAATTCCTTAGATACTTGAACCTCAGTTGAAAACCTAAAGTCATTGTAATTTCTAAATCTAAGGATGTCTGCTAATATGTTTGATAAATTACATAAACACAAAATTGAACTAAATCATGTTGATGAAAGCAAATAAAGCAATAATATAAAGAAAGGAATTGTACTAAAAGCTAGAGATATCAAAGACATGGATTTAGAAGATGAAAAGGGTCACATAAAGGAAAGTATATGTAGAATCAAAGAAAATCTAAAAGATACAAAATACCATAAAGAACAAAAAATATCTTACATTGTATGAGATGATAACAACACAGACACGTCAGATGAATATGAAATATAAGAAGTTAACATGTTTCCAATGACTAACAATGAAAGAAATGAGGAAACTTATGAATTTACTTATAATGAGCTCTTCATCATTTATAAATAATTGGCAAAATACCCTTTTTGGTCCCTTTTGTTTACCTCGGGGTTCACTTTGGTCTCTTAACTTCAAAAAATGTCATATTGGTCCCTTAACTCTTCAAAAGGTGTCATTTTAGTCTTTTTTGTCATATTAGCGACTGATTTAGTGATCGATTTTTGAGTTTTTCCATCGCTAATGTGACAAAAAGGACTAAAATGACATATTTTGAAGAGTTAAGGGACCAATATGACACTTTTTGAAGTTAAGGGACCAAAATAAACCCCGAAGTTAACATAAGGGATCAAAAAGGATATTTTGCCTAAATAATTCAATAATGATTTAGGTAAGTTAAAAAGAACTCTTTCCACTTATAGAAGAACAAATGTCTCTCTTGAAAATGAAAATGAAAAACTAAGGAAATAACTTGTTTTAGAGACAAACAATCTATTTTAATTCAAGACTCTCTTTCTATTTCTTCTGATACAAATAGATCTATTAGGTGTGCACCTTGAAAAGTTTTATAAAATAAAATTGAAGATTTTAATGACACACTTGATAAATTTACCAAAGGGAGAGATATATTAAATATTATTTTGGAAAATCAAAGAGGTATTTATAATAAAGCTGAATTAAACTATCAACTTGAAAATAATGCGAAGTCATTTAAACTTTTTTGTCACTTGAATAGGACCTATAATCATAACATGCCTAAATTCACTTATTTTGGTAAATATGGTCATATTTACTCTTCATGCTTCATAAAAAAATAAAATAATGAAACTAATATAAAGTGGACTCACACTTCTTCTTCCTTCATAAAGAAAAATCACGAGACTAATATGAAATGGATTCCTAAAAATGACAAGTATTAAAAAAAAGGTTATGTCTCTTATGATGATAATAAAGGTAGACTTATATGTTATGGTACTATTGGTATAACTCACAATCCTACCATTTGAGATGTATTAGCCTATTGTATGACAAAGGGAATGTTGTAGTGTTTGATTCTTTTATGTGTAGGGTCAAGATGTCTGAATTTTTTTTCAAAGTTTTTTGAATTTATAGAAAAAGAAAAATGACTATAGAATATATATGTGAATGCAAAGGTATATATGAATCAGTTTCTAACCATAGATGATGTCAACTATTATCAAAAGAAATTTTAATGGCTAAAATAGTTCTCGTCAACCCAACATGAAAAACAAAGAAAATACCAATATTGGAAGTATAAGAACCTAAACATTTATCTTGATAGTCTCTGAACACAACTCCATAGACTGTAATGTAAGGACTACCATGAGGAGCATAAAAAATTCTGCCATGTTAAGAGTAAGATAAATGAACACAACTCCATAGACTGTAATGTAAGGACTACCATGTCAAGAATGGGATTTGAACCCACCCATGCCCTTTCGGAGCAGTACCTGAAACTGGCGCCTTAGACCAACTCGGCCATCTTGACAATTATACTTTAGATTTTATTTTCTAAATTACAATGTGATTAGAATCTTCATAGGACATTTGAGATTATGCCACATGTATGGCTAGTATTTATTTATAATAGTATATAACAAGTGCATTGTCCTCTTTTGTATTTCATCAAAGAAATTAATGAAAGAATACTTAATTTTCTCAGGTAGTTTTTATCTTCTTCATAATGTTATAATTTATCAGTTTTTCATAGTTTAGTGATTTTAGAGTTTATTAATTGGTTCTTTCATCCTTGTACTCAAAATATTTCATGAATTATCTTTATTATTCAAATACTATTGTTACACCTTCATTTTTATGTTATCCCTCCTACACTCGTCCATTTCACTTCACCTACACCCCAATTACAACTCCGTTACCAAGTTTATCTTTTAACCATGAATACACACCACATGCACCAAATCCATATATTTCATATTCAATTTCTTATAATTCATATGTTTATGAATATCAAAGTTATAACAATTATCAACAACAAACACACAAAATATCACATCTCTTGGATCGTTATGATGGATCATTATGATGACTTTCTCAATTCACCACTTCCTAGATCCAACCACAACAAAATACAACACATACCATAATATTCAACCAACAACAAATACCCAACACACTCTAACACCTACCTCCTTCACCCCATTCTACTCATCACTTCACCGTTACAACAATAACATAACCATGCAACAAGCTTATGTCTATCCATAATGTCATTACCAACAACTAACATCAAACCCATGAGATTCATATTCACCATTTTCATGATAATAACAAATCAAATCCGTCCACAATCCAGCAAACTATTCAAAATCCTATGAATGAACTTTTCAAAACTTTGTAAAAATCTACAAAATGATTCGAAAGAATTTTTTTAAAGTTTTGTCTATCTCTCAAAACATCATCTAAACAATTTCTGATTCACAAAAATGTTCACAAAACAATATTAAAAAATATCAATGATAGACAACCAAACGACCCATCAAAAAAATATAACGAACCATTCAATGTTGGGAGACATTTCCGCACCATTTCTAATACAACTTTAGAAGAAACAGGAGAAAAAACTACCTTATTTATCATCGAAAACATTTTGCGACGAGAATTTTTTTGCTTCACTAGAAGAGTAAAAAACAACACTGATGGACGCATATGGTACAAAGTACTAATCAATATCAAACCCCCTTATTCAATTTTGATCCTTGGGAAATGTTTACGGTTATTGTGTGCTCCTCCATTGTGTATTGTTATTTTAGAACTAAAAGTCGTGACACATCAAAGAATTCTTTCGGTTTAGGACTCTTACTCTCTATTTATGTGTTTTCCTCACAACAAATTTTTTATACAAGTGACTTCAAGCACAAGAGAGGGTGGGATGGTGAAATGTGGTATTAAAAAATCGCAATTAATTTATATGTTTTAATACTTAGTAAATTATTTTAGTATTTTTAAGATCATAATAATATGTAGCGAAAAATAAAGCAGTAAAGTAAATAACAAAAATTAAAAGATAATGATTAGAGAGATCGCACTAGAAAGTTATCCAGGTTCGGCCGAATATTGGCATACTCTTGTCTCTAAGAGATCTTCTTGATATTTGACTATAATATTGAGATTTTATAGATTATGCCCACAAACCTTTGATACAAGAAAATAAATACATTTTACATTGGTTTATCCCGAACTAGAATTAAGCTTTTTCACGGGCTGAACTCGCAAACTGAGTAGAGATTTTACAGAATGATTTCAAATGCTTTATCTTAATAACAAAAATCAATTCTTCAAGAGTATCACACTCTTGAAAATAAAACAATGGCACAACACTAGTACAATTCTTTCCTCACAAGCATTTTCCACTCACAAGACACTAAGACAACTCTGGTTATTTTTTTAGAGAGAGAGAGAGAGAGAAGAGATAAAAATATAGAAGAATTAGACAAATCACGACTTCAATTGTGAAATGAAGTGTGGAGGAGCCTCCTTTATATAAGTAAAAAAATGATTCAAAAAGGAAACAATCCATGAGCCAATTAACCCGCCTATTTAATTAGGCACTTCAAATAATCAATTATTTATGGCCAATATGGAAATTTTGGATAAGAGACTGTTACCAATCATTAAAAGACTTTCATAACTGATTATGTAATCGATTAGCCATGTGATTTATGTAGTTCAAAAAATTCTTTTGATAAAGATGATAGTCTCCTAATCAATTAGCTAAGGCTTAAAAACATTTTTAGATGTTTTGTTAAGTAAGAAGAGGCTTAAGAAATGTTTTAAATATGTGTGTGTTAGTTGAATTAGTATTTTAGAAGTTACGTTCCTATTTTCACAAGACTCTGGTTAGTCAGACAGATACAACCATACGAGCTTTCACACTTTCTCTCTTTCATAACTGTGAGACTTTCAAGTTTCTTTGTCATATACACCGATCATATAAGAACTTCAATATAACCTTGAGTCTCCAAATTTAAAAGGCTTGATAGGTATTTAAGTTAATCACCATCATCAAAGAGTTGGAAATATATCACCACCAAATTTAATAATCATTAGTGTTACCCTCATCAAAATACTAAGAAGGTTGTCAATAGGATCGTCAACTTCATACCTACAAGCACATATATCCATATTCTCTCCTTTTTTGATGATGTATGCACATCTCTCAGGGAAGTGGGAGAAGAAATGGTAGATTTATAATAAAGTTTGGAGTGGTTAAAATCCCCTCACATGAGTAGAGAGTATACACTTATTCTCCTGTGAGTATATTTCTCCCCATTTGTCATAATAAAAAAAGCGGGAAACAAATATAACATATAAATCATAAAACATCGTTTAAGGAAATGGAAGAAGAAGAAGAAAGATAAGAAGAGGCTTATAAGAATACTAATCCATGCATGATTTATTTAAGATTCCTAGTTCAGTTCTTATGGAAAAGAAGCTTTCTTTAGGAAGTTATTTTGTAAAAATATTTGCGAGTAGATTATATGAGGTAACAAACTCAAATATGTATTCCCTTTTTTCAACATGATGCCTAATAAAGTGGTTCCTAACCTCAATGTGTTTATCCCGAGAGTGAAATATCGATTTTTGGTGAGGTTTATCACTGCTAAGAAAATACTCTTTACTTCAGTTGGGAGAAGAACTTTACCATTATTAGAGGCCTGAGGTAAACGAGGGTGTGATAGTAAGTGTTCTAAGTTCCACCATGAGCAAGTATCCATAGTAAAAATTGTATATCACACAACATAAAACCACAGTTGTAAAATCCAAACATGATGAAAAATGGATTGTTCATTGGTTCAATATCTAGGGACATTATTTTCTCATTTTCAAATGGAAAATCACTACATTTCACCACTATTATAACTTCCATCTGTGGTGATATATACACTTGAGTTTATTATAACTTATGTGGAATAATTATTTCACCAACTGCTCACTAAACATATAACCTTTCAATATGATTTAGAAAATAATAATATGACAAATTAAATTATATTAGAAGGATAATTTACACTAATCAATATATTTTGAGATTTATGCAATTCATTATCCATATCTCGCTCTTTAACTGTTATAATTTGTTTTAATGCTTCTAATTATTCAACCAACACTTTCATCTCTAATAGTTCATTTTACAAAGTATTAACTTTGCAGACATAAATAGTAGAAAAGAAAGTATTGTCGAAGAACTAGAAGTATTGAACAAAATTCTAACCGTTAAAGAGTGAGATACGGATAATGGGTTGCATAAAGCTCTAAAAACATTGATTAATGTAAATTATTTCCTAATATAACTTAATTTTGCATATTATTATTTTCTAATACAATTCAAAATGTTATATATTCAATGAGAGGTTGGCAAAACACTCAAACCATATACGATATAATAAACTCATCTGCTATAATATGCTGGCTGAACAAAATGAAATTTGCAATGTACAAGGAATAACATTAGCAATAGAAAACCTCAACAAATACATCAAAAATAACACAAACATGTATAAACAAAAACAAGAACTTACCTTAACAAAAAATATTAACGTACCTTAACAAAAACTTCAACATACCTCAACAAAAATATCTACAATAACACAAACAACAACATTTATCAACAAAAAACAGCAACTTACCTTAACAAAACAACAACATACCTCAACCAAAACATAAACACACCTCAACAAAAATAAAAATAACACAAACACCAACAGGGCCGTCTCAATCAATTTGGAGGCCCTGTTCTAATATTATAATTGAGCCCTTAATAAAAATAAATTTTTTTGTAATATATTTATTTTCTAGCTCAATATTATCGTATGCTTAAACATATCTTACACATTAAAGTTCTAACCCTTAAAACTTGTCAAGATTTTCTTGTAATTTATTATAGAATGTTAGATTTAATAGTGCTTTTCATTTTGATTCTTATTTAATTGATTTGTTCAACATATTTTATAATAATTTAAACTAATTACTAAATCAAACTAAATCATAAAAAAAAAAAAGTAAAGCATTTTAACCCTACAAAAGAATAATTGGTTGAAAATATTTTAATCATACACTTTTCAAAAAACAACCCACATATATGATGAAGTAATAATTAAAAATTAATAAATAAAACAATAAAATAAAAAGAATTTATGTTACCTATAGTCTTACCATTTTATTTATATTAAAATAAACCATACGATATATTCTTATCATAAAGAGATTAGATCAATTTATGCCATTAAAACACCTATTTATGCCATTAATCCAATTCATATTATTAAATTGAAAAAGGGAAAGAAATAGCTTTAGACAGTTATTAGTATATATTTATTCTCTATTTTTAGTATATGGTTCCAAACAGGTAAAGAATTATATAAGGGTAGTAAATATTTTAAATGTCATCAATACCATAATAAATCTGTTATAAATACTGTAGTTATATTATAACATACTTTAATAAAAAATACTACAATTATGAGGCCCTATACATAATGAGGCCCTGTGCAATAGGACTGTTTGCACAGCTCCTCCACCGGCCCTGAACACCAACATATAACCTAAACAAAAACAAAATAACTAAAGAAAAATAAAAAACATACAACCTATAAGGGTTTACCGTCTCAACAATAAGAAAAACAAAAACCCATAAAGAACAAATATTTTGAATAACAACAACATATCTCATAACATGAATGGTGGAAAGATCTCACGTACATCAAATGTGAAGAGGAAGTTAAAGAAATAGGTTTCGTGTTTCCGTCTTGCATGTTTCGTGAGACATTTCCTTGATCCATATGAGTAGGATAAGATATGTTGGAGTTTTGTAAATAAATGGTGTGCAAACGTTAATGAAAATTAGAACAAGGGGGTGAGAGAGATGTTTGAGTTTTTTATATTATGAGCTATGTCTTTTTGGTATATAAATGAGAAAAGTTTCGTTGATATATAGGTAATACTTTTCACCAAGGTTGATAGTACCAACCATGATGAAATGTCTATAACTAACACATTTTTAGGGTGTTAATGAGACACATTTCACAGCAGTTGCTACTGTAAATCTTAGTAAAAATTATTTTCATTTTAATATAAATATAAAAATTAAGGGGACACACCCTTTTTGTAATGAAAAAAATGAAAAATTATTGGTGTTGGGATTCGTAGTGTGTCGTTCCTTAAACTATCACCACGGTTGTTGGTATGGACCTTGGTGAAAAGTGTTATAATAATTAAAAAAACACAAAGGCTCCTAAAGATTATTTATTACTTCGGCGGAATAAATGGCCTCATTAAGAGGATGGTATGAAATGTATATTTTGTAATATTGTATGACGCTAGTGTTGTTGCATCTTATCGGGATAACTCCAAGATTAACACTGTAATCACTGAGTTGCTATGTCATCCACATCATTTGAGAGCAACAACTACCTGCGACAATGTACTCTTCCTTAAAGTAGGAGTCCAATGTTCTGCAAATTTCTTGTTTTTTTCAAGTATTAATTGAATCTAGGGAAAATATGTCAAGCATACTTATTCATGATTTCCTTATAATTAATAATACTTTTAGTCAGATAATGTTTAATAGTTCTAACGAGCTGATTATTGGTTTGTCCCTATATTCTAATATTTCCCCATTAAATGATTCACATATATTGGTTATATGTAGGTCACATTTTGAATAGGTCTTAAAGTGTGATCTGCTCCAATATTGTGTGAACCTCATTCACTTCTTTTTAAGTAGCTTTATTAAAAAAAATTATCCTTCACATTATCCTTTCCCCTACTGGAATAATTGTAGTTGAAAATTCTAGTAACAGATAATCGATTTCGTATCGGATGTTATGACATCCACTACTGAACAGATACTTACTTTTTAGCAGTAAGTATATACAAACAGTAAAGAACACAGGGAATTGTTTACCCAGTTCGGTGTACAACAACACCTACTCTGGGGGCTACTAAGCCAGGGAGGAAATCCACTTTAAGCAGTGTTAATTCAGAGGTAAACTACCAGTTTACCCTCCTCACTTAAGACCTACCCAATGTAATTTCAATCTAGTGATATACCTGAGTTCCTACTCACTCCCCCTCAATCAC